>NC_089493.1:286924031-287224031 GCF_036850765.1 Saccopteryx bilineata
TTCCCGGCCAGGGCACACAGGAGAAGCACCCATCTGCTTCTCCACCCCTCCCCCTCTCCTTCCTCTCTGTCTCTCTCTTCCCCTCCCGCAGCCGAGGCTCCATTGGAGCAAAGATGGCCCGGGCACTGGGGATGGCTCCTTGGCCTCTGCCCCAGGTGCTAGAGTGGCTCTGGTCGCTGCAGAGCGATGCCCCGGAGGAGCAGAGCATCACCCCCTGGTGGGCGTGCCGGGTGGATCCCGGTCGGGCGCATGCGGGAGTCTGTCTCCCAGTTTCTAGCTTCAGAAAAATGCAAAAAATAAAATAAAATAAAATAACAGTGATAGCTGAAAATCTCAATATTTGGAGATTTAACAACATGCTTTTATATAACAATGAGTCAAATAAGTCTCGAAAATTTAAAATAAATGGAAATGCAACTTGTCAAAATTTGTGGGATGTAGTAAAAGCAAAGCTTACAAATTTACAACATTTGGATGCATGTACTATAAAATAAGATCTAAAATCAATAACTTAAGTTTTAATCTACTTTATGATCTGCAAAAGAGGAAATTAAATCCAAAGGAAACAAGAAAAGATAAAAATTAGAAATCAATAAAATGAAATCAATAGAGAAAATAAAAATCAAAAGCTGGTTCTTTGAAAAGATCAATAAATTAGTAAACTCCTAGCCAGGCTAATAACAAAAGAGAGAAAGGACAAATTACTGCTATCAGAAATGAAAAAAGGGCCATCACTATAAATTCTATGAACATTAAAAGGATAATAAAGGAATACTGTGAACAACTATGCCCATAAATTTGGTAACCTAGATGAAATGAACCAATTCCTTGAAAAACTATTGATACCAAAACTCAAAGAAATAATCTGAATAGGCCTGTATCAATTAAACAGGATGAATAATCAATAACCTTCCAAAAGAGAAACTACTGGGCCTAGATGATTTTACTGCTGAATTCTACAAAATATTTAAGGAAGAAATTAAGCCAATTCTCTATAATTTCCACTAGAAAACAAACAAAAGGAGCACTTCCTAACTCATTGTATGAGGCCAACATTTCCCTAATACCAAAACCAAGCAAAGCTATTACAAAAAAGGAAAACTATAGCCTAATGTATCTCTTGGATATATATGCCAAAATCTTCAAAATGTTAGAAGATGTAATCTGACAACATTAGAAAGAATTACTGTATACACCAGGACCAAATGAAATTTACTCCACATATGCAAGGTTGATTTGACATTTGAAAATCAGTTAATGTACAATATCACATCAACAGGCTAAAGAAAATAAATCATACCAGATGTAGAAAAAGCATTTGATGTCTGACCAGGCAGATAGAGCATACTAGGATGTAGAGGACCCAGGTTTGAAACCCTGAGGTAGCCAGCTTGAGCGCAGGCTCACCAGCTTGTGCGTGGAAGCATAGACATGACCTCATGGTCACTGGCTTGAGCCCAAAGGTCACTAGTGTGAACTCAAGGTTGCTAGCTTGAGCAAGGAGTCACTCGCTCTGCTGTAGTCACCCCCCCCCATCAAGGCACATATGAGAAAACAATCAATGGACAATTAAGTTGCCACAATGAGAATTGATGCTTCTCATCTCTCTGTCTGTCCCACTCTCTGTCATAAGAAAAGAAAAGAAAAAGTATTTGATAAAATCCAAAACCCATTCATGATTTATATATATATATATATATATATATATATATATATATATATATACACACACACACACACACACACACACACACACACACACACCCAGCAAACTTGGAATAGAACTTCAACCTGACAAAGGACATTTACAAAAAACAACAGCCAACATCATAATGGTCAGAAATTAGATGCTTTCCCCTTAACATCAGGAATAAGGAACAATATCCCTTCTCACTACTCCTATTCAACGCATACTGAAATTTCTAGTTAATGCAATATGACAAAGGAAATAATAGGTATACAAATTTGAAAAGAAATAGAAATGTCTGCAGATAACATGATTGTCTATGTAGAAAATCCCAAAGAATAGACAAAAATAAAACTGGAACTCAAACAATTATAGAAACCTATCAGGATACAAGACTAGCCTACAAATTTCAATTGCATTCCTATATACCAGCAGTGAGGCACTGTAGAAAAAGAAGCCATTTTTCCAATCCTAAAACCACTAGCCCACATAAAGGCAAAGAAAAGGAGGCTGAGAATGGTATATTGTTTATGATGACTGTGTGGTAAAATTAACTACCGCTTATCAAGCCAAGGATGTGGATGGATCCACTTCTCTTTAAATAGGGAATAAGGCTGAATTTAGTATTAGTGACAAACAGGGGCCTGGACAATGGATTGCAACTTGTTTGCGACTTTTAGGTCATAATACTAACACCAAGAAACTCTTGGGTTATGTGGCAACTCTGAAGGATAATTTTGGATTTACTGAAACAGCTGCTCTGGCTAGTTGGCTCAGTGGTAGAGCATTGGCCCAGTGTGTGAGTGTCCTGAGTTCAACTCCCGGTCAGGGCACACAGGAGAAGTGCCCATCTACTCCACACCTCTCCTTTTCACTTCTCTCTCTCTCTCCTCTTCCTGCAGCCATGGCTCAAATGGTTTGTGCAAGTTGGCCCCAGGTGCTGAGGATGGCTCCATGGCCTCTGCCTCAAGTGCTAAGAAGAGCTTGGTTGTGGACAATGGAGCAATGCCCCAGATGCGCAGATCATTGTCCCCTAGTGGGCTTGCTGGGTGAATCCCGGTCAGGGTGCATTTGGCAGTCTGTTTCCGACTCCCCTCCTCTCACTGAATATCAAAAATATAATAAAAATTTTTTAAAAAGAAAGAAACAGCCAGCCCTGGCCGGTTGGCTCAGCGGTAGAGCGTCGGCCTAGCGTGCGGAGGACCCGGGTTCGATTCCCGGCCAGGGCACATAGGAGAAGCGCCCATTTGCTTCTCCACCCCTCCGCCGCGCCTTCCTCTCTGTCTCTCTCTTCCCCTCCCGCAGCCAAGGCTCCATTGGAGCAAAGATGGCCCGGGCGCTGGGGATGGCTCTGTGGCCTCTGCCCCAGGCGCTAGAGTGGCTCTGGTCGCAACATGGCGACACCCAGGAGGGTCGCAACATGGCGACGCCCAGGATGGGCAGAGCATCGCCCCCTGGTGGGCAGAGCGTCGCCCCCTGGTGGGCGTGCCGGGTGGATCCCGGTCGGGCGCATGCGGGAGTCTGTCTGACTGTCTCTCCCTGTTTCTAGCTTCAGAAAAATGCAAAAAAAAAAAAAAAAAAAAAAAAAAAAGAAAGAAACAGCCAATCATAATAAGGAAAACTTTTTTCATTACAGGGACTTCTCTGGCAATGTTGATAGCTTGGAACTGGGGGACATGGTTGATTATATTTTGTCCAAAGTTAAAGGCAATGGCAATAGTCAGTGTAGAAAAAGTCAACAAAACACGTTTGGTGAATGGCATTACTGAAGAAGCTGATCCTACCATCAACTCTGGTAAAGTCGTTCACCCCTTGATGAGTGGTGATCCAACAGAGTCTGAGTACCAAGAAATTATTTAAAGCCCTGGCCGGTTGGTTCAGTGGTAGAGTGTCAGCCTGGCATGCAGGAGTCCCGGGTTCGATTCCCGGCCAGGGCACACAGGAGAAGCACCCATCTGCTTCTCTCCCCCTCCCCCACTCCTTCCTCTCTGTCTCTTTCTTCCCCTCCCGCAGCCAAGGCTCCATTGCAGCAAAGTTGGCCCGGGCACTGAGGATGGCTCCGTGGCCTCTGCCTCAGGCACAAAATGGCTCTGGTTGCAACAGAGCGATGCCCCCTGGTGGGCATTCCAGGTGGATCCTGGTCGGGCGCATGCGGGAGTCTGTCTGACTGAACATTATTTTTTTAATTAAAGATCTGTCTGTGAGCCAGATGCAGCCATCAAAAGAGCCACATCTGGCTTGTGAGCCATAGGTTCCTGACCCCTGGCCTACATCATCACTCTCATAGAGACACTATGGAGTGTGAAAAATCAGTTTGGCTTCATTAACTATGAAAAGAGCAAGAAGCTCTTTTTCCATGTAAAAGAAGTTCAGATGGCATTGAGCTACAGGCTGGAAAAGAAGTGAAATGCTCAGTGATTTCCTTCCTTCCTTCCTTCCTTCCTTCCTTCCTTCCTTCCTTCCTTCCTTCCTCCCTCCCTCCCTCCCTCCCTCCCTCCCTCCTCCCTCTCTTCGTCCCTCCTTCCTTCCTTGGAGATAAAAAGCATCAACTCATAGTTGTGGTACTTTAGTTGTTCACTTATTACTTTTCATACATGCCTCGACCAGAGCACTCCTGCTGAACCAGTGACCCCTTGCTCAAGCCAGCAACCATGGAATCATGTCAATAATCCTGTGCTCACCTGACCTGTGGTGGCGCAGTGGATAAAGCATCAACCTGGAACGCTAAGGTCTCCAGTTTGAAGCCCTGCACTTGTCTGGTCAAGGCACATATGGGAACTGATGCTTCCTGCTCCTCCCCCCTTTTTCTCTCTCTCACTCTTACTCTTTCTCTTCTCTAAAATGAATTTAAGAAATTTAAAAAATAATAATAATCCCACACTCAAGTCAGTGACCCCGAACCCAAGCTTGATGAGCCCATGCTCAAGCCGGCAACATTGGGCTTTTGAACCTGGGACCTCAGCATCCCAGATTGACGTTCTATTTACTGTGCCAACACGGGTCAGGCTCCCAGTGGCTCTAAAGCTGTGCACTCACAAGTGCAGCACTTGTAATGATCAGTGGGTCTGCGAGGGCCCCAAGGCTGTTGCAACACCATGAACTGATAGATTGGTCAATTGCTTGAACAGCACCCTGGATGATGCCAGTGCTCCTCACGTAATGGTTCTTCAGTAGCCAATGGGACCAAGTAATTCAACAGGATTTGGTGCAGAGAGAAAGATCTGTCAGTCTGGTATCACTGACTAACCACATCCACAAAACACATCATTGGCCCTGGCTGGTTGGCTCAGCGGTAGAGCATCGGCCTGGCGTGCGGGGGACCCAGGTTCGATTCCTGGCCAGGGCACATAGGAGAAGCGCCCATTTGCTTCTCCACCCCCCCCCTCCTTCCTCTCTGTCTCTCTCTTCCCCTCCCGCAGCCAAGGCTCCATTGGAGCAAGGATGGCCCGGGCGCTGGAGATGGCTCCTTGGCCTCTGCCCCAGGCGCTAGAGTGGCTCTGGTCACAACAGAGCGACACCCCAGAGGGGCAGAGCTTCGCCCCATGGTGGGCAGAGCGACCCCCCGGAGGGGCAGAGCATCGCTCCCTGGTGGGCAGAGCGTCGCCCCTGGTGGGCGTGCCGGGTGTATCCCGGTCGGGCGCATGCGGGAGTCTGTCTGACTGTCTCTTCCTGTTTCCAGCTTCAGAAAAATACAAAAAACACACACACAAAAAAAAACCACCACATCATTAATCCATTATGATAAATTTGGGGAATTCTTGTGAAGAGTTCTGAATATCTTCCTCTTCATCCCTCTTTCTAGATAAAATGTATTAAGATACCTAATAAAGATTATCCCCACTTTGTGACAGCATCTCATCCAAAGCAAAGACCCAGTTTCTCAACTCTACACAAGCCCAAGTCTTTTAATTAATATTTTTTAGCATCTTCCTCCTAAGATGCCTCACTATTCACCCATGGTGGGTGTTCTCCCTTGTTATAAGTGATAAACCCAACTTATTCAACAAAAGGTGTGTTTCTAGTGGGTTTTGAGTGGAGGGCATTAAAATTTGGAACAGTCAAGTTATTTAGTAGAAGTGTTTCTTTTTCCATCTTTAACCTGAAGAGGGTGTATCGAATTCTGTTTTTCTGAGATAGATAGTAGATGATTCTTTTACAAAAGACAAATGGTAAGTTTTACACAATAGAAAAAAGCAAACACGATTTTATTAGATATTAGTTCCCTTGGTGATTTTCTTAGCCTGTTTCATTTTGAATAGAAAAACTTTCATAGCAATCAATCACTTTTTCAAGAGCCCCTTTTATGTCCTTGTTTCTCAGGCTGTAGATGAAGAGGTTCAGCATGAGTCGCCACTGTGAACGTCACAACTGCAGTATCTGTCTCAGCTGAGTGGGGAGGTAAAGAGTTGAAATACAGAAATGTGATGGTGCCATAGAAGAAAACTATAGCCCAGTGGGAACCGCAGTTGGAGAAGGCTTTCCATCTTCCCTGCATAGATGGGACTATCAGGACAGCACAAGCCACAAGAATATATAATACCAGGATGCAAATAAAAGGGAATAATCATTATCATCCCTCCTTTAATAAGAATCATCATGTCACTGAGGGGTGTGTCAGAACAGAGGAGTTCCAGAAGAGTAGTCCTATCACAGAAGAAGTGGGGATGGTGTTGTCCACATAGAATGAGACTTGAGCCATCAGCAGGGTATGCAATAGGACGGGCAGGTTGGCAATAACCCATGATCCAGTGACCAGCACGGCACAGAGATGGTGGATTATCTTTTCTGAGTAGTATAAGGGGTGCCATTCGGTGACAAAAAAGTCACAGGCCATCATAGCCAAGAGGAAATGGCCCATATCCATGAATGCCGCGGACCAGCGCAGCTTCCAAATAACGGTGCGGAATTAAAGAAACACACTTTGTCAGAACAAAACCGATGGGACCGGGAGGACTCTTCAAACTGCCTGGCAGTATCTGAGTGCCTCACAGCCCCAGTTCGCTTTATTATATGGACCTATGCAAATCAAGGACCCTGATACAAAGTTGCACATCAAAGGCTAAGTCAGGAACTCTCCCAAGGCAAAAACAGTATACATTAGTGAATTTTACAAACATCTGAAAACAAAGAGTCAGAGGAAGGGCATGTATATTGCTTCCTGCAACCCAAGGAAGGAAGTGGAGTGGGTGCAAACACTCAGCATCAAAGCCAAATATGGAGATGGAAGAGGGAGAACTTAGCCCCCTGCCAAGCCTCGAATCTATAATGGCTTTTTGCCATTACCGGTCCACAACACATGAACATGAAAAGAAAATAAATCTGTGTAAGACACCCAGAGAAGGAGATGGTCTGACTTCCATGTATGTGGTTGGCCAGCATCTTGGGGATGGTCGAGGAGAAGCAGATGTCTGCAAAGGCCATGTTGTAAGGAGGAAGTATATGGGAGTGTGCAGGTGGGATTTCATGCCAATGGCCCAGAGAACGAGTAGGTTTCATAGGACTGTGATCAGGTACATGCTCAGGAAGAAGATGAAAATGAGCTGCTGCTGCTGCTGCTGGGGCTGCTGGGAGAGCCCCAGGTGGAAGAGCCAGAAGACAATTGACTCGTTTGCCTCTCTCATGGGCCTGCACTCATGCAGAGATAGAGGCAGGGGTCAGAAACCTAGAAGCTGAGGGCGTGGATGCAATAACCCAAGCTCCAGCGATGGCCATGTAGTGAAACCTGTTTTAGAGTAGCTCCATTAGGATCTGCCCCTAGTCTCTATGCCAGTGGCCCCCAACCTTTTTTGGGCCACGGACCGGTTTAATGTCAGAAAATATTTTCATGGACCGACCTTTCGGGTGGGACAGATAAATGTATCATGTGACTGAGACAAGTGTCAAAGAGTGAGTCTTAGACGGATATAACAGAGGGAATCTGGTCATTTTTAAAAAATAAAACATCGTTCAAACTTAAATATAAATAAAGTGGAAATAATGTAAGTTATTTATTCTTTCTCTGTGGACTGGTACCAAATGGCCCATGGATCGGTACTCGTCCGTGGCCCAGGGGTTGGGGACCACTGCTCTATACCATCAACTTCCAACTCCCAGTCCTAGGTGATGCTGGTCCCACTGGACTCAGTTTTAAAATTTTATTAAACGAAACATAGAAACAAGATCCAACATGGCAGTGGAGAAGGTGGACGGTACACTCACCTCCTCCCAGGACCAAACTGGAATTACAACTAAATTATAGAAGAATCAACCTGAATAACCAACTGAAGCCTGGCTAAAGAGAAGTATTAGAACCAAGGATTTACAGAAGAAGCCAAATCGAGACTGGTAGGAAGGGCAAAGATGCAAAAAAGGGATGACCCCACTCCCATGGGTGGTAGCTGAGGGACATCTGAGCTGCAAAGGTTCCCCTTATGGAATGTGAGGTCTTAACCCCATACTGGGCTCCCCAGGTCAGCTCACCAGAGCCAGGAAGAGGCACCCATGGAACATCTGGCTATGAAAAGCAGAGAGGTTTCTGTCCACAGGGAAGGACAGGGGTCTATGGAGACACAGGCATGCTTTTAAAGGGCCAATGCACAAAATTTCATTTGCAGCCACTCACCCTGGCCTCCTGCAGAGGGAAGGCAGAGTGGACTACAGTCATGTAAGGAGAGTCTGGGGTCTGTGGCTCTGGGGAGACAGCTGAAGGGAGAGCTGCCAGGATCCCTGTGCTGAGTCATCTTCTCATAATGCGGGCACCATCTTTCTTAGATGAAACACACCCCTCCCTCCAGAATCAGCCTGGGGAAAGCAATAGCCCCCCACTCTGGATTCCCTCTAGTCCCTCTCTGTGGAGTTTAGCCCTAGCTGAGGAGTTTACCCAGGGGCTATTCCGTGTCTGAGCTTAACAGGCAGCCAGCAGGTAAAGGCAGGCCGAAGCAAATCTTGGAGTGCCTTGGAAGTTTTGCTGACCTTTCCATAGGCTTATTGATAATAAAATCCAGTTCCAAAGAGTGGCCTCCTCCTCCTCCTCCTCTTCCCAGTGCGTACCAATAGCTTTATTCCAGGATTCTGAACCCGCCGTGCCCACGGGGCTCAGAGCAACCATGATAGCTAGATAGGGAGTGAATTACTGATGCTACAAATGTGGAAAATGAAGGCTGAGATGCATGGCCGGCTTCAGGTCTGACTGCTGGACATCGGATAATCTTGCAGCGGAACCTAGAGCTCTTGCAGGATGCCTGATATTTCTGTGTGGACAGACAGAGATGAAAACCTTTGCCCAGATTCAGTAAGGCAGGAAATCAATTAAGGTTTTCATTTTCTGCTTAACCTCAAAAGACAAGCTGATGAGAAAAGGCCTAAGTAGAGAAATGTGTACAGATTCCTGGAAGTTTCACTCTGTCCCGGAAAAAAAGAAATAAGAACGAAAAGCCTTACATGTCCTATTTAAAACATAAAAGCTATAAAAAAAAATCCAGCCTTGGGGTGCAGCTTGGCACTTCCCATGTGCACCCAGGCCCAACGGGGACAGACAAAACTGTGGAATCTTTGTAGCTCCCAACAGGTTGCTGAGGGCCAGTCACAGGCAGTGTCTTACACTGGCCTGCACCGGAGTCCCTGGCAAGAAGCTCAGAACCAACACATCCAGTGGCCAGCTTCAGACAACATCAGAGCAGAACCCAATTAGCTTCACAAGCAGCATATCCAAAGGTAGATCTCAACAGGAACAAAACCCAGCTGAGGTGAATTCTGCTTCCTGTGGTCAGCACCTGCCCAGCGGCTCACATGCCTTGGTTAGGGTACAGCCTCACAGTCAGTCAACCTGAACAGTCTCACACACGAATGGGCCAATAGCAATTGAGATTCAGTTACAACAGGAGGACCCATATAACCCACACAAAGGACATTCCTGGAGCAACTAGCTCAGGTGATCAAGAAGACTGCATCACTGGACCCCATAGAACACCTACTTTATAAGGCCTCCCCACAAAGACTGGGAGTCATAGCAGATCTATCTAATACAGAGAAACAAACACAAAGAGGCAGCCAAAATGGGGAGACAAAGAAACAGGTCCCAAATGGCAGAACCGGAGAAACCTCCAGAAAAAGAGCTAAATGAAATTGAAGTAATCAATTTATCAGATATAAAGTTCAAAGTAATGGTTATAAGAATGTTCAACACAGCATGAAAAATGACATAGAGCCCTGGCCAGTTTGCTCAGTGGATAGAGCATCAGCCTAGCGTGAAGACGTCTCAAGTTCAATCCACAGTCAGGGCACATATGAGAAGCCACCACCTGCTCCTCTTCCCCTCCCTGTCCTCCTTCTCTCTCTCTTCCCCTCCCAGAGCCAGTGGTTCGATTGATTTGAGTGTCGGCCTGGGCAGAGGATAGCTTGGTTGGTCCGAGCATTGGCCTCAGGCACTGAGGACAGTTCGGTTGATTCAAGCATCGGCCCCAGATAGGCATTGCTGGGTGGGTCCCAGTCAGGGCACATGCAGGAGTCTATCTCCCCTCCTCTCACTTAAATAAAAAAGGACATATATATCATTTTAAAAGGACCAGTCAGAAATAAAGAATACAATATATGACATCAAGAATACACTGGAGGCCCTGGCCGGTTGGCTCAGTGGTAGAGCGTCAGCCTGGCGTGCAGAAGTCCCGGGTTCGATTCCCGGCCAGGGCACACAGGAGAAGCGCCCATCTGCTTCTCCACCCCTCCCCCTCTCCTTCCTCTCTGTCTCTCTCTTCCCCTCCCGCAGCGAGGCTCCATTGGAGCAAAGATGGCCCGGGTGCTGGGGATGGCTCCTTGGCCTCTTCCCCAGGTGCTAGAGTGGCTCTGGTCACAACAGAGCGACGCCCCGGAGGGGCAGAGCATCGCCCCCCCCCCCCGTGGGCGTGCCAGGTGGATCCCAGTCGGGTGCATGCCGGAGTCTGTCTGACTGTCTCTCCCCGTTTCCAGCTTCAGAAAAATACAAAAAAAAAAAAAAAAAAAAAAAGAATACACTGGAAAGGTGACTGACCATTGGTCACACAGTGGATAAAGCATTGATCTGGTATGCTGAGGTCCCAGGTTCAAAACCCTGAGTTTTGTTTTCTAAGCTGGGCTCATCAGCTTGAATGTGGGGTTGCCAGCTTGAGCATGGGATCATAGACATGACCCCATGGTCGCTGGCTTGAAGCTCAAGGTTGCTGGTTTGAGCAAGGGGTAACTGGATCAGCTGGAGCCCCCTGGTCAAGCCACATATGAGAAAGCAGTCAGTGAACAACTAAAGGACTGAAACAACAAGTCGATGAGTCTCATCTCTCTCCCTTCCTGTCTATCTGTCCCCATCTGTCTGTATATATATATATATATATATATGGCGTGGGCCCGGAATCTGATAATGGTTTAGCTGACTGGTTCTGGCTCAGGGTTTCTCACGAGATAGCAGTGAAACTGTCAGCAGGGGCTCCACTATCTGAATGCTTGACTGTCGCTGGAGGATGGGCTTGCTCACATAGCTATTGGCAGAAAGCCTCAGGCCCCCCCTGGACTTCTCCTCAGAGCTAACGTGATATGTCCTTACAACAGAGCAGCTGGTTTCCTCAGAGCAAGTGATTCAAGAGACACAGAAACAAGATGGAGGCCATGATATCTTTTATAACTGAGTTCCAGAAGTTACACACCACCACTAGCACAACATCCTACTGCTTACACCAGGGGTCCCCAAACTACGGCCCACGGGCCACATGTGGCCCCCTGAAGCCATTTATCTGGCCCCCACCGCACTTCTGGAAGGGGCACCTCTTTCATTGGTGGTCAGTGAGAGGAGTACAGGATCCTAGAGTACTGTTTGTGGCAGCACCGCAAAGCAGGGCGTCACTCACGTACAGTACTACTTCCGGTGACGCAGGACGCAAGCATCACGGCTCTGGAAGCGCATCATATCACTTGATATGGCTAGCAGTGACAAATATGGAACCAGACATTGACCATTTCATTAGCCAAAAGCAGGCCCATAGTTCCCAATGAAATACTGGTCAGTTTGTTGATTTAAATTTACTTGTTCTTTATTTTAAATACTGTATTTGTTCCCGTTTTGTTTTTTTACTTTAAAATAAGATATGTGCAGTGTGCATAGGGATTTGTTCATAGTTTTTTTTATAGTCCGGCCCTCCAATGGTCTGAGGGACAGTGAACTGGCCCCCTGTGTAAAAAGTTTGGGGACCCCTGGCTTACACAGTACTATGGACTGTGTCCCCACAAAATTCGTATGTTGAAATCCTACCCCCAAAAGTGATAGAATTAGGAGGTGGAGGCTTTGGAAGGTGATTATTAGGTCATGAAGGCAAAGCCATCAGATTAGTACAAAAGAGGCTTGAGAAAGTTCCCTTGTCCCTTCTGCCATGAAAAGACCACCACCTATTAACCAGGAAGTGAGCTCTCACCAGACACCAAATGTGCCAGCATATTGATTTTGGACTTTGTAGCCTCCAGAACTATAAAAAATAAATTTCTGTTGTTTATAAGCTATTGCAGCCCGAACAGATTAAGACACAAAATCAGCTCAGTTGACAGCCATCTTGGCAACTGGCTACCACATCCCTTTTATTATAAAGAGAGTTTTTTGGTTAGAAATTGTTTGTAGAATTCCAAGTTGATGAATAGATCATTTATTCTTAATACATATCCTAGCAATCTTTCAACCACAGGTTGATTAAGCATCTCTTCAGGTACATTAATTTCCCTTCCTGAATGTTTCTGAATGTTCTCCAATACCAATGCTCACCACAGGTTTTCTACCTATACCATCCCAAAAGACTTTCATTATATCAGCTTCATTAAGTGATGATTCTTGAGTTGTCATAAAGATCTGAATCAGTCTGACCTGAAGTGGAGCAGTGGTTAAAGCGTCAATCTGGAATGCTGAGGTCACTGGTTCAAAACCTTGGACTTGGCCCTGGCTGGTTGGCTCAGTGGTAGAGCGTCGGCCTGGCATGCGGGGGTCCCGGGTTCGATTCCCGGCCAGGGCACTCAGGAGAAGCGCCCATCTGCTTCTCCACCCCCACCCCCTCTCCTACCTCTCTGTCTCTCTCTCTTCCCCTCCTGCAGCCAAGGCTCCATTGGAGCAAAGATGGCCTGGGCGCTGGGGATGGCTCCTTGGCCTCTGCCCCAGGCGCTAGAGTGGCTCTGGTCGCAATAGAGCGACGCCCCGGGGGGGGGGGCAGAGCATCGGCCTCTGGTGGGCAGAGCGCCCCCCTGGTGGGCGTGCCGGGTGGATCCCGGTCGGGCGCATGCGGGAGTCTGTCTGTCTCTCCCCGTTTCCAGCTTCAGAAGAATACAAAAACAAAAACAACAACAACAAAAAAAAAACCCTGGACTTACTGGGTCCAGGCACATATGAAAAGCAACTATATACTATGATTTGATGCTTCCCGCTCCAGTCTCTTCTAAAACCAATAAATAAAATCTTTAAAAAAAAAAAAGTATGTGTGTATGTATATACGTACAAGTAAAAAAAAAATCCTGAATCTGACTCACAAAGCTCAAACCTTAACGTCTCTTTTATGTCTGCACTATAGGTCACCGTCTGCAGAACCAAATACACATATCAACATTGCCTCCTAGACCAGAAACCTCGGGAAGCTTAAAGCAGCGATTCTCAAACATTAACATGCGTAGAAACCACCTGGGATATTGTTAAAGTGACGATTCTGATTCAGGAAGTCTGAGATGGAGCCTGAGATCATGTATTTCCAACAATCACCCAGGCAATGCCTGGTCCTCGGGTCACACTGAGTCGCAGGGGCTTAGCCCTACTCTGAGAAGGGTCCGAGTGATCTACATACGCTTATGCTATGCTGGCTCCCCAGTCAACCTTGCCTTTTGAAAGGATATCAGATTGGAAGTCAGACCTTGGCCTCCAACCGTCCCAGCCTGTGGAAGTAGGAGACAGAAATCCTTAACACCTGCCTTACAGGGAAGGACAGACAGGGAAGGGTTCAAAGGGCTAGGGCCAGTGTGGAAGGCTCACAGGACCTGCCAGTTTTCCAGGTTTGGCGGGCACCAACCCCAGTGTGCCTCTTCATGCCATTTTGGAGTAAAAGGGTCACAGCCACTTACTGCAGAGCAGAACCTCCGCTCCACGCTGGAATTCCCAGCACACAGGACTTAAGTTGGGAGTCGCCGCAGCACTTTCCCAAATAGACTGCGCAGAGCTGATGCCCCGCCCCCTCCTGTTATTGGATAATAAAGACCTGCAAGGGGCGGGGCAAGAAGAGGCTGGCGACGCAGTCTCTGATTGGTCCCGTTGGAGGGGGCGTGCAGCTCTTCCGGTAAGTGGTACCCTAGTGTTTGTCGCTTCTGCGCTGCGCCTGCGCAGTGGGGGACCCATCTATGGGGGACATTCAGGCGCAAGTCGGTGAGGGAGGTAGAAGTGCAAAATTCAAAGGGGACCCAAAAACTTAGTCATCAACATAAATACTTCAATACAGTGATTTATTACAATTAATGCAGCAGTCTTTGAACAACTTATCAAAAGTTTAAAGACAAGTAAGATGGAAATTCATGTAATATTACTGAAGACCTTCACTTACTTGGTCGAGAGAAATTGTCAAATATTGTCTATTCTCTCATTTGAAACGAAGAGAGGCCTAGAAGTAGATTTTGATGAACTGACTTCTACTAAAGCTAGTGTCAAAGTAAAACACAGCTGAACATTAATTAAAGCAATAAAAATCAATTTTATTCAGTAACTACTGACAGTAGGGGAGGGAGCTGAGCACCATTCCAATTTATGAAGAGGTGATTAAAAAAAAGATGAGGAAATACAGAGGGAGAATGGCAGGGGTTTAAGCCCTCAGGGAAGTAGAAAACTACAAAAAGTAGGATGAGGGTGTTGCTCTTTGTGAAACCTACCTGGGTTTCCTCTTACAGGGGCCGAGAGAAAGGGGTCCTCTCTTCAGATGTTACTGGAACAAAGAGAAAATTCTTTTGGAAGTATTGATTTTTCTGGCACTTTAAGGGGTGGGGCAGGGTCATTCTAGGGAGGTGGTCTTGAACTGTTAGATGCCATCTTAGTGTTTGTTCAAGTCTTTGAGGTCAAAGTTGAGTCTGGTCGATAAGAAGGAGGATCCTGACTGGAACTTGATCAAGGAAGGAATCTGTTACTAGAGAAGTAAAATTTTTAAGTATTCTGGTTTTGGTATAAAGAAAATATTGGAATTAAGGTATGTGAGTTGTAATAGACCTAATTTTTAATTTCTTAATATTTTCAACTACTTTAAATATTTTGGAAAATTTAACCATTAAATATACATTAAAATATGCATATCAGGCTTCATATGACTTGGACACTCCAAGCCCATCAATTTTTAGGGGACTTTTTCATTTTCCTCTCCAGTGACTTCCTCATATTAATTCATTCATATAATCACTTATTCAGGTAAAAAAAATAATTGTTGAGGAAATACTAAATACCAGGAAATGTTGAAAAACTGAGTCCCTCTATTCATGAAATTAGTATGACAGTTTAGTTGGAGAAGGAGGGATAAAGGGAAAAACACAAAATAATTTACTCAGGGCACCAACTTCTGCTATTTTCTCATTATTCATGAAACATGCACTTTACGTGAACCAAACCCGGTGCCTAACACTGATTTTTTTTAAATGTAAATGATGACCCATTAATTCAAGGGCCTTGTCAGCTCATGATGGAAAACCCAAGAAGAATTAAAAAACAATTGCAGTAGAAGGTTGTACACAGCACATGGAAGGATAAGGCAAGCAATTCTACTGGCATGATGTGTAATTTCTTAGGGCTGCCATGACAAAGAATTATCAACTAGGTGTTTTTATTATATTTTTTAACTAGGTATCTTTAAATAACAGAAATTTATTCTCTTGCTGTTTTGGAGGCTTGGTGTCCAAAATCAAGGTGTTGGTAGGGTTGATTCCTTCTGGAGGTTTTGAGGGAAAATCTGTTCCATGCCTTCCTCCTAGCTTCTGTGGCTGCTAACAACACTTAATGTTCCATCACTTAGGATTACTTAGTGCCAGCAATACTTAGTGATGCTTGTAGATGCACCACTACAATCTCTGTCACTCTCTTCACATGGCATTCTCCCTGAGTGTCTTCTGTGATTCTCTTTCTTCATATGGTTTTCTATGTGTGAATAGCTATGTCCAAATTTCCCTCTTCTTAGAAGGACATCCCTGGATGGGTAGCTCATAGTTAGAACATCATCCCAACATGCCAAGATTATGGGTTCAATCCCTGTTCAGGGCACATAAAAGAATCAACCAATGAGTGCAAAAATAAGTGGAACAATTAATCAATGTTTCTCTCTCTCTCTCTCATAAAGAAATTAAAAGTAAGAATAAGAAGGACACCAGTCATTGGAATAGGGCTCATCTTGATCCCCTACAGCTAGATTACATCTATAAAGACCTTATTTCCAAATAGTCATATTCAGAGGTACTGGGAATTAGGACTGAACATATCTTTTAGGGGGAGTGAACACAATTCTACTCACTACAATAGGGAATAGTATTAAGAAATGATAGTAAGATAGAATGCAGAGCACTTAAGGACTTACTGGATATGAGAAATTAGGGAGAGAGTAAGGGGATTGCACCATAGGTGAAGCATTAATTGAGATAAGTGATGTAGGCAGGCAAGAGGTATATGGAATTTTTGTGCTGGTTGGGGTGGATTGTGCTGCTAATGGTGGCAGTGGGGAGATGATGGGTTCCATTTAGGAAATATTGGGTTATTAGAAAAGTTTACTTACAGGTGTAATGTCCATTGCCTCTAGCATCCCCACAGGAGACACATTATATCTGTCCCATCCCCTTCCCCCTACCCCCGCTTTTAAATGGTACAGTAAAATGGATATCTTTCTAAGTCTCGCTAACTTAAAAAAATTCATTCACAGATGTCTGGGCATGTGTTTAAGGAAAGTCCTGGATTTCTCACCTTTCTCTGTAGTCTAGGGGACAAGAGAAAAGGAAGCACACACTTAACATGGGTCTCAAACACCCAACCTGAGATTAAGAGTTTCATGCTGTACCAATTTAGCTAGCTGGACATGTAATATTGAGATTTATGCTCAGAGAAGAGTGTGTACAAATCAGTTAGTACGACACTGAGAATGAAGTGGGATTGTCGCAGACTGCTGGCAGGAGAAGCAATGGCAGCAAAGCAGGACTTGACCCAGGTCCCCTGATTAGCAAGTAGTGCAGGCAGGAAAAGGGAAGCAAGCCTGGGACTTCTTGTGACCATGAAGAATGTCATTCTTCTTGGGTAAGGATCAGATCAATGGGACTTCATCAGTAACGGCTTGTTAAAGTATAAAGCCATATGGGGACACTCTTTATTATGTCCTTTAAGTGGAGCCACAGAAGCAGATCTGAGATTATCAAGCAGTTCCTTGTGATCGCCTAGTCATGACCAGTATTTGTCTTGTCTGTTTATAAAACCCTGAATTGTGATAAACACAAATTGGCTAAGTTTCTTCTCATATACCTCAGAGTCGTTTTTATTTTAATTTTACAAGGGACACTTAGAGAGATCAGTGGACAAAGCCAAGAAGGGCTGTGCTCTGAAAATATGAGTGCAGGACGCAGCAGCTGCAGCATTATATCAATGTTGAATCCAAAATTTCCCAAGAAGGGACGATTACTCTCTGTTTGTCTCTAATGACATTCTCAGTGGATGTGGCCCTAGTGGCGACAGGATTCCTATAAAGAGCTGGGCCTGTGGTTCCCCAAAACATTCTTCCTGCACTGAGGGCTGAATCCCTGCACTGCAGCCGCTCCTTCAGGCACAATTAGCCTGAAAACGTCCATGAGAGTCCCTCTCCCTCAGACCGATAATCTCTGGCCAAGTCTGGAAAAGTGAAGCAAGCAGGGCCTTCTCGAGACTGAACATTACTATTCTCGGGTAAGAGCCAGATCAGTGGGACTTCATCAACAACTGCTTGTTAAGGTATAAACAAATAAATAAAAGTGTGACAAAGTAACATTAGGACAGGAAATATAACTCGACAGTCAGCCTTGGATCTGCAGTGGTCTCTGGAAAACAGAGGTGAGATGGCCTGGGTGTGACCTGGGCCCACGCACGGTTGCCTGGGAAAGTGGGAAACTTTAGCTCAGGGGTCCCCAAACTTTTTACACAGGGGGCCAGTTCACTGTCCCTCAGACCATTGGAGGGCCGGACTATAAAAAAAACTATGAACAAATCCCTATGCACACTGCACATATCTTATTTTAAAGTAAAAAAACAAAACGGGAACAAATATAACATTTAAAATAAAGAACAAGTAAATTTAAATCAACAAACTGACCAGTATTTCAATGGGAACTATGCTCCTCTCACTGACCACCAATGAAAGAGATGCCCCTTCCAGAAGTGCGGTGGGGGCTGGATAAATGGCCTCAGGGGGCCGCATGTGGCCCGCGGGCCGTAGTTTGGGGACCCCTGCTTTAGCTCTTTATAGAAAACAGCTCTTTGTAGTTGGAACTCTTTTTTTTTTATTTTTTTTACAGGGACAGAGAAAGAGTCAGAGAGAGGGATAGATAGGGACAGACAGACAGGAACGAAGAGAGATGAGAAGCATCAATCATCAGTTTTTCGTTGCGACACCTTAGTTGTTCATTGATTGCTTTCTCATATGTGCCTTGACCGCGGGCCTTCAGCAGACTGAGTAACCCCTTGGTCGAGCCAGCGACTTTGGGTCTAAGATGGTGAGCTTTTGCTCAAACCAGATGAGCCCGTGCTCAAGCTGGAGACCTCAGTGTCTCGAACCTGGCTCCTTCTGCATCCCAGTCTAACGCTCTATCCACTGTGCCACCGCTTGGTCAGGCCCACCTGGGCAATCTTGCATGTAAATTACTGAACGCTTAGCAACGGGAGTCCCAACCAGAGTAATTAATGGCCTTGAACCCTCAAAAGCGTGACTGTGGGAGGGCACTGCCTCTCACGGATTTTCCCCTCCTCAGGCCTTGAGCTGACTGGAGCACCTGGCAGAGCTCCCTGCCTCAATATGTCCACATCCTCTGGACACCCAGGACTCCAGTTAAAATGTATAAGCATCAAGATCCATCGTGAAGCTTTTAAAGATTTTTGTTTGTTTGTTTTTTGTTTTGTTTTGTTTTTGTGACAGAGACAAAGACAGAGTCAGAGAGAGGGACAGACCGACAGGAAGAGAAAGAGATGAAAAGCATCAATTCTTCGTTGTGGTACCTTAGTTGTTCATTGATTGCTTTCTCATATGTGCCTTGACTGGGGGGCTATAGCAGAGCGAGTGACCCCTTGCTCAAGCCAGCGACCTTGGACTTCAAGCCAGCGACCTTTGGGCTCAAGCCAGCAACCAGGGGGTCATGTCTATGATCCCACAATCAAGCTGGATGAGCCCGCGCTCAAGCCAGAGATCTCAGGGTTTTGAACCTGGGTCCTCCACATCCCAATTCGACGCTCTATCCTCTGCTCCACTGACTGGTTCGGCTAAAGAATTTTTTTTTTTATTATTCCTTTTCGTAGTGTTGGGTTTAACACCAAATGGCTGAGACCTCTGGGCAATTCCTAAATCTCTAAGAGGAAGTGGTTTTGTTTAAAAAAGGGACTTGTCAGGGACTTGAACCTGGGACCTCTCACACCATAAGAGGCTTTCCCCACACCAGTAAGCTACCCAAAGTTCCTAGTCTTCTTTATAATTATATGGCTCTCTACGGATGGCAGGGCCAGTCGAGTGGCAGGGATACGCAGATTTCACACCCATCGGGAAGAGTTCAGTTCTGGGGCGGGTGGGTGCGGAGGGAGCCCCGCGCTCCCGCCTCGGACAAAACGAGGAGCAGTTCCTTCACTCTTCACTCCTTCACCCCAATCTGGTGGCTCCAGCGCTGGCTGAAAACAACGAACCGGGGCTGAGAATGGCTGCCGGCGGGCTGGTGATCTGTGCGTCTCAGTGCCTTCCTTAAGTTGCTGCGCAGACACTCCGCTCAGCCCCTAGGGCGCTGGGGACGCGGTGGGGCAATGGTCCGCCGGAGCTCCCGGTCCGCGGGGCGGCGCTGTGTCTCCTGAGCCTCGGCCCCTCGGAAGCCCTGGAAAGGCGGCACCTTCATGGATGCTCCCTAAGGACGCTCCGCCTGCCGGATCTCAGGACTCCAAGGTCCAAACAACAAAAAAAAGGAGTTAGAAGAAGAAGGAGGAGGAAGAAGAGAAGGAAGGAGAAGGGGAGGAGAAGGAAGAGGAAGAAGAAGGAAGACGAAAAAGAAAGAAGAGGAAGAAGAACAAGAACTGCCCGATGTGGGGTCAAACTCACGACCCTGAGATTAACAGCCTCATGCTCTAGCGGCTAGAGCATGCCACTGGGATATCCAAAAGTGCCTAGCATGTGTTATCGTGTCTGAATTTCTCCAGCTCGGCTGAGGTGGCGTGGTGGATAAAACGTTGACCTGGAACGCTGAGGTCGCGGATGGAAAACACCAGGCTTGCCCAGTCAAGGCATATTGAGAAGCAAGGAGTTGATACTTCCTGCTCTTCCCACTCACCTCTCCCCCGCCTTTCTCTCTCTCAAATCAATAAATACAATCTTTTTAAAAAGAGAGAAAGAGATTAAAAATTTCCGAATACGTGAAGGTGGTGGGAACTAGGTTAGGTGATAACTTGAACCTGGGCATCAGGGAAAGGTCAATAGCTGAAGCTCCCAATCCGAAACTACCCTAACCAGCTGGTGTCATCAAGCTGAGAAAGCCGGTCTGGCCCGGGTGACCACCGCAGAGGAGCTGGCATCGGCGCTGGGAGGAGCAGCCCCAACGGAGGAGAAGCGAGAGCAAGGGAGCTGCGCGAGTGAAAACTTAGGGCTAAATGTTAAATTATTGATTCCTTGAAGGACATCTGAATTGTTTCCAGGTTTGTTTGTTTTTACTGTTACAATACAACAGCCATAAACATTCATGTAGAGGTTTTTTGTGTGAACATAAATCATGTTTCTGGGATACACAACCAAAATGTAATTGCCGGTGGTGTGGTAGTTACATGTTTAGTTTTTAAAGAAACTGCCGGTGTTTTCCTGAGTATCTGTACCATTTTGTATCATCACCAACAGTGTTTGAGTGATGTAGTTTCTCAGGTAAAATTTTTTAATAAAAATAAAGTGCCGGCATCTTTGCTGCATTTCCAACCTCAAAAAAAATGTCTTCAAGGTTTCAACATCAAAGTATGAAGTTTGCTGTAGTATTTTGTAGATAATTTAGGTAAGTTATGAATGTTTCTCCCTTTCTCTATTTTACTAAGATTTTTAAAATGTTTATTTTATTGATTTTAGAGAGAGGAAAGGATGGGGGGGGGCAAGAACAAACACCAATCTGTTCCTGTATGTGCCCTGACTGGGAATCAAACCAGCAACCCTTGCACTTCGGGACGATGCTCTAACAAACTGAGCTATCTGGCCAGGGCTAAGAATTTTTAAAATCATGAATGAAAGTTGTATTATATCAAATATCTCTTCTTGAATTTATTGAATACATTAATAGATGTCAAATCAACCTTATATTCCCCAGGATAAACTCAACTTGGGTGTGCTGTATTATTCTTGTCGTGTCATAAGATTTGGCTTCTTAATATTTTGTTTTAAAATTTAATTTTTTGAGATAGAGGAATGGAGAGAGAGACAGGACCATCGAGCTGCTCCTGTAGGCGCCCTGACTGGGAATTGCCCAGCAACCTCTGCACTCTGGGACGATACTCCAACCAACAGAGCTAATCAGCCAGGGCAAAAAAAAATTTACATCTATTTTCATGAGTGAGATTATGTACTTTTTAAATTCTTTTTCCTGCCGTTCATGCTTAGTTTTGATATTAGAGCTATGCCAGCCTGGTAGAATATGTTGGGCAGCCCCTCTTCGCCTATTCTATGTAAGGTTTTGTGTGAGATCAAATTTTTCGTTTGTTTTAAGATTTTATTTATGGGTTTTAGGGAGAGTGATGGGAAGTATCAACTCATAGTTGCTTCACTTTAGCTGTCCATTGGTTGTTTGTCTTACGTGCCTAGACCAGGCAAGCCCAGGGTTTCAAACCGGCGACCTCAGTGTTCCATGTGGACACTTTGCTTTTATCCACTGCACTAACACAGACCAGACAAAGTTCTCTCTTTCTCTTCCTCTCTTCCTCCCTTCTTCCCTTCCTCCTCTTCTTATTCTTCTTCCTTTTTTGGGTCTTTTTTTTTAGTTTTTATTTATTTTAAATTGCACTTGACATTCAATATTATTTTACATTAGTTTCAGATATTCAGTATAGTGTTTAGACACATAATTGAAGAAGTGATCCTGCTGATAAATCTAGTACCCACCTGGTACCATCCATAGTTATTATATTATTGACTATATTCCCTATACTGTACTTTATTTACATCTCCATGAATATTTTGTAACTACCAATTGTACTTCTCTTTTAATTGATTTAGAGAGAGAGAGAGATGGGAGAGAAGTGGGAAGCATCAACTCATAGTAGTTGCTTCCAGTATGTGCCTTGGTCCAGCAAGCCCAGGGATCAAACCAGCGACCTCAGCATTACAAGTTGATGCTTTAGCCACTGTACCACCACGGGTCAGATCCAATTGTACTTCTTATACTCTTCACCTTTCTCACAAAGCCCCCTACCCCTCCTTGAATGTTTGGTAGCACACTCTACTGAAGCTATCTGGGTCAAGAATTTTCCTTGGAGGATATTTGATTATTGATTCACTTTCATTATTGATTTTGGAATCATTTACATTTCTATTCCATTAGGGCATGTTTTGTGCTCCAAAAATACATACATACATACATACATACTAGATATATTTTATTTCTAAAATTTCAGAAAGTTTTTTTAGAATATTCTTATAGTATCTTCTTAAGTTATGTAACAACTATAAAGTCATTTTTATCCCTGATATGGGTTAAGCATGTCTTTTTTCAAATTAAAAACAATATTGTTTCCTATTAAAACAGGGGCTCTCATGAGAAGAGTGTGGAAAGAGAGCCTTCCACACCCTGGGCTTTCTCACATATCCCAGCAGCTGGGACTGTGGATTCAAAACTCTCCTCGCTGTGTAGGAGGAAAAGCTCTCCACCTTCTCCTGGGAAATTAGATTACTCTAGTTTCAATTTTGATTACTTGCATGCTAAAGGGCGGGGAAAAAACCCTTCTGTTATCAGGCTATCTGCCCCCTGCACATTTGCTCATTCCACTTGACAGACAGACATGGGCCTCGAGTCCACATTTCTCTGTGCAAGTCAGGATAGGCTGATACCCTGGAAATCGGAGGTGGGGGGATTCCTGGTGAGGGATCAAAGAAGACCCAGCTCCTGATCAGCTGGCTGATAACATGCATAGTACCTCCAGTGAAAGGCTGAGATTTCCTTTTTCAAGACCAGTATTTTGGGTATAGTAGGGCCAGGGGTCAACCAATCAATAGACAATACTCTGGCCACAGGTGGTGTCTGGTCTAGAAGCTTACTCCATCTCCAAATCCTCCTGAGCTCCCTTAAATTGATAAGATGAATTCAAGTTTCAAAATGGCACACCAAGTTATACAGGTAGAGGATGTCGTTAAGGCAACTGGTCTCAACAAGTCCATGAACAGAGCTCTGATCCCACCGTCCCCCTCTCCTCACCCTTCAGGATGGCCTAGTCCTGCCAGTGCTACTCTTTGGTAACAGTCTCCAGCATCCAGAAGCTGTCAGCAGCCTTCAGTCTCACAAGCTGGTGGTGATCCAATTACGGAACTTAATGGTAACTTCAAAGCCAAGAAAACAGGCCTGTGTTGGCTGGGAAGACTCAGATCATCACTGCATTGGACCCTTTGTACAAGGATGTGACTCCTTCATCCCAGATAAGCTCCCTCAGCACATCTCTGAAACCATTAGGATATTATCCAGGAAGTGCAGTCTGGAAGCAGGACATCAGCACGTTGTGGGGGACTGCCACCGCCCAGTTGAAGATCCCAGTGATGCCCCCAGCCACCAGGATCTGAGGCACGCTGAGCTCACTGACACTCCCTCTGTGGTCAAGATATTTTTCAGCCATTGATATATCATAAAATACATCCCACTGCCTGGCACATCTCACATAAGGGTGAGCACAGTCCCCTTGTGGATACCTCATATCCCAGGCTCCTGGTATAGCGTCCTTGCATAGTCCTAGGCACCACTGGATTTGGTTCCCCTGAAGAAGCCTACATCTGCAACAGCACTAGATCGCTTCTCCAAGGGTCATGATTCCTGTGGTGAATATGCCAGATGACATCCCAGATGCAAATAGCTGGGGTTAGCTGAACACATCTTCTGGGTGTTTCTGTTGCAGTTTCTTCCCCAAACCAAACCCAAACGAGCACACAGGGAACATGGGGATAGCTCCAATGATGGGGCAGCCATGCTTTCATATAGCCCAGTGATGCCGTCTCTAATAAGAGTCTTCCAGAAGCAGTCAATGGTCACAGAGTACCTGGGAGGCTGTCCAGGCAAACTTGGGGGCTGCGTCTGTAGTCAGTGCCCATGCTGCCCCATGAACACAGGCACGTGCCTCCATGGCCACGGGCCTAGAGCTCTGATCCGCACCCGGAGATTGTTAAAGAGGGCTCAGCCAGGATCTCTAGCACCCCATCGAGAGTCACATCCCTAGACCAACGAACCCCACTCGATGCTTCTTTGTGGCCAGTGTGGCTTCCGGGGCGGGACCTGCAGAGATGGTGGAGCTCCACCAGGAGGAGACACCGATTTCAGACCCGTCTGGAAGGCAGTCCAGCGCTCCCGGGTTCCATAAAGTGGGGAGCAGCTTCTGCGCGACCCCCGCGTCCAGCTCTGCCCGCAATCCTCGGCCGCTGCCTCCACTCTGCGCTGGGACAACAAAGATCCTCGGCCAGGAAGTCCCGCCGGCGGGTTGGGAGGTGGGAGAGTCCCTGCGCCGCCCTTCTGTTACCTCCCGGGCGCTCCTCCCGGCGGTGAGCGTGAGCGCACTGGGGGCCGCTGGTGCAAAAGCCTGCGCGCGAGGAGTTCCCGGTCCGGTGCAGATGGGTGCTCAAAAGTGGGGCGATGACCCGACCTGTGGTGGCGCAGTGGATAAAGCGTCGCTGAGATCCCAGGTTGGAAACCCCAAGGTCCCCGGCTTGAGGGCGAGGTGGCCAATTTGAGCGCGGGGTCATTGACTTGAGCGTGGGATCATAGACATGACCCCATGGTCGCTGGCTTGAGCTCAAAGGTCTCTGGCTTGAAGCCCAAGGTCGCTGGATTGAGCAAGGGGTCACTGGCTGGGTTTGGGCCCTACCCACCCCCACGTCAAGGCATGTATGAGAAGCGATCAATGAACAACTAAAGTGAGGCACCTACAAGTTGATGCTTCTCATTATCTCACTCCCTGTAGTCAGTGTCCATGCTGCCCCATGAACACCGGGACATGCCTCCAAGGCCACGGGCCTAGAGCTCTGATCCGCACCTGGAGAGTTAAAGAAGGCTGAGCCAGGATCTCTAGCACCCCATCGAGAATCACATCCCTAGACCAACGAACCACACTCGATGCTTCTTTGTGGCCAGTGTGGCTTCCGGGGCGGGACATGTCTCGCGCATGCGCAAAAAGAAAAAAAAAAATGGGCGACAGCGTGTAGAAGTCCCCCGCTTTGAAAAACGCCTCACCCCTATGGTGTGGCACTCATCAGGGGCTGGCCAAAAGCCTGTGAAGTTCAAAAAGGAAACAGCCACCACCATCTCTGCTCTTCCCCTGCCCCTGCCTCCATTGGCTCGGCTCCCTGCTCTCACCCCAGACAAGATCAAAACAAGAAAATGAGCTTCCGATGTTTGGCCTCCCACCCCAGAGCTAGCGCTGAGAGTCACTTGGTTCTACAGACCAAATCAGCCAGCCAGCAATTGTCCTGACCTCAGGTGCCCTACGGTGGCCTAGCACCAGGAAAGGGTGTCTCCTGGAAGGAGGTGATTCCGTCTACCCAGACCCCATGCCAAGGCAGGTCAGCCCACCAGGATGAGGAGTCCTCCAGTACCCCGATAAGGTGCGAAGTCCCACAGCCCATGGCATCTATGGTGCTAATGTCTTCACTTCCACATCCAGGAAGGCCCTGTGGCCTGGGTGTGTGCGGCGCGGGCCACTGAAGTTCCCCAGCTAAAACACAACTTTAGCTAAGTGTAGGTAGGATTTCACCCAGGACTTGAGTGACAATCTCGAACTCTAAAAGATTTGTACTCCCAGAGCAACCAACAAAGCACTCATAAAAAAAACCTTCTGTTGCCTGACCAGGCGGTGGCACAGTGGATAGAGTGTCAGACTGGGATGCCGAGGACCCAGGTTCGAGACCTGAGGTCGCCAGCTTGAGCACGGGTTTATCTGGCTTGAGCAAAAGCTCACCAGCTTGGACCCAAGGTCTCTGGCTCGAGGAAGGGGTTACTCAGTCTGCTGAAGGCCCGCAGTCAAGGCACATATGAGAAAGCAATCAATGAACAACTAAGGTGTCGCAACAAAAAACTAACAAAAAACTAATGATTGATGCTTCTCATCTCTCTGTTCCTGTCTGTCCCTGTCCATCCCTCTCTCTGACTCTGTCTCTGTAAAAAACAAAACAAAAAAAACCCTTCTGTTTCCGGGAGCGGTTGGTTTCCTCTAACCACAGTTGGTGGTGTGGAATCCCAGGCTCAGTGGATGCTGTCTGCTCACTAGGTCCCCCACCCTGCTCAACCAGCAGGAGCCTCTGCCCAGTGGTCTCCCTTATTCTGCTCAAGACACAGAAGGGGGAAAAGGGGAACCCAAAACCTCTCACACCCAAAGCAAGAACCATACCCTCTAGACCAGCGATTTTCAGTGTGTGCAAGAATTTTTAAAACATGCAATAACTTGTTTAGTCAGGGGCACTAACCTCTTTTTCTTTAGATTTATCAAAAAAATGACAACAGCCAGCACAATAGCCATCCAATGTGAAAGATTAAAAATTATTTCTTTTTTTTTTTTTTTTTTGTCAGGCAAAAAATAAATAATTTTTGGAGTGCCACAGAATTTTAGCACTTCGTTTATGTGTGCCATGAGATGGAAGAGATCGAAAATCGCTGCCTCAGACCAACAAGCCACGATGCCACACTTGCTTTGCCCCTGCCTCCCCCTTCTTTTTTTTCTTTCTCTTCTTCCTCGGGCAGCTGAGACAGGAAAATCAACAGCAGTTGCTGCGTGGGCGCGCAGCCATCCGTTCCCACCGCAGTTGAGCAGCTGAGCGGCTGCAACTCTCTTGGAAGTCCCGAAACCACCCTCTTAGCCTCCTGCCCGGATGGATGGTCTCCCCCGGGCTTCCAGTCAAAGAAAGAAGAGTCGCAGGGTCCCAGCCAGTCTGCTCCCACACCAGAACCAATCCTCAATCCCCAACCTGCAGCGCCTACACTTCTGGGCTGGAGGCTTCTATTGGGGGTGGAGGGCAGGGGCAAAACAGACACTGGAATTTCCAAACTACGCAACATTAGGATCCTTAGATCCCTCTACTTGATCAGATATCTGGGGGTCTTTTTCTTATTGATTTTAGAGAGTCAGAGGGAGAAAGGGAGGGGGAGAGATACACACACACTTTCCTTTGTTGTTCCACTTAGTCGTGCATTCATTGGTCACTTCCCACATGTGTCTGCAATTTGGGTGTTTCAGGACAACACTCCAACCGACTGAGATAACCAGCCAGGACCTGATATTTGAATCAAACTCTCCCCCAACATCCCCTCCTGGGGACCATGGGGACTGGAGTCTGGACAATGTTACGGAGCGAGAGATTAGCAGCAAAAGCAGTTTCTGTGGGTGGTTCTTTGGTCCGAGGGACGGTTCTCACTTAGTGTGCATAGAGAGTCAAATCCTGGAGGAGGCCAGTTTTCAGACTTCCATGTCTTTTTATTAGGGGTATCCCTGGGGAGGAAAACCCTTGTGGGACTCCTTCCAAGGGTCTTTGTTACAAGGAGTGAGGAAGCCCTCTGGTCAGTCCTTTTTTTTTTTTAATAGAGACACAGAGAGTCAGAGAGGGATAAACAGGGACAGACAGACAGGAATGGAGAGAGATGAGAAGCATCAATCATTAGTCTTGTTGCAACACCTTAGTTGTTCATTGATTGCTTTCTCATATGTGCCTTGACCATGGGGCTGCAGTAGACCGAGTAACCCCTTGCTCAAGCCAGCGACCCTGGATCCAAGCTGGTGAGCTTTGCTCAAACCAGATGAGCCCGTGTTCAAGCTGGCGACCTCGGGGTCTTGAACCTGGGTCCTCCGCATCCCAGTCCGACACCACTGCGCCACCGCCCAGTCAGGCTCTGGTCAGTCTTAAAGGGCTCATTTGTCCTTGCCTCGTCCTGATTGGGTGGCTGAACTGCTATTCTCCTGGCCATCAGAAATGAGAGTCCAGAAGGCAGATCTGGTTCAAGGGGCAGACACTTCTGAGAGCCGTAACCCAACATAGATTCCTGGGGTGAGCAGGCATCTGCTTTTATTATAACTATTACCACTGCTTTAATTTTAATTCTCATTGTGCCCCATCAGGGTGCTTTTCAGACTAAGGTGGAAAGCCCAGAGCAGAAAAAATACCTATAGTATAAGGGACCAGGAACCTAGATGCCTTCATGGCCTACAACTGGTGATTAAAAACAAACCTCCCAGTGAAAACCCACCCAACCTGGGGGCTCGAACCCACAGCCCTGCGATTGAGTCTCACATTCCACCGACTGAGCTGGCCAGGCAACCCACACGCTACAACTTACTGAATCTCTAAGGTAAAGCCGAGTCTGAGATCAGTGTGACGCAGGAGTCAAAACTGGCCTGTAGACAACATTTTCAGTTCAGATCCTGAAGGTCATACATATAGCCTGAGACCCCCAATGGTGCCGAGCCCCAAGTTGGGTCCTGGTCCTTCTTTGTGCCCTGAGTCCCTGGATGCTGGCACCACCTTGAAGCCACAGGCGGTAGGTGAGTCAGTCTGAGGTTGGTCCAGAGACCAATGTGAACCAGGGGCACCATCCACATGGTGATGGAAAGCGGTCTGATCCATTGATTCCTTCTTCCCTTAATATATTTTGCTGAACTCAAGACTCAAATCCATCTGAGTTAGCTGGTGGGAGCAGGCCCTCAGGATCCAGCTTCTTCTAAGGGAGTGGCACAGAGCCAGGATCTGCCAATTTGGGACAAAAGACTGTTCAGTTTCCTACCCAAAGGTGTCAGGAGGAGTGTGAGGTGGGGAGGTGGGAGGGAGAATCAGGGCATTGAGAGGGGCCTCACTGAGAAAACCTGGCTTCCATCAGACCAGCTCCAGGAGTGGGGCTGCAGTGGGCAGGCAGACCAGAAACTAGAGAGGAGTTAAGGTTACAGTCTTGAGGCACTATTCTTAATGCTTTTCAAAAAAATAGTAAGTTTTACTATCCCAAATAAATCTTTGAGACACGAGCTGCTATTATCCCCACTTTACAGATTAGTAAACTGAGGCCCCTGAGAACCCAAGCATCGTAGGTTCAGATTTAGAGTCCTGATGAAGAATTGAGGATCCTGGTCCTGTAGCCCTTCCCCGTCCCTAAAAGAACTGCCCAGGGTTTGTGTCCTGGACCTTTCACACCTATGGGGAGGCTCCAGACCACAAGTCATTTGGCCATGGAAATTTCCCGGAGCAATATTTCTCCACGAAGCACAGCGTTGTCTAAAGACTGAAGTTGAGGGAGGGAGTCTGTGCAAGGAAGTTTGAACACGTGGCTCTGGGACAGGAGTCAGCTCTGTGTGTCTACAGCGCCCTCAAGTGGGCTTTGGACAATGGGGGAGCCAGGGCTTAGGCTCCAGGGGCCTCTTTCCACTCTCTCCACTCTCCACCACTTTGCTCTCCATCATAGAGACCTAGAAATGGAGTCTACATCTCATCTACACTACGAAAATGGCCCGTGTACAAGGAAGGGTTTGTCGGGGACTTGAATCTAGGGTTTCTCACTCCCAAAGCCCAGAGAGTACCCCTAGATTAACATACCCACCAAGGTCAGTTCCTTTGCCCGCCTCTCTTCCTTTCACAGAAGAAAGTGGTTTCGTCCCCTGATTCTGTGGGGCCTGTAACCACCCATTCTTCTGTAAGTCACTGGCTGACACAGGCTTTAGGGCTACAGTGAGTGGCTTGCTCCTGTGTACCTGAATTCAACATCTCTTGGAAAAGGCCAGGAGGCTATGTCTTGGAATGTCATCGGGTCCTTTGATTTTACGTGTTTCAGTTTGGTCTAGGCCCTGCATTGGGATGGTGAGATTTGTTCAAGCTGAGAGCCCAGGGTGGGTGGCGGCCTCAGTTAAACCCATAGTTCCAGGGCTATAGATAAGAGGTGGACCGAGGTGGGGTGCAGGTCTGGTCCCTAAGAGAAGAGCCTCTGCTCAGCACTCCGGCCCCTCTCCCTGTGCAACCCTATGGACCCTGCACCCAGGCCCGACTTGCCCTGTCTATGTCTAAACCACCTCCGCCCAAATTAAACCTCCAAACACAGGAAAGGACAGCCAAGTACGGTGTTAGCCTTTTCCTTATAGAAGCAGGAGCCCAGAAGTTTTTCCCACGAAGATCTCTAAACAAAATTAGTTGTTGAAAAGCCTGGTAAAGCCCAACTGGGGGGCTTGAACCCACAACTCATATTAAGAGAGTCTCATACTGCAGGGACGCGGCTATCCTGGGTGAGGACGGGCAGGCAGGCGGTGCTCTTGGCTCTTTCGTCTGAGGCCGCCGGGTACTGGGTTGCTGAAGTTCCACTGCTGCAACCAGAGGACACGGGGACGGACGTGGGGCTTTCATCCCCGCAGTGACCGGCTCTCCAGAGCCGCCGCAACGGAGGAACCAGTCCGCTTCTCGGTGACCTCGGACAGGCCTCTGCGCTGCCTGCTCCGCTGGGGCCACTGGAGGCGCCCAGAATCCCGGGAGTGTGCCTGCTTGCCTCTGTTAGCGTGGCTCTGGGTGTCAGTCCCGGGGCATCGGCGTAGTGTGTCTGCCTCTGTTAGCGTGACTCTGGGTGTCAGTCCCGGGGCATCGGCGTAGTGTGTCTGTCTGCCTCTGTTAGTGTGGCTCTGGGTGTCAGTTAGCGTGGCTCTGGGCGTCAGTCCCGGGGCGTCGGCGTAGTGTGCCTGCCTCTGTTAGCATGGCTCTGAGCGTCAGTCCCGGGCATCGGCGTAGTGTGTCTGCCTCTGTTAGCGTGGCTCTGGGTGTCAGTCCCGGGGCATCGGCGTAGTGTGTCTGTCTGTCTCTGTTAGCGTGGCTCTGGGTGTCAGTCCCGGGGCATCGGCGTAGTGTGTCTGTCTGCCTCTGTTAGCGTGGCTCTGGGTGTCAGCGTGGCTCTGGGTGTCAGTCCCCGGGCATCGGCGTAGTGTGTCTGCCTCTGTTAGCGTGGCTCTGGGTGTCAGTCCCGGGCATCGGCGTAGTGTGTCTGCCTCTGTTAGCGTGGCTCTGGGTGTCAGTCCCGGGGCATCGGCGTAGTGTGTCTGCCTGCCTCTGTTAGCGTGGCTCTGGGCGTCAGTCCCGGGCATCGGCGTAGTGTGTCTGCCTGCCTCTGTTAGCGTGGTTCTGGGTGTCAGTCCCGGGCATCGGCGTAGTGTGTCTGCCTCTGTTAGCGTGGCTCTGGGTGTCAGTCCCGGGGCATCGGCGTAGTGTGTCTGTCTGCCTCTGTTAGCGTGGCTCTGGGTGTCAGTTAGCGTGGCTCTGGGCGTCAGTCCCGGGGCATCGGCGTAGTGTGTCTGCCTCTGTTAGCGTGGCTCTGGGTGTCAGTCCCGGGGCATCAGCGTAGTGTGTCTGCCTGCCTCTGTTAGCATGGCTCTGGGCGTCAGTCCCGGGCATCGGCGTAGTGTGTCTGCCTGCCTCTGTTAGCGTGGTTCTGGGTGTCAGTCCCGGGGCATCGGCGTAGTGTGTCTGCCTGCCTCTGTTAGCGTGGTTCTGGGTGTCAGTCCCGAGGCATCGGCGTAGTGTGTCTGCCTCTGTTAGCGTGGCTCTGGGCGTCAGTCCCGGGCATCGGCGTAGTGTGTCTGCCTGCCTCTGTTAGCGTGGCTCTGGGTGTCAGTCCCGGGCATTGGCGTAGTGTGTCTGCCTGCCTCTGTTAGCGTGGCTCTGGGTGTCAGTCCCGGGGCATCGGCGTAGTGTGTCTGCCTGCCTCTGTTAGCGTGGCTCTGGGTGTCAGTCCCGGGGCGTCGGCGTAGTGTGTCTGCCTGCCTCTGTTAGCGTGGTTCTGGGTGTCAGTCCCGGGGCATCGGCGTAGTGTGTCTGCCTGCCTCTGTTAGCGTGGCTCTGGGTGTCAGTCCCGAGGCATCGGCGTAGTGTGTCTGCCTCTGTTAGCGTGGCTCTGGGCGTCAGTCCCGGGCATCGGCGTAGTGTGTCTGCCTGCCTCTGTTAGCGTGGCTCTGGGTGTCAGTCCCGGGCATTGGCGTAGTGTGTCTGCCTGCCTCTGTTAGCGTGGCTCTGGGCGTCAGTCCCGGGGCATCGGCGTAGTGTGTCTGTCTGCCTCTGTTAGCGTGGCTCTGGGCGTCAGTCCCCGGGCATCGGTGTAGTGTGTCTGCCTGCCTCTGTTAGCGTGGCTCTGGGCGTCAGTCCCGGGGCATCGGCGTAGTGTGTCTGCCTGCCTCTGTTAGCGTGGCTCTGGGCGTCAGTCCCGGGGCATCGGCGTAGTGTGTCTGCCTGCCTCTGTTAGCGTGGCTCTGGGCGTCAGTCCCCGGGCATCGGCGTAGTGTGTCTGCCTGCCTCTGTTAGCGTGGCTCTGGGTGTCAGTCCCGGGGCATCGGCGTAGTGTGTCTGCCTGCCTCTGTTAGCGTGGCTCTGGGCGTCAGTCCCCGGGCATCGGCGTAGTGTGTCTGCCTCTGTTAGCGTGGCTCTGGGTGTCAGTCCCGGGCATCGGCGTAGTGTGTCTGCCTGCCTCTGTTAGCGTGGCTCTGGGCGTCAGTCCCGGGGCGTCGGCGTCGTGTGTCTGCCTGCCTCTGTTAGCGTGGCTCTGGGCGTAGTGTGTCTGCCTCTGTTAGCATGGTTCTGGGCGTCAGTCCCGGGGCATCGGCGTGGGGCTAAGTGCCGCGGAGCTGGGGTGGGGCCCGGATCTGACGGGAAAGGGCTCGGGGTGGCAGGCTGAACGGGGAGTACCGGTACCCCACGCCTGCGCTGGGCTCCAAACAAAGGGACAAGCGCAGCAAAATGCTCAGTCCTGGCGCAGTGAACGCAGCGCTCCTTCGGCACCACGAGCACCGGGGGACACCTGGAGGTACCCGCTGGGTCTGGCCGCCACCAGTGTGGAAGGGGTGGGTGGGGGTTCCTAGAAAGGAAGCTGGCGCACAGTGGCCCAACAGACCTCGCTGGGAAGAAAGGTCCTGCTAGCAGGCTGGCTCTTCTCCATCTATGATTGTCACTCAAGATAAACCTCACAAGGCTGAATTCCCCTCGGGCCAGGTGGTGGTGCAGTGGATAGAGCATGGGACTGGGATGCAGAGGACCCAGGCTCGAGACCTCGAGGGACTGGGATGCAGAGGACCCAGGCTCGAGACCTCGAGGGACTGGGATGCAGAGGACCCAGGCTCGAGACCTCGAGGGACTGGGATGCAGAGGACCCAGGCTCGAGACCTTGAGGGACTGGGATGCAGAGGACCCAGGCTCGAGAATTCGAGGTCACCAGAGGTCGCCAACTTGAGCTGGGCTCATCTGGTTTGAGTGCGGGCTCACCAGCTTGAGTGCCAGGAAGCCGGCTTGAGCATGGGGTCATAGACCCTATGGTAGCTAGCTTGAGCCCAAAGGTCGCTGCCTTGAAGTCCAAGCTTGCTCACTGGCTTGAGCAAGGGGTCACTGGCCCGGTTGGAGGTTCCTCCACCCAGTTAAGGCACTTATGAGAAAGCAATCAATGAACAACTAAAGAGCTGCAATGAAGAACTGATGCTTCTCATCTCTCTCCCTTCTTGACTGTCTCTCTCACAAGAAAAAGAAAAAGGAGATGGAATCCACTGCTTTTGTGAGAATATGGGGAGGGGGTGTTAAATCATACCTCTTGGGTCCCTAATTAACTCAGAAGCCCAGGGTCAGGAGGCAGAGGACCTTGCTCCTTTGTATTTAATTCACATCTGCACTCCCCCTGGGAAGGTTCAGAGGTAGATCCAAGGTCCACCTCCACCCCAGGAGTCCTGACAAGTAGGCAGCCTTAGTCTCCTCAAACTAGTTAAGAAACACGCCATCCATTATGGGTCTGAGTGCGCCGTGTAAGGTTACTCAACTGCAGGCCTGATTCTGGCCCTCGTTAGACAACAGGAAACAAACTAAAATCCCAAAAGGCAAATAACTAAATGCAACTTGGGACCTAAGTCTCTTGCCTGCCTTGCCCCACCCTGTCAGAAGTCACTCAACGCTCTTGAGGAGGGAGGTCTTTCTCCTTTGCCAAGACACCACGTGGTGCCTGCAGCACAGCTCCCTATCATCTTACATGGAAGGTAGTAAGGGTCCAGGTGGACCTGGCTCAAAAGAATCCTGTTCATGGACTCTCTCCCAACAGGGGGCTTGAAACCAAGGCCCTGAGATGAAAAGTCCTGATTTCTTTCAAGGAGGGAAGGAAGTAATCAAGAGGCACAATAAACCCCACTGCCACCTCCATCTCACCTTACCCCACCCCACCCTGGGCCAGCGCTGTCCTCGGCTTGACTCCCTCGTTTCTCCCAGAAACTTCCTGGGAACCTCAGGATCGAAAGCTGCGAGGGAGTGGACCCCTGGTCTGAAAATCAGGGATGCGGTGTGGTTGGCACGGTAATGGGGCAAACAGACATAGGCCCAGATGCGAGGCAGTGCTAGGAACAGTCCCTAATGACACCAAGCCCCATAACACTACACTCGAGGGGCTCGCAGGAGGCGGTAGCGCTAAACTGCCTCTTCCCTCCCAATTCTGGGATCAGAACTGAAACTCCCCCTAGCCATCCCTACCTCCAGGGAGATGGAAAGCAGGGGACCCTCTTGCAGAGGGAAGGGCAGGACCATGGGAGTCAAGGTTACAGAGATAGGGGAACAAGGTACCCTTCTTTGCAGTGGCCCCGGGCGATGAGTCCCTCGGGGCCTGCAGGAGCTCCTGGGTCCAAATCCCAGATGAGTCTCACTTTCAAACTCTCAACGTCCTCCCCCTGTGCCCCCACTTTGCATATCCACCTACTGGCCAGCAGGCCTGCATCTTGAGCCCTTGGTGTTGAGGACAGCTAAGAGCTTGGATTTGCTAGATCAGGGTGCCACCCAGAAACAGACAGGGCCCTCAGGGTGGGACTGCGCTCAGGGGACAGCTGCCTCCAGTACAATGATCCCTAAGGCCCTCCCAAGGAGCCATCAGCAGGGGCTCCCTCAGACGCCAGCCACTTCTATTCCTAAAGCACATGACTCCTATACTCAGGGTGATGCTTTGGACCTAGTTCTGTGGTTCCTAAATTGTGTGTGTTGGCACTTTCATAGTATTTAAATTTTTTTCAGGGATATTGTAAAGTTTTGAGGAAAACAGCAATTCTCAACATCTATCAGACACCATACCCTGTGATCTACTAACTAGAGGCAGTTCAGTTCCAATTTTTGATGATGCTATATTTTTGCAAAGCTGGGTTTTCTATGGTTTCTGTGATTAAAAGCAAGCAGTGCAGGAAAATCAATGCGGAATAGGAACTGGCAAGTGCAGTATCCAGTCTGCTTCCAAGGTTGGAGAAGCAGTGCAGCGCCCATTAACTGCACAAATCCCATTAGAAAATAATTATTGGCACTTAAAAGGAATATAAAAAGATTTTTTCCCAGAAAAGTACTGTACAGGGTTGGATAATGCCCTCTGAATACTTTTGTCCACCCAGAACCTCAGAAGAGGTTAAGGTGAAATCATACTGGTGAGGATGGACCCAAATCCAATAACTGGTGTCTTTATAAAAAGATATGATATAAAGACACAGAGGCTCATAGAAGGAAGGAGTCCATGAGATAATACAGGCCGAGACTGGAGGGATGGGTCTACCAGCCAAAATTGCTGGATGCCACCCAACGCTGGAAGGCAGGAAGGATTTTTCTCCAGACCCTTTAAAGAAGAGGGTGGTTGGGCCATGGGCCATGGGCCTCCTTCTCATTTGAGGTATGAGAAAGCCCAGCGGAGTCTCGACTTGAACCCTTTTGAATATTTTCAGGCATGGCCTGGGATGTCCAGGGAAGAGGGTTGGAGAGGACAGCGCCTCCAGGGCTGGAAGAGGTGGGGACTGCAGACAGGAAACCAGCCAGGAACAGAGCAACTCCCGAGGGAGAGTCAGGAAAGGCCCAGGCCACTTGGGAGTAACCAGTGCACAGTCCCCTCAGTCTCGTGACACCCACACTTTGAATCCAAATTTGCTGGCAGGTGGCGCAGAGTGGCAGCTGTACAAGGGCTCCTGCAGACCGAGGAATCTAGGAACTGTGGCTCTACCCCACACCCTGGGCAACGGAGACAGAAGAGGACCTGCAAGTTCAGCTGCAGTGGAGGCTTTGGTGTACTGGGTGTGGAGGGGCCAGGCAAGCCCAGAACTAGGAGAAGCAGAACAGAGTTCTGAGTCCCCAGAGCTGCAGTCAGTGCCGGGTCTGGAGACACTGAAACATGCTTCCTATCAGGGCTGTGAGCGGATCATACCCCAGCCTCTAGTGGGGTCATCCGGCAGTGGGAAAGGCTGACACTGTGGTGGGACAGGGAAACAGGCAAGTTCAGGACAAGTTTAGGTGTATGATTCAAGCCTCAGGTGCTAGAGGTCTCAGGTTCGAGTCCCACCCTTCCTATCCCTTACCTCAGTATCAGCCTGGGATACCTCACCCTTTGTAGCTCCTGCACCCCCAAGGGGAACTGCCAGCCAGCCTTGCTGGGCTGATGATGCCAGGGCATTGGTCCAGGAAGCATCCCAACTACATTTAGGGTAAGCCACGTTCTGGCCAGCAGCCTTACGCTACTCCTTATTGTTAATAATGATCAGTGCAGTGCTGGGTGTCCTGAGCATACACTTCACAATTTCATACCCCTCCACTTTGGCCCTAGATTCTCCTCACCTCCCCATTTCCTTTCTGGGATCTGAGCAGAAGCTGCAAGGCTACTTCAGCCTGCGGCCCAAAGCCCTAGCAGCAGCCTCCATGTCTTGCCTCGCATTACTCTGGCCTCTAATGGATGTTGCCCCAACCTTCTCTTTGTTCACATGGATTAGAAGGTGACCCTTAGCTCCCCAGAAGGTGTCAGTGGAGAACTAGGGGTCATTAACTCCATTCCTGCCCAACAGTCAAGAAGGCCCCACCCAGTGTAAACTACCCCAGCAACAACAGGGAAGCACCCTCTTTGCCCACCAGAGGGCGCTTTGTCAGAGGAGGCTAATAAACCAGAAGACAAGATCTAAAGTCTCATAATACCAAAAATGTCCAAGATGCAATGAAAATCACTGGTCATAGGAAGAACCAGGAAAATCTCAACTGGAAGGAGAAAGACAATCAAGAGACACTGACTCAGATGCTGGAACCATCTGATGGAGGGAAAAGTGGTAAAGTGGTAAAGCAGCACTGTAAACATACTTCAGTGAGCAATTACAACATACTTGAGACAAATTCAAAATTAGAAAGTCTCAAAGAAAGATAAGATATAAAGAATTCCCGACCATGGCCGGTTGGCTCAGTGGTAGAGCATCGGCCCCACGTGTGGAAGTCGCAGGTTTGATTCCCGGCCAGGGCACATAAGAGAAGCATCCATCTGCTTCTCCACCCTTTCCCCTCTCCTTCCTCTCTATCTCTCTCTTTCCCTCTCTTTCCCCAGTGGGGCACTGGGGATGGCTCCGTGGCCTCTGCCTCAGGCGCTAGAATGCCCCCGTTGCAATGGAGCAATGCCCCAGATGAGCAAAGCATCACCCCCTGGTGGGCATGCCGGTGAATCCCCGCAGGGCGCATGCAGGAGTCTGTCTGCATCCCCGCTTCTTACTTCAGAAAAATATACACCCGCAAAATAAGAATCACCAAATGGCCTGATCAGGCGGTGGCGCAGTGGATCCACCTAGGTTTGAAACTCCAAGGTTGCCAGCTTGGGGGTCTTAAAGGGTTCTGGCCACCAGAGTAAAAAAGGCTTGGCAGGGGATCCTGATTTCCCCTTGATGCCATGGGACTCAGGGTTGGGAGAGGCCTTTCTGGGCATTCAGGTAGGCCCTGGGTTCTGCACAGAATACCCACTCACTCAGGAACTCAAGAGTCAGAAGGCTTGAAAGGGGCACCCAGATTGCCACGGGGCATAAGTAGAGAAACCCAAGGAGGTTTAGATCAGAAGTGAAGCCCACCGCCTTGCCTGCCAGTCAGCAAGCTCCAGGGAACGCGGGCCCAGAAGCAGCTTACAGGGAAGGGGTCGGGGTGCCGCCGTGCAGTACTTCCTGGGCCAGGCACAATCAGTGATTAGGATCAGGAAACTCTTCCCCGACTGAGACTTCCCTGAATTCTCCACCAAGGCCTCAATCCCTGCCTGCATTAGCCCTATCTTTTATTTTCTGTGCTCTGATGTTTTGATTGCCCTGCCCAGAGTTAGCCAATTTGTGGAGATAGCAACCAACTCCTCTGTGAACAGGCATTTCAACTGCAAACCAACACAGCCCCCCACCAGCTCTTTTTCTTTTTAAAATATTTTACACTTATTCATTTTAAAATTAAAAAAACATTTTATTGATTGAACTTTTAGGGACAGAGACAAGGGTAGAGGGAGAGAAAGAAGTATCAATTTGTTATTCCACTCATTCATGCCATCATTGGTTGATTCTTGTACATGCCCTGACCAAGAATCAAACCTGCAACTTTGGTGTATCAGGATGATTCTCTAACTGAGCTGCTCCGCCAGGGCCAGCCAGCTCTTTTATCTGGCTCTCACACTCGGGGTCACCTTCCAGAATCACCCCAAAGCCAGAAAACAACTCAAGACAGTACCTAAACCCAGAGCTGGCTGAAATTATTCAGGCTAGCCAGTCTGATCCCGTTTACCGCTGCCTCACCTGTTTCACCTTCCCTGGAGCCGCAATAAAGGCTCTGGCCCAGACTTGCCCTTCCCTCTCCCTCTGCCTCTTGATCAACTCGGGTGCTTCTCCTGCGGCCCCGTGAGGCTTGCCTCCCTCCTTCTGGGAACTTTCAGTAACAGGGCATCTTTTCAATGGCTGGATCTGCAGGGCTCACCATACCCGAATACCTATAATCATAAAACACTGCAGTTCTTTCGGCGTGAAGAAAAGACACCCGTGTCCACAGCGCAGCCTCGGAGGCCCGTGAGGACCCAGGGCCCCGGGTGGCCCTGACACTGAGGAATAGCCCCTCCCTCCCCATGCTCGTTCTCCCGCGGGGCTTCCTTCCTCCCGCTGGCTGTGGAAGGCCCTTGGACAGCCCCTCAAGAAGTGAAAAGACATTTGAAATGCGGGCTCTCCAAAGTTTGAATTTATAACTAACTTTTCACAACTAAATTAAAAATATATTCCCAATGTCGAGTGATATGGCCACTCCGGACCCTGAGACGCCTGGCACACATTGACCAGGTCTCCCGACCGCGGAGAAAGGCGTGGCCACGAGGGGTTTGTCCCCCTTTTAATCCCGGGAAGCAGGGTCTGACGCCTGTCCCCTGGGATTCCGCGGAGGAAAGAGAAGAAAAAGAGAAGGGAAAAAAAAAACAAAAACCCAGAAAAAAAGAGGGCTCGTCCGGGATTTGAACCCGGGACCTCTCGCACCCAAAGCGAGAATCATACCCCTAGACCAACGAGCCAGTACAGTGAAAGCTGCTGACGTTTGTCCTTGGAAGGCTGCGGCCGGGGCTCCGCCCTCTTGTCCTGCTCCAAGCCGGTTTCGCTGTCCCTGGAGAAGCGCGGAAGGAGGGTGGGGCGCGAAGGGTTCCTTTCGATTCCAGAAAGGGAGGAGGAGGTGCGCCCGGCCCGAACCGGAAGGAGGGCGGGGACCGCGGCCCACGATTACCCCCAGATACGCGGAACCTGACTGCCCCCCTACCGGCTGACGGCCACCAGCCACAAGTAACTGGATAAGGGGCGGATGACAAGGAGGAAGGCCGCGTGGCCTGGGTGAGTATGGAGGCCTCACATGGTGGACCTCACCCGGGAAATTTCACCCAACGTGGGTGTTGTAGTAGTATAATGTTATAGTAATTAAATATATAGAAATATTTTTTAAAATGGAAGATATGTAAAAGTAATTAAGATATATTAAAATTAATTAAGGAAATTAAAGTTGTGCCATCTGGATAGGAATTAATATAGTGTGTGCAGATGTGATAAACAGACTCTGACTTTCGAGCAGGGCCCAGTTAGTGTGTGTGTGTGTGAATGTGAAGTTATACATAGATAAGTGGCTTGATGTCATAACTCTGTAAGTTAACATAAACAAGAAACTTCCCTAGGAACATCTGAAAAGTGGCTTGATGTGACATCTCAGGAAATTAACATAAAAAGGACTTCCTGTGAGGAACTCCCAAAAAGGTGGTTTGAGGTGATAATCCTGTAGAGCAGGGGTAGTCAACCTTTTTACACCTACCGCCCACTTTTGTAGCTCTGTTAGTAGTAAAATTTTCTAACCGCCCACCGGTTCCACAGTAATGGTGATTTATAAAGTAGGGAAGTAACTTTACTTTATAAAATTTATAAAGCAGAGTTACAGCAAGTTAAAGCATATAATAATAATTACCAAGTACTTTATGTTGGACTTTCACTAAGTTTGGCAGAATAAATCTTTATAAAACAACTTACTATAGTTAAATCTATCTTTTTATTTATACTTTGGTTGCTCTGCTACCGCCCACCATGAAAGCTGGAATGCCCACTAGTGTGTGGTAGGGACCAGGTTGACCACCACTCCTGTAGATTGACACCTGTTAGAAGGCGTTGGCCAGAAAAGGTACTAAATCTGAGGGGCCCCCCTGCTGCGGTAGTCGCCCAACTCCAACGTGAACGTGGACTGTCTCCTCGCTGCTCTGAGCTCTGACCAAAGACAGCCGAGAGGAGCATGCCCACAGGGCCCCCTTAAACTGTCTGTACCCAGGCACACCAAAAGGATTTATGAGTAATAAATTGCCTGTGTGATTTTTTGCAACTAACTTGTGTGTCGTCTGGTGTTTTTCTTCCGGTGGCAGTTCGATTTGGCACTGATAAGCAGAATCCTCATAGCCGCCTCAAGAGTAGTCTCAAAGAGGCTGCTAGCCCTGCTGATAAGCAGAAGTGTCCCACTGCACGGGGAAGTCGAATCAGGGATGCCTGATTGACATAGAGCTTGGGCTCTACTGGGACAGTGGGACACAAGTTCAGGACCCTAAGAATGATGTTCTGTCCCCCCCACCCCCGCAACCACATGCCCAGGAGATCCTCAATCACTTTGGGGTCCCGCACTGACACTGGCGCTCCTGTCCTCAGCCGAATCCTTTCATGCCAGCCTCGGCCTCACAGCACCCTCACAGCTCCGGAACCCCCAGACAGGAATCAGATGGGGTGGAGGCGCACTTCTTCCCCAAAGGACAGCTGCTCCAACGCTCCAAACTTTTCTTTGCTCTAGCACTGACAAGGGATCCATCCTCCTCCTGGGATGGAAGGTCTTCTTGGCTTTTCCCCCAGTGAAGCCCTGAGCCTTCCTGATTTGCTTCATTCTGCCTGCCCCGAGAAAAGGCTGATAGTTTGAAAATGAGGGCGTCGGTGATTGGAATCCGGTATTTCCCCCTAAGTTCCCACCGCATTCCTTACTGGCCATGTCTAGTGACACTCGTCCCCATTCCCTTCCTTGCCGTCGCCTTTCTGGCTTTCTGGAGCTCCTGGAGCACAAAAGCCTAGGACAGCAGACAGAGGACCGACGGTTCCCTCTCTTCCTGCTGGAAATACCAGCAAATTCAGCGCTCGAAGGCCAAGGACGAAGTGTGCCTGGGATCCAGGGTGCCAGGATCTCTGCCAGTTTTAGGACAGCCAAGTTCTAGGCAGCTTCAACTAGCTCGTGGGGTGATGAACTCTCACAACAGTCTGACCTGCTTAGTAGAGCATGAGACCCTCACATTCCATGTCCTGGGTTTGAGCCTCACGGTGAGTGTGACTTTTGCCCCGATGGCTTTACAACTAAGCAGAGGTGATGGTTTGTAAGAACTAAACATCTTCCAAAGAAAGACCTGTTGCTTGTCAGAGAGGTCCACACGCAGGAGCTGACCTCCAAACTCACTAGAACAACTTGCTTTTGTCCATTCGTGTTTTATTATGTACTTTTTACAATTTTAGAAGTTGAAGTTGGTACAAAAGAGTCTGGAAACCTCTCAGAGGGGTTCCCCTTCTAGGGACTGAAATTCCCACCGTCCTAGAAGGCGCTAACCAGGCCAAGAATTACTGCCTAAAGCACTTAGACGGGAACCCATTACTTATGAGGTTGAGTCTCAGCTCTACACGCTAAACAAGAGCGACAATGTAGGACTTGGAAGTGGATTTTCTGCTAAAGGTAGAATCGCACTAACTCGGGGCCTGAGCAGTGACCTCGGTGGGGTACCATCTGCATCCCGGGGTACTCCCCACCCCAGGACTCTCACCTCCACAACACTGTGTGTCCCTACCCGCACCTGCCGTGGTTTTCTTCCTCGTGGGACAGAGATGTGACAGGAAAGGGAGTCCCTCACTGGAGTGTCCAGCCTTGTCCAAGCCCCTCTTCCTTTCTAAAGTAGAAAAAGGGGGGGAGGACCGTGGGATACTCCCAGTAAAGGTAGGTGTTGCAGTTCCACAAGAAGCCAGCAGTGAGGGAAGTGTGAGTGCCTTTCTGGGGGTGGGGTAGGGAGCTGAAAGGCTGGCAGCACTGGCTCGGCATCAGTGAGTCAAGATAGATGTCAGTCAGCTGGACATCCGGGTTCCCAGGGGTCCGTTTCTCCTGGTGCCTCTGCAGCCCTGGCACCTAACCAACCTCGGTTGTGGCTCTGTGTCAGAAAACCGAGGCTTCTGGGGTGGAGTGGGGTGGGGGGGCTGGGGAGCGAGTAGATGCTTCCTGGGTCCCTCTTGGTGTCGGGGCTAAGGCACTCCACTGGGCCTAGAGAGCCTGTATTTGTCAGGTTTCTCCATAGAGGGAATGGAAATTTCACTGACATGCACGTGTGCACATGTACACACACACACACACACACACACTGAAGTCTTGCTCCCCACTTGAGTTGGAAGACAATCAGAAGCAGAATTCCTTCCTCTCCGAGGGAACCTCAGTTTTTAAGACATTCCACTGATTGGATGAGGCTCACCGACAATATGGCAATATGGAAGGTACTCTGCTTTGCTTGTCTACTGATTTAAACGTTAATCGCACCTGACTAGGTGGTGGCACAGTGGATAGAGCGTCGGACTGCGATGCAGAGGACCCAAGTTCGAGACCGATGTCACCAGCTTGAGCGTGGGCTCATCTGGTTTGAGGAAAAGCCCACCAGCTTGAACCTAAGGTTACTGGCTCCAGCAAGGAGTTTCTGGGTCTGCTGAAGGCCCGCGGTCAAGGCACATATGAGAAAGCAATCAATGAACAACTAAGGTGTTGCAATGCGCAATGAAAAACTAATGATTGATGCTTCTCATCTCTCTCCGTTCCTGTCTGTCTGTCCCTGTCTGTCCCTCTCTCTGACTCACTCTCTGTCTCTGTAAAAAAATAAATAAGTAAAAATTAAAAAAAAAAACAAAAACCAAAAAAAACGTTAATCGCATCTAAAAAATACCTTCACAACAACATCTAGGCTGGTGTTTAACCAAACATCTGGGTACCATAACTTGACCAAATTGACAGAGAAAACCATTGCTGGTCCTATCAAGGGCTGAGCTTCTTTTTTTAATAATAGGAGACACAGGCACAGGGACAAAAGCTTACCTTCTACTTTGATGTGTCCCAGTATGTGCCAGACCAGAAAACAGACGCTCCTAAGCTTCTTGAAGATGCTGCTGCCTCCCCTCAACTGTGCATGTCTTCTTGCTTGGTAAATGGCACTTGCTCCAGGCATGGCCAAGATCCATAGTCAGCTGGTGGGTTTCTGCTCTGATACCAGAGGACCATTCTAGCATGCCTGTGTCTCTGTCCCTTCTGAATCCTTCCTTCACAGTGTGATATTTCTGGCACCTCTGCTCCATGTAATGTAGGCCATTGCATTGCTTTTCCCATGCTGCCATTAGCCACGCTGGCAGTGTATCATAACCGGTTTGAGGGACACCTGCCAGGATGTCACGGAAGAGTGTCTCATATTGATAATTGCTCCATTTTCCAGCTTTTTATTCTCCCCATCCTGATCCAGATCCAGAACCCTCAGGATCCACCCTGAGCAAACTTTCCTGATGACTTCGGACACGCTGTCCAGACCCTGCAGCTCCTTTGCTGTATAATTCTCCTCCCTTCAGCAGGCCCACTGCTTTCCTAACTGAGTCATGCTGAGATGTGACTCTAGTGTTTGGTCCCATGGCCTGGAGGGGAAACAGAAGCAGGTCCCTGAGGAGAGCAAACATGATCCTGTCTAAGGTACCCAACTCATTTGAGGTTTTCATAGTCTTCAGACAAGGGGGTGGAGGCCTGGGCCACTTGAGCGGGCCCAGAGAGTTCACGGGTCTCGATGTGTCTACCCAGATAGCCCATTCCAAGTCTCAGGGTCACGTCTTCATTATCAGCACCCTGACGTGGGCATAAGAGATTTACTGAGGTTGAGAATTCAACTTCTTCCTCAAGTTTTTCTACTGTCACACTGAGGCCTTGAGCCTGGTTTTCGGCTTCCCTGGCCTTTCAGCTGTAGGAGATGTGGGTTGATTCCAAAGCTGCCAGAATGACCTTGTGTTTTCACATTGCTTTGAATTGGTGATTAGTCAACCTGAACCTTTTATTCTTTTGTTTTGATTCATTAAAAACACTCACCAACAGCCACATAATTCCGCAGTCTACTGTATCATTGAAATGTCAGTCCATCCCAGTCGTACACGGGCAAAAGTCCAGGACGGCGCCAGCATGCCAGGGGCTCTATAAACTCTACTTACCATCAGTGATGTGGTTCTTAGTGCCAGGCGGTCAGCCAGTGACTCAACTTCCGAATCTGGTTCTTAGAATCTAGCTGCAATAGTTTCAGGACAAGTTTCCCGAAAGCAAGTCTGAGACAGGGACTTCTGTGCAGTCTGTTTATGAAGGGAACACAGGAGGCGTCTGAAAGGAGGGGGAGAGGCAGGGCAGGTGTGCCAGTGAGTACGCTCTTACTCTTCACTTCAACCTCACCCTTCTAGACCCTATTTAGGGAGACTCTACTTTTGCCAAGAGGAGAAACTAGAGAGACCAAAAGGCTGGAGGAGGAAGCAAGAACTCACTACCTCCTCTTTCCTGTGCCTATTGCCCCCCCCCCTACTTTTTTGTATCCATGCAGCAACAATTCATTCAGAATTGCAGCTGAATCCAGTTTGGAGGTTTCCCAGCACTCATAAAATCAGCATCATCACAGCTCAGATGAGATGTCAATGCGAGCTGACTGAGGTCCCTCCGTAGGGGTCTGCATTCCAGCTCTCTGCAGAGCCCAAAGACACCCAGGCTAGCTGAGTGGCACCTCTTTTTCAGAGATCTGCTTTTAAGCTCCCTACGACTGTCTCCAAGCTTCTTACACTTAATAATCTCACCTCTTCTCTTAGTCCCTCAGCCCTGTGGGTGGGAGCTGCTCTTTGTGTGTTCCCTTTCTGTTTCCAACAGAGCTATTCCGCTGCTGAGTAATTCTTATGATTTTTAGAAAGACCCGGAGAGGTAGGGAGAGAGAGAGGAGGAGGAAGGGAAGCATTTGTTGTTACACTCAGTTCTGCACTTTTTGTTGTTGCTGCTGCTGTTGCTGCTTCCCATGTGTGCCCTGACCAGGATCCAACCTGCAACCTTGTTGTTTCGGGACAATGTTCTTAACTGATTGAACTAACTGGCCAGGGCCAAAAGTTTGTAGCTTTTAGTAACCTCTCCCCACGTTCCTTACCCACCTTTGGGTGAGTTTTCTGACTGCTCATGAACCCTGGTTCGGTCATGAACTTGGGCTTGAATGCAGTGCTTATCTCCTTGCCAACAGGAAATGAGATATTGATCATTTATGGCACACAGTTGGCATTATGATCAAGCTACATGTCACCTGGTTAATAATGACAAAGTGCCGACTTAAGTAAGTGTTCTGGCGGACCACGTGGCTACTGCTCTCGACTATTATGAAAGTAAAGGTGACTACAAGGACTGTGGCATGGAAATAAATGATTCTTTCTTATAGAAAGAAAATGACAAGGTCAGGCCTTTACACTTTCAGCCTAAGTCATGTTCAGAGACAGGGACATTTTATGGCAGCTATAAAACAATCTTATAGCTGCAGGGTTGATAGTATTAGAAATCCCGTTCATAACTGAATTATACATGTTGCAGAATGACAATGTAAGTGGAGTTCACAGCCTCGGGAAACCTTTTGTGTTGAAGAAATGACACTGATTATGAAGGAGTGGAACTAAAGTCTTGGGGACATCTGGGTGGGCTCAGATAAGGTTGAGAATCTTGAACCAACCCCTGGAGCAGCCCATCCTCTGATATCCGAAGAGAGCAGCTTTTCTGAGTTTGACTATCCTATAATAATCCTATAATAATCCCAAATAGAAAGGGTGTCTTGCAAGGGAATGCCAGTTCTCCTCAAAGTCCACACCAACCACCCTAGTTCCCACCTGCCCCATAACTAGTCAGATCAACATGCTGCAGGAAGTATGTACAAATGCTAACCCAGGAGCAAACAGCTTATATGTCAAAATAATTGTGAGTTTTGTTCGTTTGTGCCAGCAGAAACCTGGGGAATATGTATGGAAATGGATCTAAGGGTGTTCGAATAAGGAGGCTGGGATATGATTTTGCATCTGGTGAATTTATTGATCTGGGTATGTTTTCCAGAAAGCCTGTATTTCACACATTATCTCTGCAGCTGAATGTGGTTCTGGCAGGTTTCTTGCTTGGTTGTCTGAATTCAGGGGTGGCCTGTGTTTAATGAGACTAAGGTACAAGAGCTACGTGCCCTGGAGTCCCAGCCAGTAATTAGCCCCGTTCTGCAGTCACCCGCTTCTGTCCTTTCAACATGACAGATGCCTCTGTGTCCTTCACCAAGGACTTCCCTCCAGGTGGAGTGGCTGCGACGATCTCCAAGACGATGGCAATACCCATCGAGAGGGTCCAGCTGCAGGTGTAGCATGCCAGCAAGCAAATCCCCACAGATGTCAAATCATCACATTGTACACCTTCAAGATATATCATTCTTCTTTGTAAAGTGTACCTCAATAAAGCTGGAAAAAACATAATGGGTGAATGGAGGCATAGACAAAAGAAGCTTATCCATCAGTTGATAATGGCTTAACCTGGGGGACATGACGGCACATTACACAATTTTCTGTGTTTTACTGAATGTCTGAAATAGTCCATGATAAAGTTTTCTTTTTTCTAATTTATGCAATCTGTCCTGAAGGTAAAAGTCTCCCAAACTACAGGACATGATATAGAATAAGATCAGAAGCCTCCTGAATATATTACATGTACAGGAGATGACCACTGGAGCTTTTGTCTTACACATACATATAAAAACATAGTTCTCTTTTGCCTTTAAAACCATGAATGGACTCCTCTGTTCCACTAGCTCTGGCCTTACTTCTTCCACTTTCACACATTTACCACAGCCAAGTTAATGAACACATCTATCAGCTCACAGTTACCTTTTTTGTGTATGAGAGAATGCTTAGGATCTATTCTTGTATCAAATTTCAAGTATGCAACACAGTATTATTAACTATAGTCACCACCTAGCTCATTATAAAGCAAACCAGTTGTCATATAATTTAATCTCTAAATAATTGGGTGTGTTTATAAAATATAAAGGCTTTTAAAAATATATGTGGCCTTGGCCAGGTTGCTCAGTTGGTTAGAGCTTTGTCCCAATATGCCAAGGTTGTGGGTTCCATCCCCAGTCAGGGCACATACAAGACTCAACCAATGATACATACATAAGTGGAACTACAATAACTGGTACAACAAATTGTTCCAGAGAGCAATTGTTTCTCTCTTGCTCTCTCTTCCTCTTTCTCTACAAAATCAATAAATATTATATATATCTATATCTATATCTATATCTATATATATATCTCCACACTACAATTAATACACCTGGAAAAATAAACAATTATTCCTTTATCATTAAGTAGAACGGATGAGTATTAAAATATTATATTTAGAGGTCTGCATTCCAGCTCTCTTCTGAGCCCAAAGACACCCATGCTAGCTAAGTGGCACCTCTTTTTTAGAGATCTGCTTTTAAGCTTCCTACGACCTTCTCCAAGCTTTTTACACCTAATAATCTCACCTCTTCCCTTAGTCCCTCAGCCCTGTGGGTGGGAGCTGCTCTCTGTGTTCCCTTTCTGTTTCCAACAGAGCTATTCCACCACTGGTAATTCTTATTGATTTTTAGAAAGACAGAGAGGTAGGGGGAGAGGGGAGGAGGAAAGGAAGCATTTGTTTTTACACTCAGTTCTGTACTTTTTGTTGTTGCTGAACTTTCGTTATGAAAGCATGCAACCCTTGCCAGAAAATAAGAAATCTCTAACATTATGAGAAAATGAAGACTCATCAACTTTAGCTGAAATCCGGATGCGTCTGACTAACTTTCAGGAACCTCTGTTCACCTTTCAAGTATGGAGGGTGTCTAAAACTCGGCCTTTTCCTACCCCGGGTGGGACTCGAACCCACAATCCCTGGCTTAGGAGGCCAATGCCTTATCCATTAGGCCACCGGGGCTGATGGAAAAGACACTGCAGTAGTCTTAAACCAGTCTCTCAATCATCTCCTCGTGTTTCCTGCAGGTTAGGCACGGTCTCCGGGTTGCATTCTAGCCTTTCTCCAGCCCCTCTACCACTCGGATCTTTTCTGCCCCCGAGCATCCTCGGATAAGAAGAGACCGTGCACATGAGGACAAAGTCCAAAGACCTGGGACGGCAGGCGTTAACTCAGCCCGCTGAATTGGGATACGATCCTCATTTAGGGTGCAAGAAGTCAGGCGATCAATCCCAAAAGAACCTTTTCGCGGTCTTTTTAGGAGAATCCGGGTCCCGGATAACTAACAGCAGAGAGGCATTGACTAACGCAAACTAGAAGAGCCAGGGGGAGGGGGACCAGCGGGAGTTCGGGAAAAGTGCAGGTCCTGTCTCCAGACTACTCCCCACATTTCCCTAGACCCAAAGTGCTCCCTGGACCCAGATCTCCACGGTTTTTAGCGGAGCTCAATGGCTTTAGGTCTTTTTCAAGACCCTTTATAATGGCTCTGTATCTGCCAGCTAGCTCAGTCACACAGAACGTGAGACTCGAATATCATCAGAGAACCCAGTGTTTACTTTTCTACCATAAAAGATGAGAGTTCTTCCCCATCTTTAAAGTATTTTATCTTAATGACGTTTTCTTCTTTATATTTATGAGCCCTCAATAAACCTCTGTCTGAAACATCACCCAAACGATCAAACAGAAAGTGACACTCTGCGTGACACCCAGTCCGCTGCGCCGACCAACCGGGGTGCCATTCTTCCAGCGTTTATCTTGGTGGTGGGGGGGGGGGGGAGGTCCCATTACCTTGGTCATTCGCTTAGATAGAATCCCTTGAAAAAAACCCGGTTCCTCAGGGAGAGACATTTTTCATGGGTAAAGTAATGACTCAGTCCTGGGCATACTCTTCATATTTAAATTTTAAATGTACATTCACATAGTAATTTAAGGATACACACTCAGTGCAAGAAATGGAAATAATTAGATTTTTAAAAACATTTTTATTGTGATACTTGTCATTTTAACCATTTAAAAATGTAATTCAGTGGCATCAGTTACATTTATTCACAATATTGTGCAACCGTTACCACTGTTTCCAAACCCTTTTCATCCCAATAATCTCTTATATTTTAAAATGTTCCCTTGGCCACAGTCCAACCTCTTGTCTGTCAGTTTTCTCCATCTAAACTGTATTTCACGTAACCAATTCCCAGTGGGCTCAAGAGACCCCGGACCGGTGGATTCAGAGCCCGCAGTCTGGTTGCGTCCCGCAAGCGTTGGTCCCCGCAGTGCCCTAGGTGTTGCCACGGGTGCACCCCTGGCCCTCCGTCCCGAGTTTGTGCGAAAGAGGCGGCAGGGAGGGCGGCCGGCATTGCCCAGGGTCCTAGGCCAGCGTAGGGAGGCGTTCCGAAAGGCGGAAAATATTAAGCAGAGAGAGAAAAACCATCCTACGCAGCGACCACGAAGGGACTTGAACCCTCAATCTTCTGATCCGGAATCAGACGCCTTATCCATTAGGCCACGCGGCCCCATGAAACAGGGATCTACAACGATTTTCATAAAGCTTCTCTAGGCGCCTGCGCGGCGTACATTAATGGGAGTGCTCAGAGTAAATGGGAGCTCTGCCTCGCCATCCCCTCGGGCTCTTTGTGGGCGGGGCTCGGATCTGGGCTTCTCCAAGTTCTTTAGCGCAGACCACTTCGCGGGGACCGCTTGCGCAGTCCTGTTGCGAATTTGAGCCCTGGTCGGGCCTCCCAGACCCCCTCCTGCCCGGAAAGGTTCCTTCCGATCTCTTTCCTCACGCTCTCCCGGTCGGAGTTGGGTCAAGAAGTGCCCACTGCTGCACCCACCGTTGTGTTTTTCCCATCACCGCACCGCTAAACCTGCAATGCTTTGTTCCAATCCTGTGGCACCAGACTGGACTTTGACAGTCGTGAAGGCAGAGGCCAAGTGTCCTTCCTGCTTTTCCACGGCTCATGTGCAGATAGGGCACGTGGGCTGGGAGAGAGATAGGTACCCCAAGCTGCCACTTCTCAGGACATCCAGCCCAGCCTAGCCCATGTTGGGTTCCTTAGTCTCGGATGCTGCCCAGCGCCATTCAATGCAGGCCCGACATCTGGTTCCCAGGGGCAAAAATGTGTCCTTATGAAGTGCCAGGCACTTCTCATACATTATCCCACTTATTGTGGCACATCGCTGAGAGCAGGCACTATTCACGTGTGCAGCGATCACCAACAGATGTTTATTGCATGTCACTGAGCCCAGCGCTCTGCTGTGCTGCTCCGTTTATAGGTGAGAGAACTGAGGAGTGGGTGGAGTCAGCAGTGGCACTAGGGTGTGGCCACCTGCTGTCAGCACCACTGCGGGGCTGCGGGCCAAGTCAGGCCTGCAGGCAGAGCCGGCGCCTCAGTGAGCTGCGGATCTCCAGGCAGGACTTGTGGCGCTCGGCACAGTCAGGACCCAGCACATCCAGCTCACACACCTGACGATTGACCTGCAAGGACCACGCCCAGCCTGGCACCCAGCTTATTTATTGTGAGGCTTAAATTTTGAATTCTGCCTTGATATCTTTGGGCCCCAAAGGACTAGCCATGAGTCCCCCTGCTCTTGTCAGCTATGCCCCCCAGCCAGCAGGAAAGGCTCACTCCCCACTCAGCTAGTTCCCCCACCAGCCAGGTCAGCTGTACTCCACCTGGGGCCTCCAAATGAGGGGCATCCGTTAGGTCCCCTTGTGGAACTATTCAAACAAGCCAATCACATCCTCCTGCAGGAATCAGGAGGCGCTCCAACCCCTGTTACTACCAAGCAAGCAGCCCACAGCCCCTGCTGGGTCACCCTGTTCCTGAGTGTAACCCACGTGGCCCTGCCTGGTGTAAGGTGTATTCTCGCCTGGCTGTGAGTACATGACTAATAATAACTGCTGTGGGTGTCATGTTTTCAAACATTCCATATTATTGAGGGTCAGTGTATAGGAGGTGATCAGAAAACCAGGGAGAAGAACGTAACTAGCCCCTTGTCCCCTGTCCCCAACTCGCACCTCCCAACATACCTCAGTCAGCAGCTCCAGGAGGTCTCCCCCGGGGGCAGCTCTGAGGACCTTCACTAGCGTCTGGATAAAGTCTGAACCCTTCTCATCCCGATAGGCTACACAGCCTAGGCCAGAGAACCAAAGCCAGAGCATTAGTCACAGGCTGACCAACTGCCTTCCAATCCCCAGGGGTCTACGGATGGTGGAAGTGGGGCACGTAGCCAGGACCCCATCGAATAGGAAAGGGAATAGGGCAGGGAGCAGGAACTTCTTATTTCTGGAACAAGTTGTTGCTTGATATTTATGGAGTGACTATACAATGGACTCAATATCACACAAACATTCATTGTGAATGCACTATGTGCTAGGCTCTGGGCAGGACCCTGAGGCAGGCAGAACTGCCCTGCTCTCATAAAACTTACAGCTTGGGCCCTGGCTGGTTGGCTCAGTGGTAGAGTGTCAGCCTGGCATGTGGAAGTCCCAGGTTTGATTCCCAGTCAGGGCACACAGGATAAGCACCCATCTGCTTCTCCACCCTTCCTCCTCTCCTTTCTCTCTACCTCTCTCTTCCCCTCCCACAGCCAATGCTCCATTGGAGCAGAGTTGGCCAGGGCACTGAGGAAGGTTCCATGGCCTCCACCTCAGGCACTAGAATGTCTCCGGTTGCAGCGGAGCAACACCCCAGACAGGCAGAGCATTGCCCCCTAGCGGACTTGCTGGGTGGATCCCGGTCGGGTGCATGCAGGAGTCTGCCTCTCTGTCTCCCCACTTCTCACTTCAGAAAACAAACAAAAGATGTGGCACAGTCAGCCCAACTCACATGCTCACCAGCGTTACAATTAGTATAAATAATAAACATAAAACAAAATGGCCTAATTGCAACCAGATGGGTGCCCCTGTGCCACAAATGCCAAGCCCCCACTAAAGCCACGCCAGACCTCCAGCCAGGAGGCTGGGCTTCTTGATGATCCATCCCCTTACCCTCGGCAGCTGCATAGACCATTAGAAGGTCTGCTTGGTCACAGCTTCCTGTAGTGGAGCCTCTGGAGGAGCTGCCTGTAAGGGGGATCAAGGCCATTTACCCAGCATTCTGGGACTCCACCAGCCCCAGGGTCTCCCTGAGCCTGGCCAAGTCCGCACAAGGCAGTGGAAAGAGTGCAGAGCAGACAAGACAGATCAGAGCTCAAATCTCAGCCCTGCCACTTACCAGCTGGGTGACTTCATAAAAGCTATCTCACCTCCTGACTCCAGGGTTGTTTCAAGGCTCAAGTAGGGGAAAGCCCTTGATTTTCAAAGCCTTTTGTGGTTTAAAACAATTTTTCTTCCCATCCTCTTGTCAGAGAGAGGACTGAGGGGGCAGCAGGACCCCAACTCAGAGCCCTGGAGAAGTGCTGTGGGCAGCTCTCCCCCACCACCCCTGCCAAGCCCAGGACCCTGAAGGAAGGCAGATCTACCTTGGGCGTCTGCATAGATCTGGAGGACGTCCGCGTGAGAGGGGGTGGCTGGCGGTGCCCGCAGCCAGCGCCAGTACCAGGGGAGAGCTGTGGGCCCCATGCCGGCATCCCTGTGGCCTGGGGAAGGAGAGGACAGGCAGGTCTTTTCATTCAGCAGACACCTGGGGGTGCCTCCCGTGGCCAAGACCCCAGCCCCCCGAACTCCAGTGCAGACCTGCCAGGCTGGAAACATTCAGAGCACCGAATAAAAAGTGCTGAGGGTGAAGTGCTCAAGATCATGGACTTGACCTCTAGGAGACGCTGGGAGAGGAGGCAGAAAAAGGGCTCAGGCTCCCTGGAGGAGGGGGGCTGGCTGAGGAAATCTAGGGCAGGAGGAGCCAGGCTGGAGCCTAGGACCCAGCTGAGTCTCTAGGGAGGGCCCTGGACTCCACTCACCCCCACGGCAAGCCTGAAGCAGGAAGATCTTGGGGCAGCCCTGCAGGGCCCTGCAGCGGCTCAGCTCCTGCACCAGTGCCTCTGGCTGGACCTCCTTCCCATCAGCCCCCAGCAGCTGCCCCTGAGGCCCCCCGTGAGCCATCAGGGCCACAAGGGCACAGCTCACGGGGCTCCTGAGGGTGTCCAGCTGCCCCTGGAACTGGGCCAGCTCCTCCTGGAAAGCCTGTAGCGAGAACAAGCCTGAGGGTAGGGCCAGGGCCATGGCTTTCCCAGTATTTGATGACCTTCCAGGCAGGTTTCTCCAGCCCCCACCCACTCTACCTCCCACCCCCTGCCAGCCTCAGGACCAGGAAGGAAGTCCTTCTAACCCCTGCTGCAAGGGCTGGCATGGCCTCATTGGCAGTGACAGGTGGTTGTTTCTACAGCTCGTTCTCTAGTGCCAACAAGTTTAAAGGCATGAGGGAAGGACACTGAGCTGATGGCTTTCTGGGAAGGAAACTGAGACCCTTCCAGGAAAAGCCTGATGGTCCAACTGTGGCCTTGAGCAGGATGGCAGAGCAACAGTCAGCCTAAGAAGCCACAGGAGCCTGGAGAACGGGCTTCCGGAGAGGCAGGGAAGTGGATTCCCAATGCAGGCAGCAAGGGTGGAGGCTAGAATTGGGGTGCACTTCTGGCCCACAATGGGTGAGAGGCTCAGGATGGAGTCCTCAGGGTGCTAGGAGGAGGTGTCCTTCTTTAGAGCACCATCAGAAGTTCTGGGGTTCCCCTCACCTGGGCTGTAGGATCTGTCTTCAGGGTGGTCTTGAAGCCCAGGTTCTGACACAGGCCCCCCAGTGCCTCCACATCATGCTGGGCCCCAGGCCGGTCCTGGATCACAGCTAGGAGGAGGGCAGCCCTGTCCCTAGACAGGTCGTACTGAGCGCCGGGGCTGGGTTCTGGCTATAAACAAGTTAAGGTGCACTGAAGGTCTGAGGACCTTCTAGCTCCTTGCCTCTCCCACACTGAGTCTCCCTGAACCCCTGTCCCACCTGCCAGGTGGTTGGACACTCCATCCTTCCCCCTTACCTCAGTTTCCCAGGGCTCCACGTGCCCCAGGCACAATGCCCCCCGCAAGGAGCTCCGAAGGACTGGGCAGCAGGTGGCCCCTGAGGACTCGTCAGCTGTCCTACAGAAGACCTGGGAGAACAGGAGCAGAGGACTGTCAGAGGGCTGTCCCACGGGGGCATGGTGGGAGGAGAGCCAGGACCCTGGCTCCAAGGAAAGACTCAGCCACACTCATAACTACTGCAGCCTCTTTGGGGCCCTCTGCCAGATGGAGGGAGGAGGAGACAAATGAAAGAGGGAAGGATGGAAAGGGGGTTCTGTTTCAGGCTCAAGGTCATAGGCTTCCCTGGACATGGATTATACAGTGACCATACCTTGCAGGGGAAGACACCAGGCTGAGGAGAGTGGTGGAGCAAAGCCAGGGCCCACCCCTCACCTGCAGGACCACCCAGTGCCACATAACCATCCAGTGAGACCTTTGGGTGTTGGAACCAGACCTGAGTCATTCCCACCCCTGCCCTCCAGGGACCTGCACTCTGATGAAATCGTCATTAACTGGATGAGTGTAAACTGGGGTGGGCAGATGTACGTATAAGCATGACTCAGGGAGCGTGAGGAAGAGTGTTATCGGCAGCCTGGACTGCGTGGGGCTGACCAGGACAACAGGAGGGGCACGGCAAGCAGAGCGAGCAGCTGGGGCAAAGGCGTGGAGACCTGAAGATGTTGGAGTGTCTGGGGGATCCTGAGTGGGTAGGAGGAGGGCTGTGGGTAGAGGGTTGGAGGCGAGACTGCAAGGCTGACACCACGTGTGTAGACAATGAATTGTAGAGTGGTATTGTAGAATGAATGGGTGGGAAGCATGTGAATGAATCTGTGTGACAGGCCCAGGGGAAGCGACTGGTGTAGCGCCCTTCCTGTGATTCGCCATCTAGGGTCCCCACCTCTGTCAGCAGCTGCAGCAGGGACCAGTGAGGATGGCGGCCACAGAGTTCACCCAGGCCCGTGAGAAAGGCTCCAGTCGTGGGGGCAGCTGTGTGGAAAAGCACAGTGTTGGTCTGGAGGGAAGATCTTGGCCTCCGACCCCTGACCTTCCCTGGCCACAGTGGGGGTCCCTGCCCGGCCACTCACCCCCAGGAGCACTAGAGAGCAGCAGGAAGACTTTGGGGCAGCCCCGCAGGGCCTCACAGTCACTCAGCTCCCGGACCAACTTCTGTGGCTGCCGCAGCTGCCCCCTGGGGGCCACCAAAGCCACCAGGACACAGCCCAGAGGAGCCCCGTGGGCATCCAGCTGCTCCCGGAACCCAGTCAGCTCCTCCAGGAAGTCCTAGGGCAGGAGCAAAGGCAGGCCTGGTCCGGGGAGGCCCCGGCGGGGCTGAGCATAGAGGCAGCAAACAGGCGAGGGCTTACCTGGACCAGGGCCTCCCTCCGCTGGCAGCTCTCAAAGCCCAAGGTCTGGAACACACCCTCCAGGGCAGCCACTGTAGAGATGGACACCTCAGGGCTGCTGAGTGTCAGGGCCACCCTTGGACCCTGCACATTGTACTTCCCCTGGGGAGGCAAGTCCAGAGTTGGGCTGGATAGGGCTCAGCGAGAAGCCAAAAGTGGGTTGGGACCGGCAGTGCCTCCCGATACCTTTCTTCCCAGGCTATCTTGAGCATCGGCCATCTGTGCTGCCATCCGCAGTGTCCCAGACACCAGGAAGGCCATGTGTGCCAGGTGGCTGCTTCCTCTGAGCACAGAACTGCCCCAGCACCAATGCCCTCTGTTGCAATCCTTGCCCTCTCCCAGGTCTCTGACCTATCGGCTGTTTATGAGCTGAGCGGACTCTGCGCCCTCTCTTGGAACTTGGGTCCTGGGCCTCACTCCTTGCTGTTTCCTAGGCGCAGCGGGCTACTTCCTGGCTGGCACTGATATGCCCCTGCCTGAGCCAGGAGCCTGTGCAATCCTATTCTTAGCTCCTAGGCCACCTCTTATCTGATCTCGTTACACCCGAGCGTCTCCTTCTGAGCCAGCCATCAGCATCAAAGAAGTTGGTGCACTGCTCCTGCCACCTGTCACCCACGTTCAGTGAAGGAAGGTGCTCAGTGGTGGGATTCAGCCGGTTCGCACCGGTTCGGCAGAACTGATACCTAATTTTTTGTTGAGTTTGGTGAACCGGTTGTTAAAATGGCATTTGTAATCAGGGTTCTCTCTAAGGTGGGCGCCTGGGCAGCTACCCAATGTGGAAATCGTAAATTTGCATTCCTTAACGTTCATCTGCGCAACAGTGTACTCTAAGCGCCCATAGTAATGTTCATTCTGTCCATAGGTGAAAAAAAATTTCATGAAACAATGCTTGTAATATTTATTCATTTCATAAAACTCATTATACCTTTGTTGAAATACTTACATTTTAATTCCCTCACGTTTGTTACTTCAGTAAACAAACATACAACATAAAGAGAAAAAGTGCCAAACAACCAGGGGGACAAGCTTTCATTTGTTTCAGCTTTGTGGGGTTTTTTGTTTTTGTTTTTGGTGTTTTTTTTTTTAGCAGAGACAGAGAGAATCAGAGAGAGAGACAGACAGGGACAGACAGACAGGAAGGGAGAGAGATCAGAAACATCAATTCTTCTTTGCAGTTCCTTAGTTGTTCATTGATTGATTTCTCATATGTGCCTTGACTGGGGGGCTACAACAGACTGAGTGACCCCTTGCTCAAGCCAGCGACCTTTGGCTCAAGCTGGTGAGCCTTGCTCAAACCAGATGAGCCTGCGCTCAAGCTGGCGACCCCGGGGTCTCGAACCTGGGTCCTCCACATCCCAGTCCAAGCTCTATCCACTGTGCCACCATCTGGTCAGGCTCAGCTTTGTGTTATGCCCAAAATTCCCCCAGAGATATTATGAGTGTGGTGGTGCTTCCTGAATGGTAAAGCCAATAGGAAGCTAGGACACAATGAACCAACAGAAATATAGATTTCCAGAGTTATCTTATTGCCCATTTTGGAAGCCGTGGAAGAATGCTCACAACTTTCCCATGACAAACAGGTCTGTCATACACATTATTTGATCGTATTTAATCTGTATAGCCTATGCCATTTATTAATTCAGCCTAGAAATTTTCATTTAGTATTGAGAAAATGAAGAAAATGTATGTTCTAACTGATGTTTATCATTAGTATGAGCACAATGCTTTGTTTATAAAAGTCTCTGATATGGTCACACATGGACAAAAAGTTCTCCTGAGAGTTTGAAGTCTTAGCCTGACCAGGCAGTGGTACAGTGGATAGAGCGTTGGACTAGGATGCAGAGGACCCAGGTTCGAGACCCCAAGGTCGCCAGCTTGAGCGTGGGCTCATCTGGTTTGAGCAAGGCTCACCAGCTTGAGCCCAAGGTGGCTTGAGCAAGGGGTCACTCTGTCTGCTGTAGCCCCCAGTCAAGGCACATATGAGAAATCAATCAATGAACAACTAAGGAACTGCAACGAAGAATTGATGTTTCTCATCTCTCTCCTTTCCTGTGTGTCTCTGTCCCTGTCTGTCCCTCTCTCTGACTCTCTCTGTCTCTGCCACAAAAAAAAAAAAAAGAGAGTTTGAAGTCTTAGAGCAAACAATGTAATAATTTTTAATGAAAAGATGATTAAGGGTAGATCACACAGCAAATGATGCTCAAATAAAAGCAGAGAAAATTGCAAGTGAGGATGCCAATCAAGAAGCAATATGGGCCTGACCAGGTGGTGGCGCAGTGGATAGAGCGTCGGACTGGGATGCGGAAGGACCCAGGTTCGAGACCCCGAGGTCGCCAGCTTGAGCGCGGGTTCATCTGGCTTGAGCAAAGAGCTCACCAGCTTGGACCCAAGGTCCCTGGCTCCAGCAGGGGGTTACTCGGTCTGCTGAAGGCCCACGGTCAAGGCACATGTGAGAAAGCAATCAATGAACAACTAAGAAGTCGCAACGCGCACAACTAAGAAGTCGCAACGCGCACAACGAGAAACTGATGATTGATGCTTCTCATCTCTCTCCGTTCCTGTCTGTCTGTCCCTGTCTATCTCTGCCTCTGTAAAAAAAAAAAAAAAAAAAAAAAAGAAGCAATATGGCCTGACCAAGCGGTGGCACAGTGGGTAAAGCGTCGAACTGGGATGCGGAAGACCCAGGTTCGAGACCCCAAGGTCGCCAGCTTGAGCGTGGGCTCATCTGGTTTGAGCAAAAGCTCACCAGCTTGAGCCCAAGGTCACTGGCTCAAGCAAGGGGTTACTTGGTCTGCTGAAGGCCCGCGGTCAAGGCACATATGAGAAAGCAATCAATGAACAACTAAGGTGTTGCAACGCGCAATGAAAAACTAATGATTGGTGCTTCTCATCTCTCCATTCCTGTCTGTCTGTCCCTGTCTATCTCTCTCTTTGTCTCTGTAAAAGAAAAGAAAAAAAAAGAAGCAATATGGAAATATCTATTTTTTTTCTTATCCAGTGAGGAGGGGAAGCAGAGACAGACTCCTTCATGCGCCTCCACCAAAATCCACCCGCCAAGCCCACTAGGGGGTGATGCTCTGCCCATTGGGGGCATTGCTTTGTTGCTCAACAACAGAGCTCCTCTTAGCACCTGAGAAGGAGGCCATGAAACCATCCACAGTGCCCAGCCCAGGGCTAACTCGCTCCAATCAAGCCATGGCTGCAGGAGGAGAAGAGAGAAAGAAGCAAGAGGGGGAGAGGTGGAGAAGCAGATGGGTTCTTCTCCTAGGTGCCCTGACTGGGAATCGAACCCAAGACTTCCACATGCTGGGCTGACACGCTACCACTGAGCCAACTGGCCAAGCTGGAAATATCTTAAATATCAGTATTATTGTTGTTGTTTTTTTGGTCAGGTATTATTTAATATTTTTTCATTAATATTTTAAAACTCTTTCTTATGCCTGACCAGGTGGTGGCGCAATGGATAGATCGTCGGACTGGGATGTGGAGGACCCAGGTTCGAGACCCCGAGGTCACCAGCTTGAGCACGGGCTCATCTGGTTAGAGCAAAAGCTCACCAGCTTGAGCCCAAGGTCGCTGGCTTGAGCAAGGGGTTACTCGGTCTGCTGAAGGCCCGTGATCAACACACATATGAGAAAGCAATTAATGAACAACTAAGGTGTTGCAACAGGCAACGAAAAACTAATGATTGATGCTTCTCATCTCTCCATTCCTGTCTGTCTGTCCCTGTCTAATCCCTCTCTCTGACTCTCTCTCTGTCTCTGTAAAATAAATAAATAAAATAAAATAAAATAAAACTCTTATAACATAATCTAGTTTTGTGTGCCTATTTTTTTTTTTTTTTTTTCTTTTTTCATTTTTCTAAAGCTGGAAACAGGGAGAGACAGTCAGACAGACTCCCGCATGCGCCCGACCGGGATCCACCCGGCACGCCCACCAGGGGCGGTGCTCTGCCCCCCAGGGGGCGATGCTCTGCCCATCCTGGGCGTCGCCATATTGCGACCAGAGCCACTCTAGCGCCTGAGGCAGAGGCCACAGAGCCATGCCCAGCGCCCGGGCCATCTTTGCTCCAATGGAGCCTTGGCTGCGGGAGGGGAAGAGAGAGACAGAGAGGAAAGCGCGGCGGAGGGGTGGAGAAGCAAATGGGCGCTTCTCCTATGTGCCCTGGCCGGGAATCGAACCCGGGTCCTCCGCACGCTAGGACGACGCTCTACCGCTGAGCCAACCGGCCAGGGCCTGTGTGCCTATTTTATTGTTCTTTTTTTTAATATTTTATTTATTGATTTTCTTAGAGAGAGAGGAGTGAGAGAGAGAGACAGAGAGAGAGAGAAGGGGGAGGAGCAGGAAGCATCAACTCCCATATGTGCCTTGACCAGGCAAGCCCAGGGTTTCGAACCGGCGACCTCAGTGTTCCAGGTCGACGCTTTATCCCACTGCACCACCACAGGTCAGGCCTATTTTATTGTTCTTATCTAAGTATTAAATACATGAAATAATAAACTACCTTTCAGTATATCTTTTTTTATATTTAAAACGGTCATTACAGCAAAGAACCAGTGTGTGGGAGATGGGCTGTGGGCTGGGTCATTGTAGCCTAAGGCTTGGTTTGGGAATAAACCTTTCCCTCTCTCTTAATACTAAGATCTCTTCATACTAAGATCTCTTCATACTAAGATCTTTTAATACTAAGATCTTTTCAACACTAAGCTTTTCTCCACACCCTTGACTGTTGCATGATGTAGGGTGGTACACTCTTATGAGGAATCCAATTTATGCCTCAGATGAGTGGCTTTGTATCAGAGACTTCCCTGTTTGTATATTGGATTAAAGGCTTTAATTGTCTATGCTATATAATAAAGCAAAGACCAGGGGGCTCTCTCTGATATTGCCATCAGCATTGAAGAGGCCTCCCGATACCATCCTCTTTTCTCGGTGAGTCTATTGTCTTAATTCCACATCGTTCTCCCCCAGGACCTGGAATTACTAGCGGCGCTGGTTCATGACACCAGTGTCTAAATTATTTAAATCCCACTACTGAAGGTGCCCATACCGATGTACTCAAGATGTAAGCTCAAGCTTAAAGTACAGGGAGTGAAGGGTGCTGCCCCAGAGGTAGAAACCCCCAACTAAAGTTAACTGTCCATAATGACACCCCAGTTGCTTCATCTGAGAAGTGAGGTCTGTCCCAGCCACCTCAGGAGGAAGCAAGTATTAAGTGGGAAAAGACTTAGGAAAGGCCCAGGGGGCAGAAAGGCTGGCACAGAGACCAGAGAACAGAACATCTTGTCACAGTCAGCCACACCCCTCCTCAAGTAAGCCCACCTAGGCCATCATCCGGTGAATTAGGGAGGGCTCAGCAGGGGTGGGAGGAGCTCTGCCATGAGCCCAGCAGCTACATGCAGGCCCGGCCTGCTGCCTGGGCCTGGGGGTAGTCAGATGTGAAGGGCTACACGGGGAACAGGGGAAGGGCCTACTTTGACTCAGAAGCCCTCTCCCTAATAGATTTGAACAAAGGCACCAGCATGAGCACACCACCACCCTGACCATTCACCCTGTTTCAGGGCCTGTTTCTTCATGTCACCATTGAGGAGAAAGGGAGTGGCCTGGCCAACACTCCCAAGTCTTGCTTAGCTGAGATAGGGAGGGGTGCTTCTGGCTGTCTCATCCTGAGCTGTCCCCAGACCAGGGCAGGCACTGGCCAACACAGGAGGACCAGAGGTTAATGGCTACCGTTTGGGGTCCAGCTCACCTGGAAGCCAAGAATGTGGCTCCACCTGGTAACTGCCCAGTGCCACGTGCCAACAGGACTACCAGGCCAGGAGACCAAGGGATGAGAATTCTAGGTTACCCCACCCAGCGGCTACCTAAGGAATAGAACCATGTGTTCTCTAGCAGTGCCAAGTCCCGGGTACAGTTTGGGTGGTGGGCACATGACGGGCATGGGACCCTCACTGCCTGGCACTGTCTCCTTTTGTGTCTCCCTCACTCCGCTGGCCCTGCCAACCTCACAGGAAGGCCTGGACAACTCCCGCCTTCTTTTTGGAGGAGGAACTTGGACTTAAAGCAATAAATGTAGATTTTTAAAAGTGATGCTGCTCTACAGGTGGACATTTCTAATGCTCTTAGCAGAGAGATAAAGTAAAATTCACCAGAGTTCACACAGAGTTCATTGCCAATTTTTTTTTTTAACATTTTGTTTTTTATTTATTGATTTTTTTAGAGAGAGAGGAGTGAGAGAGAGAGACAGAGAGAGAGAGAGAAGGGGGAGGAGCAGGAAGCATCAACTCCCATATGTGCCTTGACCAGGCAAGCCCAAGGTTTTGAACCGGCGACCTCAGTGTTCCAGGTCGACGCTTTATCCCACTGCGCCACCATAGGTCAGGCTTCATTGCCAAATTTTAAACAAAATGAGTTTTCCTTGGCGGTGGCCAGTTAGCTAAGTCGGTTAGAGCCTCATTCCGAACTGGCAAGGTTGCAGGTTTGATCTTCGTCAGGACACATGAAAGAATCAGCCAGTGATGACATGAATGAGTGGCACAACAAATGAATGCTTCCCTTATCCCTCCCTTCTCTCTCTCTTCCTCTGTCTCCCTAAAAATATCAGTCAATAAAAAAATAAATAAAATTAAGCCAGATAGTTCCGCTGGTTGGAGTGTTGCCAGTTCCATCCCCAGTCAGGGCACATACAGGAACAGCTCCATGTCCCTGTTTCCCTGCCTCTCTCTCTCTCTCTCTAAAAAAACAAAAGAGCCTGACCTGTGGTGGCGCAGTGGATAAAGCGTGGACCTGGAAATGCTGAGGTCGCCGGTTCGAAACCCTGGGCTTGCCTGGTCAAGGCACATATGGGAGTTGATGCTTCCAGCTCCTCCCCCCTTCTCTCTCTCCTCTCTAAAATGAATAAATAAAAAAAAGAAAAGAAAAAACAGGAAAAGTTTTCCTTTGTTCGACATCAGGAATTTATCTGGCTTCGTGATTCCTTTGTTGAAAATGAAGACTATGCAGGTTACATTATCACACCAGCACCACCAAGACCTGATTTTGATGCTTCCAGGGAAAAACTATAGAAATTTGGAGAAAGAAAAAGGTCCATGATGAAAGAGGAATTCACAAAGATGCAACAGGAACTGGAAACTTAATATTTGGCAATATTCAAGAAGACTGTTGTTGCAATGCCTGTATTCCTGTGTTGTTGTATGGCTGTACATCCTATTTTGGAAAGAGATTTAAATTTCCATGTCTTCTTGGAATATAATCAAGACTTGCGTGTGTGAGGAAAAAATATAGAAACTTGAACGTTTAAAAAACACGGTTAAATCAACAGATGAAATAATTGTTTCAGGAGAAAAGGACATAGATGATTTCTCTAAGCATGAATGAACATTCCTTTTCGAATATCCTAACCGAAGATAAGGATGCACTTGCTAAATCTGATAGGGTGACAAGATCTCACAAAAGTGCTGCCAACAATTACAACAGAATTGGTTCTTCCTTATATGCTTCAAGAACTCAGGATGCTACAGATACATGCACATTTTCTCTCAAAGTTTCAGAACTGTGTGATAAAACAAAAACAGAAGCACGAGCATCTGCTGATCAAGACATCAGACTTTCTGACCTTTGAAAATATTACTTTATTAGAGAACCTCAAGCTGCTAAGGATCTCTCCTCTATGGAAGATGTAAGGTCACTAGTGGATGATAAAAATGCTAATAAAGCACTGGATAAAGCAAGAACAAGAAACGAAGATGTTAGAGGCTGAAACATCCAACAACCATGTTGTCAGAAATATAAAAAAAAAGTGCAATCTTCAGAACAAGAACTTACAGACTTTAAAGAGTTGCGACATTCAGAAAACTATGATTGGGCCTGGCCGGGTTAGAACTGAAGCATGCAGGGTCACCTCCAGCTGCTGCAGAAGGCCCTGGCGGTGTTAAACGGAGACACCTAAACCACATTTCACCTTCGGGTTAAAAAGGGCTGCCTTCCTTCAGATTTTATTTTTGTTTTCTTACTGATATTGGGTATTTACTGCTCAGTAATAACAGCTGACAAAGTGCATCCATTCCCCGTCTGAAAAACAACGGAGCACTGCCGTCCACAGGTGGGGCCAGGCTGAGGTGAACGGTGCACTTCTGCACCAGCTCCCCACAGGTGGCGCCAGTCTGAGGTGAACGGCACACTCCTGCACCAGCTCCTCCGAGGCAGTTGGCCCTCCTCTTCAGAAGCCCAAAGTTCACTCTTTCCTAAGTAGCCTCTATAACTGTGTTTAGTTTATGGCTGCCAATCTTATTTACCTTTAAGTGATTTCTGAAGTAACCCTTTCAAAATAGTCTTCAAATAAGATAGATTGGCATTACTTTCTATTGAATTTTGTTTTTTAAAAAAATTGTGTACCACCTTAGTTCACTCATGTATCCTGGTAAAGCATCTTAATTGGCCTTATTATTATTATTTTTTTTTTTTTTGTATTTTTCTGAAGCTGGAAACAGGGAGAGACAGTCAGACTCCCGCATGCGCCCGACCGGATCCACCCGGCACGCCCACCAGAGGCAACGCTCTGCCCACCAGGGGGCGATGCTCTGCCCCTCCGGGATGTCGCTCCGCCGCGACCAGAGCCACTCTAGCGCCTGGGGCAGAGGCCAAGGAACCATCCCCAGCGCCCGGGCCATCTTTGCTCCAATGGAGCCTTGGCTGCGGGAGGGGAAGAGAGAGACAGAGAGGAAGGAGGGGGGGTGGGGAAGCAAATGGGCGCTTCTCCTATGTGCCCTGGCCGGGAATCGAACCCCGGGTCCCCCGCACGCCAGGCCGACGCTCTACCGCTGAGCCAACCGGCCAGGGCCAATCGGCCTTATTTTTAATTAACGAATATTTCTTAGAGGTTTTGGGACAGACTTTAATCTTTCTAAGTATGATTCCTGAAACAAATGCATTAGTATGTTTCCCTTAAACCTATAGAACAAACCAACTACTGTCAAATAAACGGGATAACTGGCCAGGAAAAAGAACAGAACAGCCTAGAGGAAGTTTCCACATTTATTCAAACCGTCTTGCTGCCCTGTGGTATGTCCCCCCCTGTGGTATGTCCCTGTGAATCCCCGTCTGCAGGTGATGCAGACATGGAATGCAGTGCCTAAGAAGTCAGTGACAGTGCTGATGGAGTGCTAGTGTTACGTACCATAAACTCCACCTGTCTGGATGAGAGTGTCGGAGCAGTGGGCTTCCACTGGCCCTGCTCTGTCTGCAGAGTAGACCTCCAGTCCCTGCAGCCACCACTAGCCTCAGCAGACCATGGCTCTCAAGGGGGAAGTCAGTGGGGATCAGCATGGCTGGCAATGTCCGTATTGCCGGAACAGGACAGAGTGGTCTCGGCCTGGAAATGGGGGCGGGGGTGGTGGTATGTGGACCCAGATCCTCTCAGGTGTGGGCTGACTGGCCCTCCTAGAGCCTGTCAGCACCCTAGTGGTCAAAGCCCATTCTCCACCCCTGCAGGAAGGCAGAGGTTAGCAGGGCAGAGGGCCTGGCCCATGGACTGAGTCAAGAAGGTGAGGAACGAGGAGCCCCAGGGCAAGCAAGGCGCACAGGAGCTTCCTAGATGGGGGTCCCCAGGCCCTGCCAGAGTTCTCACACTTCCCTGCTGCTTCAGCCTTTTTCCCACGCTAAGGCCACCTGCCAGGAATGTGCTGGGGCTCCAGAAGTCAGAGGGCAAGAGAAACCTGCAGAGCAGGGAAAATGGCCACAGGGTTCCGGGGGATTTCTATTATTTGAGAGCGCTGACCGGTCCTGGGACAGAGCAGGGCAGGCAGTAGGAGGGTGGGGGTGGTTGCAGAAGCTGGCAGCAGAGGAAGGCGGCCATCCTGCTGCTCTGCCTCCCAGAAGATCCCTTCAGCCCTAACCCCTCCCCCTCACCCCACTGGCTGGGCCATCTTGGCATGCAGACTCTGGTGGGCGATGAGGTGGGCACGCTGCTTGAAGCTCTTGTCACATTCGCCGCAGCCGAAGGGCCGCTCTCCCGTGTGCACACGCCGGTGGTCCAGCAAGTAGGAGCGCAGTGAGAAGCTCTTGCCACAGTCGATGCAGCCAAAGGGCTTCTCACCCGTGTGGATGCGCTGGTGGTCCGCTAGGTAGGCACTGCGGCTGAAGCTCTTGCCGCACTCGGAGCAGGAGAAGGGCTTCTGGCCTGTGTGCACGCCTTGGTGGCGCACCAAGTCCGAGGAGCTGCGGAAGCTCTTCTCACACGCCTGGCACTTGTGAGGCTTCTCGCCTGTGTGCGTGCGCTGGTGGCGCGCAAGGTCTGAGCCCCAGCGGAAGCGCTTGCCGCACTGGCCACAGCTGTGTGGCTTCTCCGCTGCGGCTGCGAGGTCCCGGAACTGGCGCCTGCGCGTAGGCGGCCGCCCCCGCCTCGCCCCAGCCGCTGGCTCCAAAGGCTCGGCCTCCTCAGGGCTCCAGGCCACAGTCACATTGCTGCCTGTCTGGCCTGGGAGCACCCTCACCGCCTCCTCCAGACAGGATCGCCCCCTTTGGCTCTTGAGCCCCAAACCTGCAAGCAGAGAGAAGGTGGCCTCTTCAGTCCCACCTGATCTGGGCTCGGAGCTGGGAAAATGCAGAAACAAGGCTCAGTGGCAAGCACCTTGACTGTCACGTCCTTCCAGTCATGTCAATTTTATTTCCTACAATCCAGGAGCGGTGTGTTTTACCACGATTATTTTCAGAATGTGAAGCTTTTACTCTTGACTTAATTTCTCCTGCACAATTCTAAGGCCAAGGCTCTAGAGCTTGTTCTCTAAAACGTAATAACGAGTTAAAACACAGTATCATCTGTAGAGCCTCCAAGGTTCCAAAACTTGAATTACTTCTCTGGCCTTCAGAGCTGCTTGTACATATATGTATAGCTATGTATAAACGCTTCATTTAAAAAAGTCAGAAAGTCCAGGGCTGGACAGACCCGAGCCACAGTCTCCTCGCTATAAAATGGAGACATGAGGCCCTGGCCAGATGGCTCAGTGGATAAAGCATCGTCCTGGCCCACCAAGGTCCCAAGTTCTACCCCAGAGAGAAGCAATCAATGAGTGCACTACTAAAATTGAAACTAAGTGGAACGAGTTGATACTTCTTTCTTCCTCTCTCTCCCTTCCCACCCTCTTCTCTCCCTTCCTCTTTCTCTCAAACCAATGGAAATAAATTTTTTAAACGGGACATGATAAAAGGCCAGCAGAGAAACAGTGCAGAGGCAGCAGCCCAGTCTGCTAATCCTGCCCCAGAGGCACTTCCTAACTATACACCTCAACAAGCTGTGCCGCCCTTCCACACTAGGACCCAATGCCCCATTCTCTGAAACCTGGCTATCCAAACTCCAAAACTGAATACGTGAAGGTCAAGTCTGTAAATGATCCAAACTCTATTCATTATCAGAAACGAGGGAACCACATGGGTCCAGCTCTCATGGTTCCTTCCATTACATAAGCTCTTGTCTTCTTAACTCAGGAACAGAGTTGGATCCAGAGGGATCCTAGCCCAGCCCATCAAATTATGGGGGTTAAATGAGATTATCGCTAAACAGCGCGTAGACAGGCCCTGGCTTGGAGAGGAACCGGGGAGCGTGGCCTCTAGTGCACAGGCCCAGGCATGATGCGCAGTACGTGCTCTCACTGTCAGCACCTCTTCACGGGGCAGCCTGGGGGCCTTGCCACCACCGTTTGGATCGAGTCCCAACTTTGTCCCCTTGGTGTCCATTGACCTGAGTCTGAGGTCCTGTGTCTGTAAAATGGGGACAACAGTTTTATGCACGTGGCTTTGAGAATCACAAGAAAAAGCCCATGCAAGTGCTCAGCACCACAGTGCTAGCATGTTGCAAGCACCCATCATGTATCAATGTATATTCACGGGCAGAGAAAAATTAACATTAACACACCAAAAAAAAATCAGCCAGGGCTCTTGAAGAGAGCCAGGGAAAGCCTACCTTAGAGCCCCCTGTGAGGGAGTGGGGAGGAGGACTGAGGATTCCATCAAGACCTGCAGGGGGATGCGGCCTGTCTGGGCCCTCTCTCTGCTGCTGGCACCCCCGAGGAGACTGCTGCCTCCAGCTCAGAGGAGCCAAGGACCCTGAGGGTCTTGGCTGCACCTACTGCTTACCCAGGGCAACGTTCCGGGAGTTTTCCCGCTTTATGTCCCAGAAAAGATCCCGCTGAGCAGGGTCCAGGGACCCCCATTCTTCCTGAGAGAAATAGAAGGGAATGTCTCCAAATGTCAGAGGCCCCTGAAATGAAGTGAGAAACCCTGCTCAGGACTCACCAGGCAGCTGTGGGCGGAGTGAGGAACAGGGCTGGGACAGGAGACACCAGCGAGAAGCAGGACGATGGAAGAGGCTTGAGAAGGCAAGGCCCATTTTAGGGCCTCATCAGCACTGAGGGTCTCAGAGGGGACAATGGGACTAGTAACTCACATGGCTCTCAGAGTCAAAGCAGGCATTCATTTTCTGTCTGGTACTCCCCTCTGTAAGAAGAGCAGGAAGCTGGGCTGAAAGAAAAGAACGGAGCCTCAGAGACACCAGCTCAAGCTAGGGATGAACCCCACACACTCCACTGTGCACAGGCACGCACACACACGTCTAAGTTTCAGGTACCCTTCCTGCTACCCATAGGGCAATGTCCAGAAGGAGCCAGGCCCCTGCCCAGCCACTCTGCGACCTACTCACCACCATGGTTGTGCTGCTCCAAGGGTACAGGTGGCTGGTTTTGTGCCCCGGCTGTCGGGGGAGGTCCCCTGGCCTGGGATCTCTGGACTGCAGTCTCGGGGTCCACCTCCTCTGACGGCACATCCTGTGCAGGAACCACAACATGCTCATCAGCACCGAGACCAGACGAGGGAGACAGAGTTTAATCCCTGGGAAGGAGACACAGGACATGTCCCTCAGGAGACTGGGGTTTGGGGAGAAATCAACACAGGGTCCCAGGAAAGTCCAGAGGAAAATGTGATACCAGGCAGTGCCATGTGCCCAGGGACACTTCCTGATCAAACACAAGGCAAGAACCAGCCCCCAAAGGATAGAATCACAGAGCCATTTAGCAAGGGGGAGTGCAGAGACCTTCCTGTGAAGGGCAGAACCCCATACCTTATAGTCACTCATTAGCACCTCCCCAGACGCTTCCAGTGTCAAGGGCCCAACACCCCACAAGACAGCAGGGTTCACATGTACAGCTCTACCTTCTCATGCCCCCTCTGGTGCTCTCACCACGCACATCACTGTATCCCCAGTGCCTGGCCTAGAGCAGAACACGAATAAACATATGCAGAACCTGTGTGGAGCTAACACCTGCCTTCCTGGAACATGCCCACTTTGGTCCTGCTCTGCCCTCCAAAGCCACCAATAAAAGAAACCAGATTCATCTGGACAATGTCTTCAGATAGACAACACCTCTTATGACATGCTCCTGTGGATGTTCCCTACAGCTATGTCCCCACCACCCCTGGAAGACTCATCTCTCAGTGCCAAACAGATGCGCCCTGGACGGATGTGGGAGGGTCCCCTCACCTGCGTCCATGATTCCACTGGATGCTTCTGCAGTTCCTCCACCAAGGCAACAGCTTCCTCGCCACTCCCTGGGCACCGCTCACGCACCCAGTCCTGGACACCCCCAGGCAGCACTCTCAAGAACTGCTCCAGGACCAGCAGCTCCAAGATCTGCTCCTTGGTGCGCAGCTCAGGTCGCAGCCAGCGGCAGCATAGCTCCCACAGCTGGCTGAAGGCCTCGTGGGGCCCGCCGGCATCCCTGTAGCAGAACCGCCTAAAGCGCTGGCGGCAGGCCTCAGAATCCCTGCTGTCGTCTCGCTGGCCCGAGTCCTGATCCCAGGAGGAATCTTCCACCTTCACAATGAGAAGCCCTTCTCCCTCCCCAGGGGCCTGGTCCTGAAGCTCCAGGGGGGCTGCCATCCCCCTGGTCTAAGGCTCGGGGTTGGTGGGCCTCAACCTGGGCCCAGGAGCCTCCCCTTCAGTCTCCCAGGGGGGTTCCCTGTGGCAGCTGGGCCAGCATCTGGACATGCACTCCTAGGAAAAGATCAGAACAGCAGGAGTGGGAGATGTACAGGAGCAAACACCAGTCTGGAGGGACATTCAAAAACTTGAGCTCCCATCCTTTCCTGGCCCTGAGCGCGTTTTCATGTTCTCCTGTAATGCCTTCCTTATGTGACACTCTCTCCCACCAATACTGGCCTGTGGCCCCTTATCCTCAGCTCTGAAATCCAAAATTGCCAGATTTCTACCACCTGGCCCACTGATACGACCATGTTTGTAATCTCCATTTACTCCCCTTAACATAAATGCTCGTGTTTTATGGCAGAAATATTAATGTATTCTTGCAGTTTGTAAAAATTCATTCAGCTGTCCTTACCAAGTGTACTTCTGTATGTATATTATGCTTCAAAAAAGTTAATTAACACGTTTGATTATTGAGTGTTGCCCTTAATTCTGCTGGTGGGATTGCTAGATACACTACTTGTACTGTATTACCTTTCTCATATTTGAAAACTCAATTCCAAAACACATCTGGCCCAGGGGTGTCAGTAATGGGCTCACAGACACCATCCTAAGCCATTTAACCACAGGTACATATGAATGTATCACATACATACATTGCCACTCAAAAGTCCTGAAAAGTGTGTATTTTGAAACTTTGGGTTTTTTCTTTCAATAAAGAAGTGACACAAACCATTGTAATAAAAAAGGGAGATTTACATGACATGGAAATACATAAAAGAGAAACTCTCTTCCACAATGCAGTGCAGTTTCCCATTAACAGTCTGACAGATGACTTTCAGACCTTTCCCTGTGCATTTATTAAAAACGTACCTATAGAAACGGAAAACGAAACAGTGTTGTGTGTGTGTGTGTTTTCACATAAATGAGATCTTACTGCACAAGCTATTTTGTATGTGCTTTCCCACCTAACAATGCTTCATTGGCGGCTCTGGAAGATTCCGCGGCATGCAGTTTCCGAACCAATACCCCAGTGAGGCATTCAGGCTGGTTCTGGTCCTTCCCTAGCACACACTAAACACTTGATTCTGGTATTCCTCACAACACCCCTGAAAAGTACGCGCTCCGTTCTCAGCCTCTAGTGACCGAGGAGGAGGCTCTGATCGGACAGGGCCAGGGACTCACCAGGGTCGCTTGGCAAGACGCGCGCGGCAGGCGGGAACGCGAACCTGGCCGGAGCCCGGTGCTCGGTTTCCAGCAGCCTCGCCTACGCGGAGCTGAGAGGAGGCGGGACTGGCAGCGGGTGCAGGCGCCCGCAGTCCCCACAGCACTTTTCAGCGGTGTGCGCCCCCTTCGGCTTCTGCCTTGCCTGGGGGCGCGGGCCCCACCCGCCCGAAGACCTGCGCTGGACCTCGGAGTCCGGCAGCCCTTGTCGCCGGTCCCGCCCCCAGGCCACACACCTCCCACAGCCGCCCAGGCGTTCCCAGTTCCGCTGCTAGGAAGCGACACCGGAAGTTCGCGCAGAGCTCGCCGGGAAACAGCAGAGCGTGAGCGCCGTTTTAAACACTAGAAACTACCCGCCCCAGAAGGCCGTTCGTGCATCGAGCTTTTTTTTTTTTTTTTTTTTTTTTGCCTTGACGGATGGCCAATGAACGGGAAGAATTCCTAGGGCTACCCAGTCAGAAGGCAGCGATACCACGCGCATCAACACCCACGCCCGCGGTTTGTGTCCATGTCTAGGCTCGCGTGGTACTTCCTTTGGCTTTTCCGTCAAGTTTCTCTGTCCCTCTGGCTCTTGAGGGGCGAAAGGGAAAGCCGAGGCTGGCCTGATGAGCAGACATAGCAACTGGCCCAGCCACAAGTGGAGCGCCAGCTCCGCCGGGAGGAGTGCGCTGGAGCGGACTTTTCCTCCCGCCTCCGGCTCTTTCTGGGGAGACTGTATTCCAGCCTCTTGGATTCCGCCATCGCCCTTTAGCCGCTCCTAACGGGACATGGAGCTTCCTGGGAAATGCAGTCCAGTGAGGGGCGCGGAGCTTCCTGCGGCTATTCGCCGTCCCTGAGCGTTGGCCGGGGCCACTCAGCAGGACTCGGCAGGTTGGGACTCTGATCCCGGGGAGCCCCGCGCTCTTCTACTAGCAACTTTATCTCTGGAGCGGTGGGGGTCCCGAGGCCAAGGAGAATTTAGAGCTTGCGAGCCATGTCCGGGAAGCTTTGGGTTCTCCCACCCTCTCTGTATACTCATACCTAGAGATCTGAGGCTCCAGATATTTTAAAGAAATACAAAAAGCTTCGTTTCTATTATGCAAGCATGCTCTCAGTGTAGAAAAGAAAATTTAAAAAGTATGGAAACTTATAAAGATACCGATATCCACAAGGCTAACTCCCTCACTGCTCAAATGTCATTCCCTCAAAGTGGCTTTCCCTAACCCTGTGTAAACAGCACATCCACACCCCCCCGCCATGGCTCAACTTTCTTATTTTTCTTCCTAGCTTTTACCAATAGCTGATATATTTGTGTAATATTCATCTCTTACTACTGAACTATTGGCTCCATGAGGTCAGACTGTTTTTCATTGCCCTACACCCAGCACCTAGAATTGTTTCTGGCACAATATTTGTTGAATAACTAAAGGTTTAAAATATTCGTAATAAAGCCATTAGGAAATAAGCACTATTAATATTTTAGTCTGTATTTACAGTTCTACATCTATGAATATTTCTAATATAAATCTGGAATCAGTCTATGTAAGTCATGTTTTGTTGACTCAAAAGTCTATCAGGGACGTTTTTCCATATCAGCATTTATAAATAAAAGAATCTGTTTTGCGGAATGTACAGTATTCCATAGCATGGAAGTCACTTTATTTAAAGCCCCTTACTCTTGGACATTTAGTTTCCATTTTTTTGTATTTCCACATTCACCTTGCTGCATTTGCTTGAGAAACTGCTGAAGGGCGTGAGCCAAGGCTGTTCTATGAAGACTGCTGAAGTGAATGCTACTGGCTCCCCTCACTCTATTGGCCTCAAGGGAAAACCATTTGGGGAAGAAGGAACTTGAAAGTACCCTATTCCAGGTGTGGCCTTATCGTGTTCTTCCAACGCCCTCTATTGGCAAAAACTAACATCAGATTGGGTTGCAAAGGAGAAAGGTTCAATGATCTGGCTGCAGTATCACAAAGCACCATGAAATGTGTATTGGAGGCTGAGAGACAGATCAATAACTGGCACACATACTGTATATTGTATTGGGCATCGCTGGTAGATGATAAATTACTTGCATATAAATACAAGGAAATTGATGACCTAATTGCATTTTCTTTTCCGTCTGATAATGTTTTAGTTTATTTTTCTAGCTAGAAAATATCTATAAATGAAGAGTAAAAATTTATTTCCAAAAAAGTTATATTTACTTCCAGAATTTATATTCATTACTTTCTTAGTTTTATAATGTTGTCTAGAACTCCTTAACAATGTTAGGTCAGCAGACATATTGTCTTGGTTAATGAAAACTTTTAATGATTTATGATTGTCTAGTGTTTGTCTCTGATAAATAGCCATGCTCACATTAAGAAGCATCTATTCTCATTTGTAGCATAAAGACTACTAGTTGTTCCCCAATATCAGTTTTCCCCTTAGTAAGAACTTTTTGATGGGCACATGGCAACTCATAATAAAGAGTATATTTTCCGAGTCTCTCCAGCAGCTAAGTATGGCCATGTAATTAAATTGAAGCCCATGCGATGTGAACAGATGTGATGTATGCATCTTACTGGAAAGGGATGGGTCATGTCTTCCTAGTCTGTTTTCCCCAACTGTTAGCAGAAATTTGGACGTAATGATACGAACCATGAAGATGAGAGTCACATCCAGAGGTGTCAAAACAATAAGATGGAAGGTGCCTGGACTCCTGAGTGTGGAGCTGTCAAACCTGCCCTGGACTTATACCCAGACAGGTGAAAGATAAAGAGATACTATGTTTAAGCCACTGTTGCTTTTGGGTCTCTATTACAAACAGAATGTATACCCTATCTAGCATTACTGACTGCTAAGAGTTCTTTCATTAAAAACAAATAGAGCCTGACCAGGCGGTGGCGCAGTGAATAGAGTGTCGGACTGGGATGCAGAGGACCCAGGTTCGAGACCCTGAGGTCGCCAGCTTGAGCGCGGGCTCATCTGGTTTGAGCAAAAGCCCACCAGCTTGAGCCCAAGGTCGCTCGCTGGCCTCCAGCAAGGGGCTATGTGGTCTGCTGAAGGCCCGCAGTCAAGGAACATATGAGAAAGCAATCAATGAACAACTAAGGTGTTGCAACGCGCAATGAAAAACTAATGATTGATGCTTCTCATCTCTCCGTTCCTGTCTGTCTGTCCCTGTCTATCCCTCTCCCTGTCTCTGTAAAAAAACACACACAAAAAAAACAACAAATAGATCCTGGCCTGTGATGGAGTGGATAAAGCATCAACCTGGAATGCTGAGATTACTGGTTCAAAACCCTGGGCTTACCCAGTCAAGGCACATACGACAAGCAATCAATGAATAACTATGAGTTGACACTTTTTGCTCCCCCACTCTTCTTCCTAAAATCAGTAAGTAAAATAAAATAAAATAAATAGAAAAAAATAGATATTTTTATAATTTCTCTCGTGGTATATTTAATATTCAGAACGTTTACATCTTGTTGACTAAATATTTTGTTTTCTGTTTTTGAGCAAGAGAGAGACAGGGACAGACAGAAAGGGAGAGAGATGAGAAGCATCAATTCATATAGTAGTTGCAGCACTTTAGTTCATTGATTGCTTTCTCATATGTGCCTTGACTGGGGGGATCTAGCCATGCCAGTGACCTTGGACTTAAGCCAGCAATCTTGGGCTCCAAGCCAGTGACCTTTGGGCTCCAGCCAGAGACCATGTTCATGATCCCACACTCAAGCCAGCAACGCTGTGCTTAAGCTAGTGAGCCCGCACGCAAGCCAGAGACCTCCGGGCTTCAAACCAGCGACCTCAGCATTCCAGGTCGACACTTTATCCACTGCACCACCACAGGTCAGGCCAAAAGTGTTGCATTTGGAACCTGGGCAAGAAGCCTGCCTGACCATATGTCAGAGGCTGGACCAGGCGCATGAACATGAGGAAGGTTGGACCATCCTCATAACCTCCCATTCTCCACCCTCCACGAGACACCAGGGAGAAACCTAGGCCATAGCACCTCACAAGTCTTAACCTCTCTAGCTTCCCATCCCTCCCAGCAGGGTTGTCATTTTGCCCCACAGAACACCAATCTCTTCATGCAGGGCCTTTATTCATTTTGTTTTCCTAGCTTGGAAGGTTCTGCCCAAAAATTCTTGTAAAACAGCATCTTGTCATTCTTCAAATCCTTGCTTACATGTTCCCTCCTTGCATGGGCTTTCTCTGTCAGTTCCTAGCATCCTCCATTGCTTCACCCGTCCTTTCTTTCTGACATTTGTCACTACTTGAGATTCATGTGTCATTTATCTGCTTGCTAGTCTCCCCCATTATAGCCAACCCATGAGGGTAAGGATCTTGTCTGGCTTGTTCATTGCTTATTCCTCAACATTTAGCAAAGAACCTGGAACATATTCATTTCGTATTTGAAAAATGAATGAGTAAATGCAGCAAAGACCCTTTTTAACGTTTCTCCACCTCTTACTACCCCTCACCTCGCACTGGCCTAAGTGTATGTACCCGCTTCCCTCGAAGAAGACCACAGTCTCCTTCCAGACGGTTGCCACACTCATGCCCGTCTCTCAGGGGCAACACTGGTCAGGCCCTGCTTGGGCCTGGGCCAAGTGCAGGGGTCGGGGCTCCTCCAGTGCCACGAATGAGCCAGCCATCAGCAGGACTGGACGTGGCCGCCGGGCTTGGATTCCCGGAGTATCTCAGGCTGCAGCGAGATGCGGGGACTCGGTGCCCAAGCCCTGAGTGATGACTCGGGTGCCTTGGTGAGGACACTGGTTGACCTGGGAGCCTCCCATAGTCTGGGGCTGTCATCAGCACCCCCCACCACTCTTCCCAACCCGTCCACCCTACGACAGAGCAATAGGCCGAGGCTTGAATTCCAAGGCCTTTAATTTGCAGTAGTCAGCCTGATATGTGCCCTAGCTCCTCCCAGCGTTGCCATGCTGCACCCCCATGCCAGCACCTCCCCAACTCCCTCACAGGGATCCTCTCGCTCTTCCCCAAGGGCCCAGCTCCTCCCTCTCAGCCTCCTAGGTAGGAGCAGGTGAAGGTGCCGCCAGAGCCCCCGCCGCACCCAGCATCAGCATGGCCAGAGCCTTGGGGCCCGTGGTGTGGATCTTCTCGTGCCGGTGCAGGTTGGAGCGCCGGCTGAAGCTCTTGCCGCAGAGCGGGCAGGAGTAGGGCCGGACGCCGCGGTGGGTGCGCTGGTGGGCTGTGAGGTGTGAGCTGTGGCTGAAGCTCTTGCCGCAGTCGAGGCAGTGGTAGGGCTTCTCCCCAGTGTGCGTGCGGTTGTGCGCGATGAGGTTGGAGCGCTGGCTGAAGCACTTGCCGCATTCGGGGCACGGGTAGGGCTTCACCCCGGTGTGGGTGCGCTGGTGGGTGACCAGGGCCGAGCTCTGTGTGAAGCACTTACTGCAGACGGGACACTTGTGGGGCTTGGCGCCGGTGTGAGTGCCCTGGTGGGTGACCAGGTCCGAGCGGCGGGTGAAGCGCTTCGCACAGCGCTCGCACACGTAGGGCTTCTCGCCTGTGTGGATGCGCTGGTGCTGGATGAGCGTCGAGTGGTGGCTGAAGCTCTTCCAGCAGGAGGGGCAGGTGTAGGGCTTCTCGCCCGTGTGGATGATCTGGTGCTGGATGAGGTGCGAGCTCCGGCCGAAGCGCTTGCCGCAGTCCGTGCAGGCGTACGGCTTCTCCCCCGTGTGCGTGCGCCGGTGCGTCACCAGGTGCGAGTGCCAGCTGAAGCCCTTGCCGCACTGCTCGCACTGGTAGGTCTTCCTGCCGGCATCCCCATCAGGGGCCGGCCCCTCCTCGCTGCCCCCGGAGACGCCTGTCTCCTCCTTGCCGGGTTTCTCTGGGAGGCCAGTGTCGGACAGGGCTGGTTCTAAGGGTCTCTCCATCGGGGGACCTGGCCGCCCATCATCTCTGGCTGGCCCCAATCTCTGGCCACTGGCTGCTTGCCGTCCACACTGTAGGACGTCCCCATAGGCTCTCCCCGTCCTGGTCCTGAAGGACTTCACATCCCCAGCGACTGCCAGGGATGAGGTCGCTTCCTCCTTTCTCCCCTCCACTGCTCCTGGAGAAGGGTTTCCAACCAGAGAGAGGCTTTTGTGAGGGGCCACGGTGGAGAAAGGGGCAAGAACCCACAGGGAGCTGGGGAAGTGAAAGCCACCTTCTGCAGAGGCGGGGAGGCTGGCGCCCTGCCCAGAAAGGCACATATGCCTGCACCCCACAGGAAGCAGAGCCTGCACTGACAAAGGGGCACCAGGGGGTGACGGTCATGACCCACTGCCCACCCATCACCTCTGAACGCACCTCTCTTCTCATCTCCCATCTGCAGGCACGAACTTGAGGCCTCGCCCTTGCCCTGCACTTGGGAGGCCCAGAAATTTCTGCTGAAGGGAAACCCTGCCCAAAAAGAGATGCAGTGCTCAGTCGCGGACCTCCCGGGCTGCCCAGCTGGAGACAACCCCCCACCGGAAGTGACAGAGCAAAGGGGAATGGGTGCAACTCCGGTGAGACCACCTGAGCTCAACGGTTGCTTGGGGTCAGGTGTCCACCCTCTCTAGGAAGCATGTTCCAGGGTCACCACTAGACACTCTTTTCAGGGGTGAGTCAGAGCTCTTCCTTATCTCCCTGAGCCAGCACCAGAAATAAAGGGCGAGGGTTTGGGCCAGGTCAGCTGCCAGCAATCCCCTTCCTCACACAGCTCCAGTCATGGGCCCAGCAACGGTGGAAACCAAACACAGTCTCCCACTCCCACACCTGCACCTTCCCAGGACCATCAGCACAAAGGGCTCCTGGGGGAGGGCCTGGAACTAGAGGCCCAGGGACGCTGACCACCCAAATGTTAGAGACCGAAGTTCCATTTGTCAAGTTCCAGGGTGAGAGCCCAAGAATTCTGGTCAAGTCAGTAAGAAAGCAAAGAGCCTGGCCTCCATCCTCTGATCCAAGTCCCAGAGGAGGAAGGGAAAGTGTTAAGATACACTGGGGAGTTAAGGTCACTCATGAGGCCTGTCATGGGACTACAAATGAGTGCTAGGTTCCCTCTGATCTCCCAGGGCTCAGACCAGCAGGTCTGGGCAAGTCCTGGGGGTGTTAACAACAGGTGGTACACAAACCTGAGATAATTAAAGGATTGAGCAGAGTGGCTGTGATCTTGGGGTTCACCAAGGACAATGGGAGAGCTGGCCCACCACTGAAGTCCAAGGGTGGCACTACCAAATCCTCAACTCTATTTGGACCAGCAGGTGTGCAACGGGTCCGTGTTGACAGACAGACAGACTGACTGACTGAATGAATAACAATAAATGAACATTCTGAGTTTCCCATAAGATCTCATAAAAACCTGCCAAGAAAACTAGAGTCTGAAAGTGAGGAGTCAAAGCCCTGGGACATAACTACTTGCTATGAGAAAAACCAAGAGAGCCAAGGCAACTCTGAGAAGAGGACACGCCCCTCGGAGAAGTGACAGCTCAGAATGTGTGAGTCTGGAGATGAACCGGCACCATGTCCCCCCTACCATGGGCACGCAGCCCTGACCCCAGAGCAAAGTCTCTGCGCAAAGCCAGGCTTTGAGAAAGAGGAGGGTGACACTACAGGAAGAAGCACCACAGAAGAATAAAAAAGAGCAGAAGCTCTAGGCTGGCACTATCTAGTACCACAGCCAACTAGCCACATAGAGCTATTTCAGTTCACATTTGAGCTGATTAAAATGAAATAAAATTTACCCTGGCCAGATAGTTCAGCTAGTTAGAGCATCATCTCAATACACCATGGCTGTGAGTTCAATCCCCCGTCAAGGCACGTACAAGAATCAACCAATGAATGCACAAGTAAGTGGATAAATGAAACAACAAATCAGTGCTTTCCTCTCCCTCTCTCTCAAACCAATAACATTAAATTAAATACTCAGTTGCTCTAGCCACTTTTCTAGTGCTCAACACGCCCCTCTAGCTACTGGCTACCACCATTTCGGCCCACATATGGAGCACACCGATCACTAGGACCCATCACTAGGAAGGTTCTGTAGAACAGTAGTCTATGTGAACAGTAAGAACAGCCTTAGAGAGCTGAGAGGTGACAGCAGGATGGACCCCACCTCTGACATCCAGGGTCTCAGGAAGAGGTCACCCCAGCACAAGTGCCAGCCCTTACCCAAGGCCAGCCCGTTCCGCTTCTGCAGGACATCCCAGTAGAAACTCTGCTGCGTGTGGTCCAGCCGCCCCCACTCCTCCCGGGACAGGTACAGAGCAACGTCCTCAAAGGTCACTGGCATCTGAAACACGAAATGCCCACTCTGCAGGACACACTAAGACATGTGGAGGGGCCTGATGGAGCCAAGATGAGATCCCAACCCCCGCTGTCCAGATCCGAGCGTCAAGCCACCCAAAGGATGGCTTTTGGGGGCAAGAATAAGGCAGTTACGTATAGCGGACAGGAGACAAAAACAAGAGGCCCTCTTTCCCGACAGACAGCCAACGCTACATTCCCTTCCAGCCCTCACCCTCAGGGCCAGTGATGAGATCCACATGACAGTTCAGTCGGAGACACTGTCCCTCCACGCCTAGTTCCCCTCGATCTCGGACAGGGGCACTTACCTGGGACCAGGCAGTGAGGAGCGCTGCGGCCATCTGCCGGTCTCTGGTCCTCCCCTCGTAAGAAAGCACGGGGATCTGGGGGGAGGGGAGGGCTGAGAGAGGAGAGAGGTCCTCAGAGAGGCCACCTCGTCCTGGGTCCGCTGCTTCCGAGGGGCTCATGCCCAGCAAACCCACACTGCCTCAAGCCCCACCCTCAACCCCACCCAAGAAGAGTGTCAGTAGGCTCTGAGGCTGTGCCAGGGTGACCTCTGACAGGCAAGTGGGTAGACATCCAGAAATCTCTCCTGACCTCGCAGGGGCCTTGCAGAGACCTCTTCCCCTCCCCATCTGGGCTGTAAGCTCCACCTCTCCCCACAGCTGCTGCCCAGGAAAGCGCCTCTCTCAAAGTGCCTCTCCTCACCTCCGCCAGGCAGAAAAAGAGTTTTCTCTGTAGAGTCCTGGCTGAGGCGCCCCCAGTTCCCAGCTCCTTGAGCCCTGTCCTCCTGCGACGCTCCCTCGGGGTGAAGATTTTGCAACTCTGTTTTAATGTCGGGTGACTCCTGAGCAGCTCCCAAAGGCACCGTCTCCTTTGACTTGGAAAGCATTTCTTGACAAGGCTGCCCATGACCTGGAACCTATGAACAGCAGCCCCCATCAGTACTGGAAAGAGACTGAGAAACACAGCCAAGCCCTATGTCCTCCACACCCAGGGGTCCCTGCAGGGGCAGGCACCTAGTGTGTTCAAACCCACGACCAAATGCAAGACAGCTTGAAGGACTTGCCTTGCTTCCTCCTCCCACCCCCAGGGGACTGTGCATCTCCCGCTCACCCCCACGGAAGGCAGGCAGGACGGCAGGCAGGCTTATCAAGGCCCTGCTAGGTGCGGCCTGGCCAGGTGCCCACACAACAGCTGCCTGATTCAATTCAAGCCTTGTACCGCTAACAGCAGTGTGGATTATAATTTTTAATATATGAGTAAACCAAGTGTAATGAATTGAAAACCCAATGACTGGTGTCCTTATAAAAAGAGGTGAGGACACAGAAACATGGAGGCCAAGCAAAGAAGAAGCAAGGATTGGAGTGATGCTGTTACAAGCCAAAAAATACCTGGACCCCAGAAGCGGGAAGAGGCAGCAAGGACCTTCCCCTACAGTCTTGGGAGGGACCCTGTTCATACCTTGATTTTGGGTCTCTGGCCTCCAGAACTGTGAGAGAATAAATTTCTGTTGTTTTAAGCCACCAAGTTTGGGGTCCTTTGTTACAGCAGCCCCAGGAAATGAATACACTAAGGCTCAGAGATCAGATAATGGCCCAAGGTCATGGAGGTCAAGAGTGGCTCCACCAGGATTTGTACTCAAGTGTATCTGACTCCTGAGTCACCCTTAGGACCACCATGTCTTGAAGATGACAGGGAAGCATCATGTGCCTTGGGACGTATCCGGCCTGACTGAATTTGGTCACAGTTGGAGTTTTGGTTAGGAGAAAAAAACCCCAAGGATGCCCCTAAGTGTACGAGGCCGGTGCCCATCTTGGTCTGACAGGAGAACTCCTCTCCAGCGTACCCCCTTCAGCATCACCCCACCCAGTGGGACCTCAGGGTCCTCCCAACTCATCCCCCACCCCTTATCACACCAGTCTCAGCCCCAGTCCTCCAGGAGAGTGAGGAGCAGGCTTCAGTCAGGTGACTGGGGCTCCAATCCAGGGCTGCCCCTCACTAGCCATTCAACCCTGAGCAGGCACTGTCTCCACCCAAACCTCAAGAGCCTCGTCGGATTAAGTCACTTCTCTTGCACCGGGAGGACCCTGGTGAAGCTTCATTGCCATCCACGGCATGGAGATTGGCCAGCCTTCTACTGGGAATTCGTGCCTATCCCTCCCACTCCCCACCCCTCTTCCATCTGTCTTAGGGTCTCAAAGGGAAAGACCCCAGGCTAGGAGTCAGAGTGCTTCAGAGCCACATGGTTGAGGCAGCCTCCAAGACTCAGCTGCTCTGCCTCCCACACAGATAATGCATGAGAAAGAACTGCCCACTCCAGAAAGTTCTGGATAAACATAGAACAGTACCTGTAATTATTATTACTCTACTGTGAGAGCTGACAAAACCCAACATCAACAGAGAATGTCACAGACATGTGAGGCCCGCTGGTGCTACAAAGGCATGTGGAAGGGAAACCAAACAGTGGTACAATTCTTTGTGCTTCTATGATAAAAAAACAAACAAACATAGAACTAATACATGATTTGTGTTTGTCCTTACAAAGACTATACTTTCAGGGATCATTTCTATTACTTACAACCACTGGTATTACTGGGTGAAGGGATACAGGTCTCTCTGACTTAGGCTCCAATTGCTGTGCATATTCTTGTGTTGTGTATTACAATAATGATCTCCTGTAAGCTGACGAACTGCTTACTGAGGACTCTTGTGCCCACTATCTCATCTGAGCCACCCAACCACCTGGGTGAGATGGATGGGAACAACTGGCACACGATCCATCCACATTCTATAGATCACATACCTGGTTCCCAGAAGCCAGGGAACTTGCCCAAAGTCACACACCTGGCTATGACCGACTCATATTCCTGATTCCAAGCCTGGTGACTCTGGTTTCCCCACAGGTTGTAATTACATACATACATACATACACACACACACACACACACACACACAGGTGGGCAACAGGTACAGGAAGGTGTAGGTGCTCAGACCCAAAGAGAGGAGATGGGGCCCCAGGGTGAGGACAGTGGGGTTGGGGGGAGACTAAGGCTTCTCTGTGTGCTATTCATAGGGCTAGCCTCCTGGGTAGGACCCCCACACAGCCTCATGTGGCCTTTGGTCCACTGACTATGAAATTCTCTAGGCCAAGCAATGCAGTTCTTCAGAATTCAATTCCCAGGTAGAAGGTATTTCCCATCATAGCACCTTCTCTTCAATACCCCCCTTCCACCCCCCTCCACCAGCTCTGCACCCCAGCAAGTCTAACTCTTCCATTGGTCCCGATGCCCTGCTGTGAAGATCCCATCCGGCTCCAGTACCTTCCAGAGCACACCTCCCTCACCTAACACCCCGTCCATACCTCCTGGGCTCTCTCTTTGTCCTGGGTAGCCTGGATGCCTTCACGGTCTGCAGACATTTTCTATCTCAGAGTTAGAAAGCACAGCTGAGTCGGTTCTCCTTCTGTTGGCCAAACCCCCTCCAGCTTCTGGCCAGGAGCCTGGAAGGGCAAAGGGAAATCATCTGGCATCTCCTAGACCACTCTAAAGTGCCCTGAAAGTCCCATGTGGGGCCAGACCCATCCCTGTTCCCAAATATAAAGCCTTCTTGATGCCACCCAACAGCCTCCCTCTCTGGATTTGGTTCCTCACTTCTATAGAATGCTAATTTGTATTTTCTCTGTCACTAAAACAAGAGCCCTGCAACTCAGGGAGAGCCTGACTGACTAGGAATCTGTATTTCCTGTCATCAGAGCCAAAAACGCTGCAGAGATCCTATAAAACAGGTGCTGCACGGGCCCCCAACCGCCACAGCCAGCTTGGCTGAGGAACCCAGGCCCTGCCATTTCCCCAGCCCAGGACACATACACCCTTTGCTGAGCCTGACTCGGCCCTGCCTGAGATCCAGAAATTGAGCGCCCCACTCTCAGCAGCCCTCCCTGCGGCTGCAATCACCAGCCTGGGCTCGGGTGTCTATCCGGCTCACAGTCCTGGACAGAGGATATCGTTCCCGTCCTTTCTCTTCCCCAACCGGGATCCAGACCCCCTTCTCTCCAAGACCTCTCCACCTTTGACCCCGTCCCCTCCTGTCAGCTGGCAGCCTGCTCGGGTCTCTGGATCCAGGTCCCCTCCCCAGCCCCCACCCTCACTAAGGTGGAGGTGGGTGGGGCACCTTGGGCAGCGGAAAGGGGGGCGTCTCCCCTGGGAAGGGAGTCTCGGCAGCCTGCACCAGGAAAAGGGAGCCGGGTGGAGACTGGGATTAAGGACAACAGGAAGTCCCTCCCAGATCCCGTTCCCCGCACAGCTACAGTCCTATAAAGTTCCCGGCTTCAAGGGTTCCGGGTCTAGGGTCCCCAGCCCAATTGCACTTGCCCATAGCCATAAGGACCCCCTAGATTGGTATTGGCAGTTTACGATGTTTTCCGGGCATGTACTACTTGTGATGTCAGCCAAGCAGGAGTGCCAATATGGGAAACTACATTTTATGGGAGGATTTTTTATTTTTGACGTTTCAGAGAGAGCATTAGAGCATTGCCGTTGTCCTCACAGGAAGAAGGGCACTTTGCTGGGTGGAAAGGTATGATGGTTCGTTTCAGCACCCTTCAGGGCTTCTGAAGGTCTATGGTCTCCATAAAGACATCCCTGTATTTTATTAATGGCCTCCAGGCTGGCCAGCGGGTCTTCTGGGTTCCCTCCATAACTGACACAGAGTTCTCTATCTGTAAGAAACAGAGGGGCCTGGGATCTCCCCTCTACCCCTATGTCCTACACCTCTGAAAGATGCAGAATCAATATGACTTTTCAAGATGCCGCCTTCCCCAAGCTCTCTCTCAAGGCTGGGGTTAGCAGGGGTAAAGGGGTCTGAACCAACTATCTATGGGGTCCCAGACCCTCAGACATCACTGGTGGCTTCTTTTTTATTTTATTTTATTTTATTTATTTATTTATTTATTTATTTTCATTTTTCTGAAGCTGGAAACAGGGAGAGACAGTCAGACAGACTCCCGCATGCGCCCGACCGGGATCCACCCGGCACGCCCACCAGGGGCGGTGCTCTGCCCCCCAGGGGGCGATGCTCTGCCCATCCTGGGCGTCGCCATATTGCGACCAGAGCCACTCTAGCGCCTGAGGCAGAGGCCACAGAGCCATGCCCAGCGCTCGGGCCATCTTTGCTCCAATGGAGCCTTGGCTGCGGGAGGGGAAGAGAGAGACAGAGAGGAAAGCGCGGCGGAGGGGTGGAGAAGCAAATGGGCGCTTCTCCTGTGTGCCCTGGCCGGGAATCGAACCCGGGTCCTCCACACGCTAGGCCGACGCTCTACCGCTGAGCCAACCGGCCAGGGCTTTTATTTTATTTTATTCATTTTAGAGAGGAGAGAGAGTTAGAATGAGGGGGGGGGGAGAGCAGGAAGCATCAACTCCCATATATGCCTTGACCAGGCAAGCCCAGGGTTTTGAATCGGTGACCTCAGTGTTCCAGGTCAATGCTTTATCCACTGCGCCACCACAGGTCAGGCACTGGTGGCTTCTTATTCCACTCGCCAGTCAGGAAAGGAATGGGGGCCAGCCCTGGAATCAGATTCTTGTTGTTGTGTTTGTTTTTTTGCCTTTTTATAGATTTCATTTTTTTCTATTTTAGAGAGAAAGGGGGGGCAAGAGAGAGAGAAAGAGAGAGAGAGGAGGAACAGGAAGCATCAACTCCAATATGTGCCTTGACTGGGCAAGCCCAGGGTTTCGAACTGGAGACCTCAGTCTTTCAGGTCAACGCTTTATCCACTGCGCCACCACAGGTCAGGCTGGAATCAGATTCTAGGAAGGTTTCTTCTTCCAGCAAATGTTCCATACCCACTGCCTTTGGCCCATCAGCGACCTGTGAGACGCATCCACTTCACCCAGTAAGACAGGTATGACTGGCCCCCGTAACGAGCACACAGGCAGCTGCAAGAGTGCACAAGGGTTTAATTTAAAAAACAAACAAAAACTCCCCAAAACTTAGTTTCCAACATTTGAAAATTAGAAGAATTCTCATAAAATTGATTTTCTTGAAAAATTAGAACACCTGGCAACCCTGGACCCAAATTCCCCACATTCAGGGCCGGCTCTTAAAGACTACCACATTTGGCCCCTACAGCATTTTGAATTTGCAACTCTCCTAATGGAGTTAAACATGTTTTAGGAGTCCTAACATTCTAACCCATTATATTGTCACTTTGATGAAGGGAAAATTACCCCCAGGGTTTGTCTCATTAGTATTTCCAGGCACTTGAATCCTCAAGGTAAAACGGTACAAAGGTGTGGCAAAAGTCAATATTGTTTTCAAGCCAGAGTGCTGCAAACTGAGGGAGGAGGGGAATAAACTGCTCGATCTGTGAGTGTTTCTCCAATAAGGAGCACAGGAGCATAGCCAGTGTCCAGAGTAAGGGACCTTGCTCCTGAGGTGGGCCATTTTAGCCTAGAAGTACACCAAGTCCAAAAAGAGTGGGTGTGTCCTGACTCCTGGGCAAGTTTCTCTACCAGACAAAAAGGATACTTCAGGGATACTGGGGAAGCCCAGAGATTTGGATCCCACCAAAGCCCCGCGCTTAGAAGTTGGCGCCACCCAGGGTCCCAGCCCATCAGGCACCAAAGTTGGGAGCGCGTCGCCTAGGCAACGACTCAGCCCCGCTCCTCAGAAACACTGGTGATTGGCTGACGCCCTATGACTCCGCCTCGCCGCGGCACCGCTCAGCCACTCTCACCTGCACGATCCAGTCTGCGCCTCCGGAGGCATCCCCGCAGTGTATCATCCCTGTGCCTCCCGACCCTGGCGAGTGTGCCAGCGTTTTCCGACCGGCTGCTCCATTCCAACTTCCGGTTTTCCCGACTCTCGCGGCCCCGGCTGTGAGCCCCGGATGCGGGGCCACCCGAAACAGTGAGAGCCGCGAGGCAAGCCCTCGAGTTGGCTGGGGAAATTGAGGCTAGGCGAAGGCGCCCGCCCGGGAGGGCCAGCGCATGGCCACCGTGCTCGGGACCAGGAGCAGAAATTACGCCCCAGCCTCCAAGAACAAGAGTCTCCCCCCACATTCACCTGTTCTGAATTTTATTTCAAAAAATGGGAGTATACCATATGCTGCTGACTTGCCCCCCACCCCCGTCCCCGTGTGTGGGACATATCTTAGAGATTGTTCAATATAAAAAAAATAGAAAAAACCATGCAGTGTGTCAAAGACAAACACAGCCGGACATTAGTTAAAGTGGTGGAAAAGATTTTATTCGATAACCACTGATAGCAGGGGAAAGGACTGAACACCATCCAGTTTGAGAGGGCATTTTCAAGGAAGAACGAGAGAGGGAAAAAATGGGGTTCAGAAAGTCAGAGAAGTGAAAAATCACAAAGAGCGGGTTAGTGTAGATATGATTAGGCCAAGTGCATCTGCTAGCTGTGAGCTACAGAAGTCAGCAGTCCAGCCTCCCATGGAGCAGGGAGACAGACGGCCTGTCCCTTCTTGAGAATACATTTCAAATGACTCTCAGGTCTGTACAGATACTTTTGGTTTTTAAGAGATGCGTGTTCACAATTATAAGACCTTTTTAGTAAATACTCGAAGAAAAGGAGGTCAGGCGCTAATCATCAGGTGTTGGCTAAAACAGTAAATTCTCCTGGCAGCAGTGTTGAGCTTTTTCAAACAGGTATTTTATTGGGCTGGGGGTTAAAAGGGGACGCTATCCTTACGCTGTTAGAAGCCATGCCACAGTTTGGTCAAGTCTCTTAGGGCAGGTTTGGACGGAGTGGTTGGGTGCCAAGAGTTGTGCAGTTCTCAAGTGGTGCCCTGCTGTTTTTTCTTAACTATGTCATAATCCACTGTATGGCTATATCAGTTTCTTTAACCAGGTCCCTACTCACCACCCAATTCTTGATGCCCTTGTCTTGCAGCAACTGGAACTATCCAGCAGTTATTATCATGAAGCCTTTATTCCATCCTAGTGGTTGAGCAAGATAATATCTGATCTTGCAAACAGGGAAGGCAGAGAGTCTGCCAACCCCTAGCCGAACTCCTGGATCTCAGCCATGATGGTCGCATGGCAGCCAGCCCATCAGTCACCTTCTCCTGTGCTGGGCAAGCACCAGGACAGAAGTCTTCTCCCTAAGTAGCAACACAAAGTGTTTGCTTTCAAAATCGCCAAGACTGGCAGTTTCAGCCTTAGCCAAGCAACCCACTAAACTTAATAGGGTGGACTGAATATGCTCCCCAAACACTTTCGTCCCACCTTCCTGAACACTGTCTCTACCTGGAAACTAAAAACAGCTTACAGTACTGGGAATGAAGAGACACTATTGAAACTAAGCTCGTCACTCTGGTTGGCCCTTTGAGAATAAATTCAGTTACTTTCCCTTTAGAGGCTGATACATTTTTAGGAAACTAGGACACTGTCATCATCCCCAAATTCCCTTAGCTTCTGCTGCCACTGCCTCCTTTATCTAATACTTAGTGTCCTCCCATCTTGGGTAGAGTTTCAGGCTGCATTCACGCATGTAGAACACTGAAGCAAGTGGGAATGGGGACACGCAGGTGGCTTTCTGACCAGCCCAGCATCAGAGGATCGCCGTATTGGAGGCCCCTCACGGGAGCAGATGGCAATGACACCCAGGCACCAACCCTTGTTGTTCCTTTCAGCTTATGTTTTCAGCCCCTCATCCTGCTGCAGATTCTGCCCCCACCCCACCAGCCCTCAGATGCTCTCTACACGTGATATGGTCTTTCACAAGAATCTTTTATATTCCAGTTACTCCACGGGGTGTGAAAAAGGTGTAGATATTCCATTTGTTTTTATTTCATCCTTTTGAAAAGGTCTATTAGTGTGATTGTTTTATAATGTGAAAAAGGTCAGCTAATGATACAAATCAGGACTCCTTGGAGAAACAGCTCAATCTAGGACTGAGGCAAGGAATGCACTAGATAAGTTTGCAGATGGTAGAAAGGGAAATGGTTTAAGTTCTCTAGACAAGTGTATGGAAGAATCTTCTAAAGCTGAACATCTACATACCCTGTGTCACAGCGACTCACGCCTGGGTACAAACCCAGGAGTACCTCATATATGTGGACCACAGACATACAAGAACTACTTGATGTAGCCCCAAACTGAAAATCACCCACTGAAAATCATGTTATTTCTTTAGAGAATAAATAAATAGCATACCCTGGCCAGGTAGCTAAGTTGGTTGGGGCATCATCTCAACATGTCAAGGTCGTGGGTTCGATCCTTGGTCAGGGCACATACAGGTGTCAACCAATGAACACAAATGAGTAGAACAATAAATTGATGTCTCTCTCTCTTCCCCCTTTCTCTCTCTCTCAAATCAATAAAATACATATTTTAAAAGAATAATATATAATGCAATGGGGAATACCATTCAGGGATCAAGCAACATATGGATAAGCCCCCTGCTGTAAGTAATACCAGAAGCAAAGTTCCAATTGTGTGACTACATTTTATAAAAAGTTCAAAAACAGACTAAATAAATTGGTTGTTGACAGAAGTCAGGATAGCGATGAGTAGGGAGGGGAAGTGACCAGGAAGAGCCCAGGAGTGTTGGTAAGTTCCAATTTGATCTGGATACTGTTTTAACTTGGTAGAAATCTATCTCACTTTTCATATTTGGTTTGTTACATTTCTGTATGTTATATTTAAAAATTTACTTTAAAAAAGTGTTTTTAAACCAGTGTCACCCAACAAATTCAATAAAAAGGGGAGAAAAGTGAATGAAGAGAAACCGGTTTGGCCACTGCTGATGTCCAGGCAAGAGGAAATAGTGATGGCAGTGGAGGTAGAGAAACATGCAGATTTGCCTGACTGGTGGTGGCACAGTGGATAGAGCGTCGACCCAGGATGCTGAGGTCCAAGGTTTAAAATTCCAAGGTCGCCAGCTTGAGTTCAAGATCATCAATATGAGCCCAAGGTTGCTGGCTTGAGCAAGGGGTCCCAGCTCAGCTTGAGCCTGCCAGTCAAGGCACGTATGAGAAACAATCAATGAACAACTAAAGTGACACAACTACAGGTTGATGCTTCTCATCTCTCTGTCCCTTCCTTCCTTCCTCTCTCTCAGAAAGGAAGGAAGGAAGGAAGGAAGGAAGGAAGGAAGGGAGAAAGGAAGGAAGAAGGAAGGAAGGAAAAAAAGAAAGAGAGAGAGAGAGAAGAAAGAAAGAAAAAGAAAGAAAGGAAGGAAGGAAGGAAGGAAGGAAGGAAGGAAGGAAGGAAAGAAGGAAGGAAGGAAAAATAAGTTTGGAACAGGCAAAGGCTCACCTTATGTTCTTGTCACTACTGCAGACACTTCTTTTACCAGAGTTGGCCCTCAGTGAGGGGAGCCACCTGTGTGCCCCCAGTCCCACCTGCTTCAGTGTGGTAAAAGGCACACTTTTACCAGAATGTGCCTTCAGTGAGGCATCTGGCTATACCATAAACACCGTGCAATTTCTCCTTCAAGATTGTGACCACCCCGAGGAAAATTCTGGGGTTACTGCAGGAAAAGATGTTACTAATCCAGTTTAAAAATACACACTTAGGCCACTGGATTAACTGGAGGCTATTCAAGAGATTATAGTGCTTTTAATAGTATTCTTCCCAGAGTTGGAGAAGAAGTTCTTGCTTTGCCCTGAATTATTCTAAATGGAGGAATCCTATAGAAATTAAAAACACAGGGAGATTTGATTTTCTTCTTAAATCTCTGAAGAGCTGAGAGGAAGGATGAAGACCCCATCAGTCAGCACTGTTAGGTGCTTTTGCTGACTAGACTGATGCTAAGTTTAATTTTTTCCCACTTTTAATAAATAAATGGTAAGGTTTTTTTTAAAGACAGAAATATTACTTCCAAAAATTCTTAGGTAACAAGTACAACAGTTGATTTTGTTTTTCTGGAGAGAAGTATCAACTCGTAGTTGTAGCACCTTAGTTGTTCATTGATTGCTCCTCATATGTGCCTTGATGGGGGTGGAATCCTGATGGAGCCAGTGACCTTGGGCTCAAGCCAGTGACCTTGGGCTTCAAGCCAGTGACCTTTGGGCTCAAGCCAGCAACCATAGGATCATGTCAATTATCCCAAGCTCAAGCTGGCGACCCTGTGCTCAAGCTGTTGAGCCTGCGCTCAGGCCAATAACCTCTGGGTTTCAAACCTGGGCATCCCAGGTCGACACTCTATCCATTGTGCCACCCCTAGTCAGATGAAATTTGCATTTTTTCAAGATAATTTTAAGAGATATTGAAATATACCCCAAATTGATAGGTAAATGTTAAAAGTCCTTGGGCCCTGGCCGGGTAGTTTGGTTGATTAGAGTGTTGTCCCAACATTGCATGTTCGAGCCCTGGTCAGGAAATATATGTGTCAACCAATGAATTCACAATTAAGTGGAACAAAATCAGTGTTTCTCTCTTTCTCCTCCCTCTAAAATCAATCAATCAATGTTTTTAAAATTTTTTAAAAAAAGTCCTTGGGGACATGTTTATCACTAAATAGAGATAAGTAATAATCCAGCAATTTAAGAATTTTAACATTCTGGGAAGGGAAGTGTATTTTTAAAGATCAGGAAAAATTTGAAGGGGATTAAATGATCATTAACCCCACCCCTTTTATTTTCCTAAAAAGTAACTTCGGTTAATAAGAGAAGTAGAAGAAATCCCTGGCCCAACCTGTTATGGCACAGTGGACAGAGCATAAACTTGGAACACTGAGGTCGCAGGTTCAAAACCGTGGGCTTGCCAGGTCAGGGCACATATGGGAAACAATCAATGAACAACTAGAATGAAGCAATTATGAGTTGATGCTTCTCTTTCTCCCTCTCCCCCAACTCTTTCTAAAATCAGTAAATAAAAATTTAAAAAAAATAAGGAAAATTAAAAAAAGGAATCCCTGCTTTAGGGACCTAGACCTGTCTAGACTGTAAGCCTCGTGGGGGCAGCACTTGTCCGTTCGGCTCAGCCCGCGTCCCTGGGGTTGGGGACAGTGCCAGACACACAATAGGAAAGCAAATATTTTCTGAATGAATGAATGGTGCAAGCCCGTGGTAAGCCAAGAGCAAGGATATAAGGCAAACGCATAATCGGCCGGAGGGTTAGGTACGAAGAAGGCCCAAAGCTAGGGTAGGTCTCGTCTCCCTCCAAGCCTTTCTGCCTGGCTGATATTTCTGGTACTTGAGTCAAGCAGGTCTTTGCTTTTCTAACATATTTCCAGGAAAGGTGTGCGCCTGAGTCGGAGGCCTTGGAAATCCGTGTTAACAGCGAACCCCGAATCTTCCGCTGCGCTCTCAGCCAGCTCCCCCAGGCTCTCACTCCGGACGCTCCAGGCCCAACGCCCAGAGACAAGCCAGGTCGGATCCTTACCCGGACAGGCCGAGTTCTCCCAGTCCAGCCGCCCCTACTCCCAGGGGTCAGGTACACGGCCACGTCCTCGAAGGCCCCGGCATGGGGACGCAAGTAAGTCCTGGGGACAGGAGCAAGGGAGGGAGAGGCAGTACTGCCGGCGGGTCGAAGGACCCACGTGGGGGTCCCCCAGCCTCCACCACCGTGTAGGTGGCCCCGGGGCCCCAGGACAGGTTAGTGCTGTGGGGGTGCACCCTCTAGGCTGCCGCCAAGAACACAACCCAAAAGTGTCCCTAGAACAAAGGGAAAAAGCTTGACTTTGGACTTAATTTTAGGTGAGGTCACTTCCCCTCACGGGAGCCCCGGCTTTGTCATTGGTAAAGCTGGAGTCAAAAGCCACCTGGGTGGATTCTCGGGAGGATTTTAGGTGGCAATGTTGATGGCGCCCTCCCTTCCCCCTTTACGTAGTCCTATTCTCTTCTCTTCTCAGCGCCCACCAGTTTGTTCCTGCACCCTGGCTTGTAAATCCGGGAGGTCAGAGCCTGTTTCTCCTGCTAACTCTGTGTGGGCAGCACCTACTACTGTGCCTGGCACAGGGCAGACCCTTGACAAAGATTTGTTGCATGAATGAAATGCCTAGCAAAGAGCCCAGAGCACAGCAGGCATTTTAAAATGGCAGCTCTTGCCTCCGCACCCCCCCTAAAAAATACAGGATGACAGACACCTCCCTCCCAGGGGGCATAATTAGACCAGTCTTTTTTTTTTTTTTTTTTTTTTTTAACTTTTTTTTAGGCTTTATTCGTTCACTTTTGGAGAGAGGGGAGAGAGCGAAAGAGAAGGAGCGTGAAAAGCGTCTATTCATAGTAGTTGCTTCCTGTATGTGCCTTGACCCGGCAAGCCCAGGAATTTGAACTGGCGATTTTAGCGTTCCAGACCAATCTTGATTAAGAGGGGGCAGTTCTTACTTGGAAGAGTTGGAATCTGGATTAGCCTCTTTGTCTTTATTCCTCTGGCCCCGCCCTGCCTTCCCCCAACCCTGCTCCCAAACTGGGAGGTTAAGGGTTAACTCCAGGATGCCCCCTCATCACCTGAATGGGACTGGGGCTGGGAACTTCCTGTTCCATTTTCCTGGAGTCCTAACCCCAGCTGGCTGAACTCGATTCTGGTCCTACGGCCCTCAGAGAACCCCAGCACCTCTATCTCTGGAGTGGGGACCCTGAGTGGTGAGTTGCAAGGATGGCTGGGGTGCAGGCCGCCAGGACAAACGTAAGGGGTCATAGCAGCTTGCGGAGAAAATTGGCAGGGGGGTTGGGCAGGCCTCAATGGGGGATTAGGTAGCTGGAAGAAAGTCCTGGGAGGGTGGGTGGTCTGTGCTATGGAGGAGCCCAGCGCCAGCGATCACTGGACCTGTGGTGATGGGGGCATCAGGGAGGTTGTAGGACTTCCTAGGACATGGGCTTGCTATCCCCACTGGGGAGGGGAAGGCAGGCTCCACGTGACCCTAGAAGGACTGACCAGGCTTATCGACTCAGCTCAGCACTAGCAGGGGAGCCCAGCCAACAAAGATGAGCCATTCCTGCCAACTGTGTCCAGGGAGAAAGGGAGAGTTCCTGGCCAAGGACCCTGGACTCCGGGCTCCCCTACTGTCTGGGTGGGTTTCGTGGCAGCAACTCCACCCTGGGCTGGTCCAGCCTGTCCCTCCCTAACTCTCTGGGCTCCAAATTAAGCTGGTCGATTTTAGAGGGTGGCTGTAGAGTCTCCCTCGTCACCCCACCCAACCCCCACAGATGTGCATATTAACTAAGCTTTTGTGCGCTGGGGACCTGGGGGTGGGGGGAGGGAGAGACTCTACGCCAATTTCCCTTGAATTTCACTTTCAAACCTTTTGGTGAGGCCTCACCTGGAGATTCTGGCATCCCAGGAATCTAGGCCTGATGGCTAAAATTTGGAATACCTTTATTTTTTCTGATTCACACTGTGATATTCTAGCTAAGGTGAGGCAAATCCCACAGCGTGGGAGGGAAACTGGGTCCTTTTCTGTTTCTGAGCTTTTGTGTAGTGGTCAAGATCACCGTTCTCACTTAGAGCAAATCTTCTCTTCCCCCGGTATGACCTGAAACAAATGACCTATCCTGTCTGAACATGGTCTTTGCACTTGTCAAATGGAAAAGTAATTTACCCCATGCACTGAAGTGGGATTAAGCAACCTATATACACTATAGGTAAGCACTCAGAACCTGCCAGCTGTTAATACAGGGTTTCTAATTACACTTGATCAGTTCTCTAATTATTTTGCTCTTGCTACCAAGACACAATGAAACAAAAACCCATTATTAAAAATATTTATAGCCTGACCAGGCGGTGGCGCAGTGGATAGAGCATCGGACTGGGATGCGGAGGACCCAGGTTCAAGACCCCGAGGTCGCCAGCTTGAGCGCAGGCTCATCTGGTTTGAGCAAAAGCTCACCAGCTTGGACCCAAGGTCACTGGCTTGAGCAAGGGGTTACTCGGTCTGCTGTAGCCCCACAGTCAAGGCACATATGAGAAAGCAATCAATGAACAACTGAGGTGTCACAATGAAAAACTAATGATTGATGCTTCTCATCTCTCTCCGTTCCTGACTGCGTGACCCTATCTATCCCTCTCCCTGACTCTCTCTCTCTGTCTCTGTAAAAAAAAATATATAATACTTTTTCTGCATCATTTTACATGCTTTCCTCAAAAATTACAACTATGAGGTACACACTATATTCTCGTTTTGTTATTTCTACTAACAAACACTGAAGTCACTGCAAGAGCTGGATGAACAGTTCCTTAACAAGAGCCAGTTCCTACTTGCTAAGTAGCAGACCAAGGGGAGAAATACACTCAACCAAGACTGTGGCACAGAGTGATAGTTGAGGGGCTGAGACAGGTGGCTGGTGTTTTGTGGAGTCCCGGAATTGAGGGGACGATAGGTAGAAGGAGCCAGCGATAAAAGGAAAAGCCCCATGGAGGGTCAGATGACACAGAGCAGGAAAGAATGGAGCTTGGAGAGGCTGGGGGGAGACTGAGATGCTGGAGAGTCTGGGAAACTGCTGGAAAGAGGAAGGACAAAGAAGGGGAGATTATGGAGGGGAGGGGAAAGACTGGAGAGAAGCAGAAAAGTGGGGGGAGGTGAGAGAAGCTGGCCTGGGCAGGTGGGTGGTCAGGATATAGTCCTGAGTCTTTTTGTTTTAACATCTTATCCCTCTCCCCTCTCCCCTCTTCCCTCTTTCCTCTCTCCTGAAGCAGGAAGTATAGAACTAGGCTTTAAAAAAACAACAGGTTTTCTTTGTTCTACCCTTTCCCACCCCACTCACTCCACCTGTAAAGGAGATTCAGAGAACCCTCAGCCCCTTGACCCCTGAATCCCATATCAAGAGGTCTCCACAAACTGTTCAAACCTCTGGACCAAACTAACTTCCCCCTAGCCCCATTGCCAAAGTTGGGTTACCATAGGCAAATGTCTGTGCCCCTGAGCATTGGTGTCCTCAACTGTAAAATGGGACCAAAGTTAGCTGTGCTCATTTGTATTATTACCCAGTTATAGTGAGAATGAAAATAGCTTGCCCTTATGCACCCACAGTTTACTCCCTGTAGGTAGTGGGAAGTGATGCTAAAGGCTTTCTATCCCCCTGCCTGGGATGTCCATGGGGGAAAATGGGGAGACAGGGTTGGGAATAGCGCATTTACTGTAGCCCTGAGGCTGGAGAGAAGGGAGGGCAGAAAGAGGTTGGAACTTGGGTGTCTGTATCCATAAAATAATTCCTGCCCAAATTAAAATATAAAAGTACCCCAAAGCACTGTGACAAAAGCACAGGCCTGTTCAGACAAGGGTAAATCTTCTGAGTTGTACTGAAGGACTAAACTGAATCCCTGTGAGTGGGGCTGAACTTGGGCAGCTCCTTCTTGAGAAGCTGGACTACTTCCTAAAAGGAAGGAGTAGCCCCACAAAATTTTTTGGGTCTTGGGAAAAAAGGTGGGGGCACTATTGGTTGCATGGACCCAGTGCCCCCTGGTGGTGGCAGTGAGAAACAGCTTATCGCCCGCAGGAATCCCCCCGGGATTCCTCTCCCAGGGGTAGGGTAGACCAGGAAAGAATCCAAATTTATTTATTTTTTTAAAAAAATTAGGTAAAAAAATGGAAATCACGGCCTCTCCTACCCATAAGCCAACTCACAAGGTCACACCCACTAGAGGCCTTTGAAATGACCAAGGCAGCTTTGGCCTGCCTTGTGGACACATCTGTCACATACTTCTGCAAGCTGTAATCCTCTTTTCACCTGGAGACTCATCCACCCATTCTAGCTCCTTGGCTCAACCTGATTTCAGTCTCTGGTGAAGAGTGAGGAGATGAGTAGAATGGAACACCAGGAAGGAGATCAGCCCTGCACTGGGCAGCTGAGTGGCCTTGGCCTTGACTGCTAAAAGCCACCTCCAGAGCCATTAAGTGAGCATCAGGATGTCTAGACAGAGATCATATGCATGAGCTTTTCCCTCAACCTTTTATCCTTAAAATTCTTAAACATCCAGAGGAGTGAAAGAGCAGTGCAATAAACATCCATACATCACCTGACCAGGCGGTGGCTCAGTGGACAGAGCGTCGGACTGGGACCTGGAGGATCCAGGTTCGAAACCCTGAGGTCGCCAGCTTGAGCCCAAGGTTGCTGGCTTGAGCAAGGGGTTACTCACTCTGCTATACCCCCCAGTCAAGGCACATATGAGAAAGCAATCAATGAACAACTAAGGGGTCACAACGAAGAATTGATGCTTCTCCTCTCTCTCCCTTTCTCTCTGTCTATCCCTATCTGTCCCTCTCTTTGTCTCTGTCACAAAAAATAAATAAACATCCATACATCTCCCAGATTCTACAAGTGCTAAATTTTGCCACATTGGCCATGTTGGTTCGTAAACATGGCTGAACGTCTTCTCCTTCACTTCCAAACCCTTCAACATCTAAAAATAAATTTTCTACATACCACAAAACTGAAATCTCATCTCAGAAATTAATTTCCATTGTCATCTAGTGCCCTATCCATGTTGAAATTTCCCCAATTGACCCCAATATATCTTTGAGAGCCTTTTAAAAAAAATCAAAATCCAATCAATTTTATGCATTTCATTGTAAGGATTTTGGTCTCCTCTAGAGTCTAGAGCAATACACCCCTTACTGGAACTTATTCTTTTTTGTAACAAAAGACTGAAGATCCTGGACCAACTGTGTGGGAGAATATGCTGTCTTTAGGATTTGTTCGATTGTTTACTTGAGGGCTCATTTGACTTGTTTTTGCTCCCTATGATGTCTTATATACTGGAAGTTGGGTCTGAAGGCTGGATTGGATTGCAATGGAACGTTTTTTGTTTTGTTTTTTTTTTGTATTTTTCTGAAGTGAGAGTGGGGAAGTGGAGAGACAAACTCCCACTTGTGCCCAACCGGGATTCACCCGGCATGGCCATCAGGGGGCGATGCTCTGCCCATCTGGGGCCCTTGCTCCATTGCAACTGGAGCCATTCTAGTGCCTGAGGCAGAGGCCATGGAGCTATCCTCAGCGCCTGGGCCAACTTTGCTCCAATTGGGCCTTGGCTGCAGGAGGGGAAGAGATAGACAGAGAGGAAGGAGAGGGGGAGGGGTCGAGAAGCAGATGGGCGTTTCTCCTATGTGCCCTGGCTGGGAATTGAACCTGGTACTTCCACACGCCGGGCCGATGCTCTACCACTGAGTCAGCCGGCCAGGGCACGATAGAACATTTTTGGTAAGGACCCATCTTTGGTGTTTCCATGTACTCAGCTTGGCATAAAATCAAGAGACAGGGAAAGCCAGATTATCCTTTCTTGGGGAGATGCCAACTTAGACTGCTGGGTTAGGTGAGGCGAAGTCTAGCTGCTGCAGTAGAGGACAGTGACACAGAGCTGTCCGTTTTCTCTGCCTGTTAGTGCAGTGGTCTGGCTGAGCCATTCCACATGACCAGTGCGAGAAACGATTCTTCTGGAGGCTGCATCTTTAGGCATCTCTTAACACCACAGGTGTGGGAGCGGAGAGGGATAGAGACCCAGGAGCGAAAGCAGCTGTAGTGAAGTGTCGTCCAAGGTGAAGAATGCTTGTAGAAACTATCCCAGCTGAGAGGGAGCCAGAGCAGCTCGGAGCAGTAAAACTGGAGGAGGAGGAAGAGGCTGCCGGACAGGAGGACCACAAGCAGCCAGATATCAGGCTCCGGCCAGAAGTGGCTCACCAGCTCTTTCGATGCTTCCGGTATCAAGAGGACATGGGGCCCAGGGCGTCACTGAGCCGCCTCCGGGACCTGTGCAGCCATTGGCTGCAGCCGTCACTGCACACCAAGAAGCAGATCCTGGAGCTGCTGGTGCTGGAGCAGTTCCTATGCGGACTGCCCCCACACCTCCTGGCCCGGCTGCATGGCCAGCAGCTTAAGGATGGTGAGGAGGTGGTGCTGCTGCTGGAGGGTGTCCAGAGGGAGTTCATCGACATAGGACCATTGGTAAGAGGGTGGCAGCCAGGTGGGGTGGCTGGTGGGGAAGACAAAGAATTTATGCCCCTGTTAAGAAATCACTGAAAACTCCACTTTCCTCCCTCTGCCAATTCTTTCTTGTCTTCCTAACTCCTTCCCTGTCTGACTGTCACTTTTCCTTGGTCCCATTTCTTTTGGGAGTCAGAAGGACATGGGTCACCATCCTGTCTGTTGCCTAACGTGGATGTGTTTTGAACAGGATTTTAGTTTTAATGCTGGCAAGAACTGTCCTCGTGCAGACATTACTTTGGAAGAACAGAGGGACCTCTCCCAGGTCTCTGTTCATAGCCCCAAGAAGGAAGTGCCCCCAGAAAGGCCTCCATACCTGGAACCATCAGAAGAACTCCTGCCATCCCAGCCAGAGCCCTCCAAGCCTGCTGAGCTGGAGGCCTGGAGACGTTCCCCAAGTTCAAAGCAGCCACTGAGCCCAGGTCTCAAGAGGACATTCCAGGCTCTGCAGGAGAGTGGTAAGAAGCTGGTGCCCAAGGGACGTAGGAGCTGGGAGGCCTGGTGGGAAGGGAAGTGGACAGTCTCCGTAGTTGACAGGAATGGATGAGAGCCAAGATGTGTCTCACAGGGACTTGACAACAGGTGCGTGTCTTTATAGCTTTATGATAGATAAAGCTGACTTCTCACAACTCTTTCTTTCTCCCCCAATGCGGTCAGGTCCCCAGGGCCCCGAGCTGTGGCCTGAGGAGAACTCCCATGATCAGGAGCTAGCGGCTGTTCTGGTGAGTTGGACTGGTCCCCTCACTCCAGGGTGTTCTTTTTTCCCAAATGTTCATTGGCTCTGCAGTTTTAGCAAATCCATGTCTTTCTGAATTTAAGCCTAAGAAACTGTTCATTCCCCTCAGGTCCCAGAGCCCTGTTCCTCACTCACGGAAGGTGTCTGCCCCTCCTTTTGTTACAGGAGTCCCTGACCTTTGAAGATGTCCCGGTGAAGAAGACGTGGCCTGTGCACCCTCTGGGTAAGAGCCCTTCCCAGAGCTGACAACCACTGAAGCCTCTACCTTTTTGTTGGGATGTGATTCCTGAAGCTTTAGACCAGGGGTCCCCAAACTTTTTACACAGGGGGCCAGTTCACTGTCCCTCAGACCGTTGGAGGGCCAGGCTATAAGAAAAAACTATGAACAAATCTCTATGCACACTGCACATATCTTATTTTAAAGTAAAAAAAAAAACGGGAACAAATACAATATTTAAAATAAAGAACAAGTAAATTTAAATCAACAAACTGACCAGTATTTCTTTTTTTTTTTTTTTTTTTTATCATTTTTCTGAAGCTGGAAACAGGGAGAGACAGTCAGACAGACTCCCGCATGCGAACGACCGGGATCCACCCGGCACGCCCACCAGGGGGCGATGCTCTGCCCATCCTGGGCGTCACCATGTTGCGACCAGAGCCGCTCTAGCGCCTTAAGCAGAGGCCACAGAGCCATCCCCAGCGCCCGGGCCATCTTTGCTCCAATGGAGCCTTGGCTGCGGGAGGGGAAGAGAGAGACAGAGAGGAAAGCGTGGCGGAGGGGTGGAGAAGCAAATGGGTGCTTCTCTTGTGTGCCCTGGCCGGGAATCGAACCCGGGTCCTCCGCACGCTAGGCTGACGCTCTACCGCTGAGCCAACTGGCCAGGGCCTGACCAGTATTTCAATGGGAACTATGGGCCTGCTTTTGGCTAATGAGATGGTCAATGTCTGGTTCCATATTTGTCACTGCTAGCCGTAACAAATGATATGACGTGCTTCCGGAGCCCTGACGCGTGCATCCTGCGTCACCGGAAGTAGTACTGTACGTGAGTGACACTGCGCTTTGGCACCGCCACATACAGTACTCCAGGAGCACAGGGTGCATCGCTCCTCTCACTGACCACCAATGAAAGAGGTGCCCCTTCTGGAAGTGCGGGGTGGCCGGATAAATGGCTTCATGCGGCCCACGGGCCGTAGTTTGGGGCCTCCTGCTTTATATCTACCTCACACTTAGACCTCTTTGGTTCATATATATATATATATATATATATATGTATGTATGTGTGTGTGTGTTATATATATATATATATATATATATATATATATTCCCCCCCAAGAGTTCATTGTGTCTGGTCTAATTATCAACCCCTTTAACACTGAGCTTTTAAAATAGGTGGTCATACCCTGGCTGGGTAGCTAAGCTGGTTAGAGCATTGTCCCAATACACCATGGTTTCAGGATGGATCCCCAGTCAGGGCACATTCAAGAATCAACCAATGAGTACATGAATAAGTGGAACCAATCGATGTTGAGAGAGAGAGAGAGACAGACAGACAGACAGACATCAATTTGTTGTTCCACCCATCCGTGCACTCATAGGTTGACTCCTGCCTGTGCCCCGCTGGGGATGGAACCGCAACCCTGGTGCATCACGACAACACTCCAACCAGCTAGACCACCTGGCCAGGGCTCAATAAATAAATGTTTAAACATAAAAAATAGGTGGTCATAGGAGTGCTTGCTAATGGCTATGGGGTATCCATTTGGAGGAATAGTCAAGTTCTGACACTGGATAGTGGTGACAGTTGGGGAACATTGTGAATGTATCTGATGGACCAGAATTGCACACTATAAAACAGTTCCAGTGTTAAATTGTATGTTACTTATTTTTTAGCCCACACTCTCTGCTCACCCACTAGCTTTTCAGGATCCCCGGTTTCTTGTCACTTTCAGGCAATGATGGTCTGGCGATACCTAGGAGCCCTCTGGACAGGCCTGACCAATCTTGTTATTTGCTTCTTTTATAGGATGTGGAAGCAGAGTCTCAGATGAGTTTAAAGACGAACCTAAGGCGATCGCCTGGCCTGCTGCCATCCCCACAGAGTCCCAGGAAGATAGTCCAGGGGCAGCAGAAGAGCCCCATGCGGAGTCACAGGGTCCAGGGGTGAGCAGCTCCTGTGAAGGAGAGTCCCCCGAAGGCAAGAATGACATTCGAGAGGCCAAAGTGGCCAAAGGGACTCCCAAGTCAGAGCCAGAGACGAAATTCATCTGCACAGAATGTGGAGTAAGTTTCCCGACGCTGGCCCGCCTGGAAGGGCACCATCTGCGGTCTCACCCTGGCTCGCGGTCCTTCTCGTGCCAGTGCTGCGGGAAGACTTTCGGCCGCAACTCCATCCTCAAATTGCACATGCGCACGCACACGGACGAGAGGCCACATGCCTGCCACCTCTGCAGCCACCGGTTTCGCCAGACCTCGCACCTTAATAAGCATCTGCAGACGCACTCTGAGCCTGCCTTCTTGTGTGCCGAATGCGGTCAGGGCTTCCAGAGCCGGACCAGCCTCCTGCAGCACCTGCTAGGACACGCTCGGGACCAAAAGGCCTCCTGTGCTCCAGAGAATAAGACCAAAGCACCAGAGCTGACCGTGGTCCTGTGCTCACACTGTGGCCAAACCTTCCAGCGTCGCTCCAGCCTCAAACGCCATCTGCGGATTCACGCCAAAGAGGGGAGCTCCGAGAGCCTGCCCTCAGGCTCTGAGCACAAGCCCTACGTGTGCAGCGACTGTGGCAAGGCTTTTCGGCGCAGTGAGCACCTGGGGGCGCACCTCCGTGTGCACACAGGTGAGCGGCCCTTCTCCTGCCAGGTCTGCGACCGTAGATTCAACCAGAGCTCCCAGCTGGCCTGCCACCAACGGGTGCACACGGGCGAGAAGCCTTACGGCTGCTCTCAGTGCGGGAAACGCTTTGTGCGCCGGGCTAGCTTGGCCCGCCACCTCCTGATCCACGGTGGCCCGAGGCCTCACCGCTGCTCCCAGTGCGGCAAGAGCTTCAGCCAGGCGCAGGACCTGGCCCGCCACCGGCGCAGCCACACTGGCGAGAAGCCCTGCCGCTGCAGCGAGTGCGGGGAGGGCTTCAGCCAGAGCGCCCACCTGGCGCGCCACCAGCGGATCCACACCGGGGAGAAGCCCCACGCCTGTGACACCTGCGGTCACCGCTTCCGCAATAGTTCCAACCTTGCCCGCCACCGCCGCAGCCACACGGGTGAGCGGCCCTATGGCTGCAAGACATGCGGCCGGAGCTTCCGGCGCAATGCCCACCTGCAACGGCACCTGGCCACCCATGCAGGGGCCGGGGACGAGGTGGTGTCCGGGCAGGCCGAGCCCCCCCAAGAGTGCCTGGAGTGTGGCAAGAGCTTCAGCCGCAGCTGTAACCTATTGCGTCACATGCTGGTGCACACGGGGGCCAGGCCCTACTCCTGCACACAGTGTGGCCGCAGCTTCAGCCGCAATTCCCACCTGCTGCGCCACCTGAGAACCCATTCCCGAGAGGCCCTGTACTAGCTTTGTTCAGGTTTCTCCGGGCCTGCCCTGCAGGCCTTTCCCTGGCCTCCTCTGAACCCACAAACAACAGGCAGACCCCTGCCCCACCCGCTTGTGCCCTGGCCAACCCCACCTCTCCCTGGCTCCAGTTAACCCTGCATTACTTCTCCCCTCCCCCAGAAGCATCTCTTCCTGGCCTCAGGAATGCTTTTCCAAACGCCCTCAATAAAACAGCCTTAAAAAAATAAAAACAGCTCATTTTGGCCTGACCTGTGGTGGGGCAGTGGATAAAGTGTCCTCCTGAAATGCTAAGGTAACCAGTTCCAAACCCTGGACTTGCTCGGTCAAGGCATATGCGAAAGTTGATGTTTCCTGCTCCTCCCGCCCTTTGCTCTTTCTATCTCCTCTCTAAAATCAATAAATAAAAATCTTTAAAAATTTCATTTTGTATTTAAGCACTGATTTTACAAAATGTGGCATAAAGGTGAACTAAATGTACAACTTAAATTCTTCATATAAATTGTCTTCTAAATACATTGCGCCTAATGATTACATTAACTAGTGTTTGTGTATGTGTGTGTGTGGGTAGGTGGAGGAATGAGACAGAAACGGACAAGGGGGTGGACAGAAGTAAGAAGGACAAGAAGAGGGAGGTCTGAGGGTCCTGAAGAAAAGGGCACACCCCTTCCCCTCTGACCCTGGCTCCTCCACTATCTGAACCAGGGAATCTCTGAGACCAGGAATGGACCTCTTGCTCGCCCCACCCCTTCCCCATCAGCCTGAGACAAAGGAGGGGCAGAGGAAAGACCAGGCGAGGAAGCAGGTTGGAGTATTTTCAAGACCTTCCAAGAATAAAGTCGCCTGACCAGGCGGTGGCGCAGCGGATGGGGCGTCGGACTGGGATGCGGAAGGACCCGGGGTTCAAGACCCTGAGGTGACCAGCTTGAGCGCGGGCTCATCTGGTTTGAGCAAAAGCTCACCAGCTTGGACCCAGGGTCGCTGGCTTGAGTGGGGGGGTTGCTCGATCTGCTGGGGGCCCGCGGTCAGGGCACATATGGGGGGGGCGATCGATGGACAACTAAGGTGTCGCAACAAAAAAAGGCTGATGATTGATGCTTCTCATCTCTCTCCATTCTTGTCTGTCTGTCCCAGTCTGTCCCTCTCTCTGACTCTCTCTGTCTCTGTAAAAATAAATAAATAAGTAAAGTCATCCAGGCAGGGGTCAGGGTACAGGGGAATGTCCACCAGGTTCCTTAAACAGTGTATCCCAGCCCAGCCCCAAAGTCCAGAGAAGGTTCTATAGCAGCTTCAGGCTCAGGACATCCAGGACCTGCAAGGTTCTTTGTGGCTTTGTTGCTCATAGCCTGGCTCACCTCTCAGCTCTTTAAGACCCAACTTGGAGCCAAAGCCCCACACAGCTCAGCTCAGCCATTGTCTTGCCCTCTGGATTAGTGTTCCAGAGCTGCCAGAACAAAGCACCACAGACTGGGTGGCTTAACAACACAGATTAATTTTCTCAATAGTTCTGGAGACTAGAAGTCTGAATCAAACTGTAGGCAGAGTTGGTTTCTTCTGAGGGCTATGAGGGAAGGATCTGTTCCAGGCCTCAGTCCTAGGCTTGTAAATGGCTGTCATGTTTCTATGACATTCTCCCTGTATACATATGTCTGTCTCCTAACGTCCCACTTTCAAGAGGAAGGGCCGATCCTATGACCTTATTTAACTTGATTCCCTTTATAAGGACCTTGTCTTTTATTAAGGTAATATTCTGAGGTACTGAGGTTAGGACTTCAGCATATGAATTTGGGGGGGGAACACAATTCAACCCCTAGCATCCTCAAAACGAGCCCAGGTTCCTGAGAGGCCACCCATGGGATCCCCAGAGGGACAGACCTACACATCACACTTTCTTGGTACAAGTCTAATTTGGGTTAACTAGACCTCAGCTGATGTCTCTTAGCCCCTTAGGAGCCATTCAATTGTCTGAAACCCCCTTTCCACACCTAGGAAGTCCAGATCCTTCCCTGAGTTGTCTGGATTCCAGGGTAGGAGAGAAGGGAGCTGCTCCTGCTTCAGGTACAAGTATTATTTCTGGACTTCATCTCCAGAAGCCTGGCTCCCTGACCCCACTTAACACTCTTCCCTTCCATGACGATCTCACAAAGGCCACCATCTGAAGAAATGTTGTGTTTCATTGTGCACTGTACCATTTTTAATAGCTTTAGTGAGATATAATTCACAGACAATACACCCAGTAAAGTGTACAATTCAACGCCCAGTTCAACCATCACGATTAATTTCAGAGCATTTTCATCCCCCAAAAGAAATTCTGCACCCCTTAGTCACCATCCTCAAGCCCCCATATCCTCACTTCCCACCAGACCCAGGCAACCACTAATCTATTTTTTGTCTATAGATTTGCCTATTCTAGACATTTAATATAAGTGGAATCATACAATATGTCACCTTTCTGTGTCTGTTTATTTTTACTTTAATATTTTCAAGGTTCATTGAGGTAGTAGCATGTGTAAGTACTTCATTCTTTTGTATAGCTGAATAATACTTCACTGTGTGAATAAACTGCATTTTGTTTATCCGTTCATCTGTTGATGGACATTCGGGTTGTTTTCACCTCTTGGCAAGTATGGATAATGTTGCTATGAACATTCATGTACAAGTATCTATATGGACATGTTTTTCTCCAGAGTATATACTTAGGTATGGAATTGCTATGTCACAAAATAACTATGTTTTTAATTTTTTGAGATACCACCAGACTCTTCTCCAAAGTGCCTCACCATTTTATATTCCCAGAAGCAGTGCATGAAAGTTCCAATTTCTCCACATCCTCATCAACACTTACTATTGTCTTTTTTATTATTATTATCTTTTTTAAGCGAGACAGAGAGATGGAGGGACAGACAGGGAAAGACAGACAGGAAGGGAGATGAGAAGCATCAACTCACAGTTGTGGCACCCTAGTTACTCATCAATTGCTTTCTCATCTGTGCCTTGACCAGGGGGCTCCAGCTGAGTCAGTGACCCTTTGCTCAAGCCAGTGACCTTTGGACTCAAGCCTGCAACCATGGGGTCATGTCTGTGATCCCACACTCAAGTCATCAACCCTGGGGCCCCAAATCTGGGCCCTCAGTGTCCCAATGGCCCATCCACTGCACCACCATCTAGTCAGGTTTTTTTGTTTTTTTGCTTGTTTTTTAAGAGAGAGGGATAGACAGGGACAGACAGACAGGAAAGGAGAGAGATGAGAAGCATCAATCATTACTTTTTCTTTGTGCGTTGCAACACCTTAATTGTTCATTGATTGCCTTCCCATACGTGACTTGACCGTGGGCCTTCAGCAGACTGAGTAACCCCTTGCTTGAGCCAGAGACCTTGGGCTCAAGCTGGTGAGCTTTTGCTCAAACCAGATGAGCCTGTGCTCAAGCTGGCGACCTCGGGGTCTTGAACCTGGGTCTTCCGCATCCCAGTTCGACGCTCTATCCACTGCGCCACTGCCTAGTCAGGCTAGTCAGGTTTTTTTTAAAAATTTATTTTAGAGAGAGAGGAAGGGAGATAGAAAGACAAATGTCAATTTGTTGTTCTACTTATTTATGCATCTATTAGTTGATTCTTTTATGTGCCCTGGCCAGGGATCAAACCCACAACCTTGGCATATCCGGGCAATGTTCTAACGAATTGAGCTACCCAGCCAGGTCACTACTATGTCTTTTGGATTCTAGGCATCATAGTGGGTGTGACATAGTATCCTATTATGATTTTGATTCACATTTTCCTAATGATTAATTGATGTTGAGCCTTTTTTCATGTGCATACTGGCCATTTGTATATCCACTGCTCATAAAAATTAGGGGATACTTTATCGCTTCATATTCATTTTGAAATATCCCCTAATTTCTGTGAGCAGTATATATCTTCCTTGAAGAAATGTATACTCTGATTCTTTGCCCATTTTATTTATTTACTTCTATTTATTGATTTTAGAGAGAAGGGAGAGAGAGACAGCAAGTGAGAGAGAGAGAGAGAGAGAAAGATAGGAATATAGATCTGTTCCTATATGTGTCCTGACCAGGGATCGAACTGGCAACCTCTGTGCTTTGGGTTGGCACTCTAACTAACCAAGCTATCCAGCCAGGGCTCCTAGCCCATTTTAAAAGTGGGTTATTTTCCTTTTTATTATTAAGATTGTATGAGTAGTTTATATATTCCAGATAAGAGTTTCATCTCAGATATATCATTTGCAAATACTTTTTCCCATTCCTTGGGTTGTCTTTTTACTTTTTGATGGTGCCTTTTGAAGGACAAAAAAAGAAATATTTTTTGAGAGAGAGGCAGGGAGAGACTGAGGAATCAAACCGGCAACCTCTGTGCTCCAGGAGGACACTTCAACTAACAAAGCATCCAGCCAGGACTTAATTTTTTTTTTTTTCTTCAGAGATAAAGAGAGGAAGGGAGAGGAGGGAAGGGAGAAGGGAAGCATTTATTTCTTGTTCCACTCAGTCGTGCATTCATTGGTTGCTTTCCATGTGTGTGTCCTGACTGGGGATCGAACCCATAACTGGATGGGGTTTGTTTTGTTTTGTTTTGACAGAGACAGAGAGAGTCAGAGAGAGGGATAGATAGGGACAGACAGACAGGAATGGAGAGATGAGAAGCATCAATCATTAGTTTTTTGTTGCGCATTGAGACACCTTAGTTGTTCATTGATTGCTTTCTCATATGTGCCTTGACCGTGGACCTTCAGCAGACCGAGTAACCCCTTGCTGGAGTCAGCGAGCTTGGGTCCAAGCTGGTGAGCTTTTGTTCAAACTAGATGAGCCCGCGCTCAAGCTGGCGACCTCAGGGTCTCGAACCTGGGTCCTTGGCATCCCAGTCCGACACTCTATCCACTGTGCCATCACCTGGTCAGGCGAACTTTTCTAACCAACCGAGCTAACCAGCCAGGGCCAAGAACAAAATATTTTATTTTGATTATGAGACTGTACCATTTAAAAGTAATATTAATTGCCCTGGCCAGTTGGCTCAGTGGTAGAGCGTCAGCCTGCCGTGCGGGAGTCCTGGGTTCAATTCCCGGCCAGGGCACACAGCAGAGGCGCCCATCTGCTTCTCCACCCCTCCCCCTCTCCTTCCTCTCTGTCCCTCTCTTCCCTTCCCGCAGCCAAGGCTCCACTGGAGCAAAGTTTGCCGGGGCACTGAGGATGGCTCTGTGGTCTCTGCCTCAGGCGCTAGAATGGCTCTGATTGTGGCAGAGCATCACCCCCTGGTGGGCATGCCGGGTGGATCCCAGTCGGGCGCATGCGGGAGTCTGTCTGCCTGCCTCCCCGTTTCCAACTTCAGAGAAATACGGAAAAAAAAAAAAAAAAGTAATATTAATCAACTTGACCTGGCACTTTTGTATAAGTGACTTAATAAAATTTAAAGGCAGGAGAAGGCCCTGGCCAATGGTTTAGTGGATAGAGTGTCAGCCTGGCATATGGATGTCCAGGGTTCAATCCTCAGTCAGGACACACATAAGAAGTGACCATCTCACCCCCATGTTTACTGCAGCATTGTTGGTTTTGTTTTTTGTTTTTTTTGTGGGGTTTTTTTGATAGAGATAGGAACAGACAGACAGGAACGGAGAGAGACGAGAAGCATTAATTCTTCATTGCGGCATTTTAGTTGTTCATTGATTGCTTTCTCATATGTGCCTTGACCGTGGGGCTATAGCAGACTGAGTAACCCCTTGCTCAAGCCAGAGACCTTGGGCTCAAGCTGGTGAACCTTACTCAAACCAGATGAGCCTGCACTCAAGCTGGCGACCTCGGGGTCTCGAACCTGGATCCTTCGCATCTCAGTCCAATGCTCTATCCTGTGCCATCGCATGATCAGGCCTGCAGCATTGTTTACAATAGCCAAGATCTGGAAACAGCCCAAGTATCTATCAGTGTATGAGTGGATTAAAAAGCTGTGGTACATACACACAAATGGAATACTATGCGGCCATGAAAAAGAAGGAAACCTTACCTTTTGCGAGAGCATAGATGAAATTGGAGATTATTATGCTAAGTGAAATAAGTCAGGCAAGAAAGATATCATATGATCTCACTTATATGTGGAATCTAATGAACAAAGTGAACTGAGGAACAGAATAGAGGCAGAGGCAGGGTCACAAGGACCAGAAGGACAGCAGTCAGAGAGAAGGGGGATGAGGGGATGGGATCAGAAAAGGTGAAGAGATTAGTGAAATTATATATACATAACATAGAGATACAGTTAACAGTACAGCAAGTCCCAGAGGGAAGAGGGAAGGGAGTTAGGGGGAGGGGGGCAATGGAGGTATAAATAGGGTCATGGGGGTGGGGGGTGAAGGTGTTATATTCAGTGGGACACTTGAATCCATGTAAACACAATAAATAAAAATTAAAAAAAAAAAGAAGTGACCATTTGCTTCTCTTCCCCTTCCTCTCCCCCTTCTCATTATCTTCCCCTCTTGTAGCCAGTGGCTCAGTTGGTTTGAGCACTGGCCTCAGGTGCTGAGGAAAGCTCGGTTGGTTGGTCCGAGTATAGGCCTTAAAAGCTGATAGCCGGTTAGCTCAGACGCTCCATCGAGCATCTGCCCCAGATGGGAGTTGCTGGGTGGATCCTGGTCCAAGCGCATGCAGGAGTCTATCTTACTACCTCCCCTCCTCTCACTTAAAAAAAAAAAAAAAATTAAAGGCAGGAGAAGAAATTTTCATGTAGCACTGAAAGCAGCATCAAGTTTTACATTGGACACTCTTCCTCTGGACTACACCTCCCCAACCAACTTTTAGGTTCCTCTCTCTGCTTCCTCCCACTCATTCTCTGTCCATCCCCCACCATGTGGTCCACCAACTCTGGATTCCAACTCCAGAATGATTCGGGTCTGTCAAGTTCCTCCCACCAAAGATTCATCCATGCTCAGAAAAAAAGAGGGGCTTTCTCTCCAGTCATTTTTATTGTTCTTACGGATGGGGCTACGCTTTAAAATACAAGTTTTCCCCTCCTCATACTTTGAAAGAATCCTGACAGGCCCAGATGGCTTTCTGGTGGCTTAGAATTCTCAGGTCACCGACTGGTTGAAGACATGCCCAACTGTTGCCTTCATACTGCTTGCTGTGACCAACAGCAGGCACTGTCTCTGCTCACGGGGACTATAGCCCACAGCTTCACCTCCAGGTAGCATTGTGGGGCCACGAGGCTGGATAGCAACCCAAGAGGAGTGCCTCCAGGCATAGGGGTGACACCTCTCAACCAAAGTCATTAGCTTGACTCAAGAGACATAATGAGGCTGGTTGGCTCCTGGGAGAACATAGCAGAGACACAGAAAAGCCACAGGAGAGAGACAGGCCTTGCCCATCAGTCTACCCACCCCCACCCCGGCTTGTTCAAATGAACACTCCTGGCCCTACCCTGAGCAGAGATTTCGGATGAGGCATGGGATCTGCATTTTTAAGTTCCCTGGGTGATTCTGATGTGCCATGTTCCAAAAGCACCGCTGTAGATTCTGAATTCTGTGGAGAGTGGGGACGAATGAGATGGTCCAGGTCCCACCCACTCCTCACCTGGAGAGCTGAGAAAGCAGTGACCCTGAAGTTAGTGTATTCAGCGCACTGTCTTTCCATCAGCGTTGAGCTGACAGGAGCCAAGGAACTCTCCTTGGAGCTGCAAACACTCCAGTGTGGAGGCAGAAAGATGTTTTTAAATATAGGAGGGTGTCTTATTGAATGGGAAGTTCTGGGTCCAGAGGCCAGACTGTGGAAGGTCACCCTTGTGGCCACTGGTGTCACCCAGAACGGGCAGTTCTGGTGCCCAAGAGTGGTCTCAGGACTGGCACCTGGTGGAAGCAGAACAAGGTGAGAAACTTCTAGAAAAGTGAGGGGGTGGAGCTAGGGTTTAGTCTCCCAATCAGACCTGTCCTCTAAGAACCCAAATAGACGTGGGCTGCTGTTGCCTGTTACAGCGAGTCAGCCGTCTACACTCCGAGGAAAGCCACCTTATTCCGGGAAAAGGACAGTCCTACGGGGGCAACGCGTGGTTAGGGTGGTTTTGGGAAAGGGAAGCCGAGCACTTCCTGGACCAGCTTTTGTCCCCCAGGTCAATGGGGCTTAGCTCCACCCACCTCGGTCCTGCCGCTTGCATTCTGAGCCCGCCCCTGGGAGCCGAGGAACCCGCTCCGCCGCTATCACGACCCCCTACAGGCCCGCGGCGGGAGACCCGACGCCCCCAGTGTAGCAGCTTGTCCCACCTCAGCGGAAGGTGACGCCCCCCACCAGCAGGGGCAACAAGGGCAGCAGGGGAAGCAGAAAGGGCACGGACGGCCGCGGCGCAGCCTGGTTGATCTCGCATTGACAATTGCAGTTTCCAGGATTAAGAGTCGCTCTGGGGGGTCTGGGGGAGCGAGGACCAGCGCTGGGGGCCGGGCAGTCCAGCCACAGGGGGCCCATGGGTTGGGGGGAGTCCGGGTCGGCCTTGACGCTGCCCTTGGGAAAGCGCCAGTAGTGGGCGCCCTTGAAGAAGTAGATGTCACCTGTAGGACGGCGGAAACGCTGCAGGGCCGGTCCAGGCTGCCCAAGCCCCGCCCCTCCAGAGGGCTCTCGGGGAAACCCCCGGGAGGAACACGAGCCACATCCCCCAGGGCCAGTAGCTTGGAGTCCCGGGGCCTCACACGCTCCCCGTGGGCTATCTTACCTGTGTTGCTGACCGTGACATCATCGGGGGCATGAGGCGCCCCCTCCCAGAGACTCAGGTCACGCGGGTAGCCAGGGTCCGGGCGTGCGGCTGCCTCGTCGTACCGCCAGTAGTACTGGCCCCGGACCAGGTAGGTCTTCCCGTTGAGTGGCCACGAGAACACAGCATCCACCTCCTCTCCCGGCGGCAGCCCCAGCTCCGCCAGCGGCCGCGGGGCGCCCTCCAACTGCCGGTCCTGGAACACCCAGAACTGGGAGCCTGCAGGGAGAGGGCTTGGTGAGCTACTGCTCCCTACGCCCCGCCCCGCCTGTCCCCGCCGGGCCCCACTCACCGCTGAAAAGGAGGATTTGGCCATCTCGGTGCCGGACATAGGCAGCCTGGATGACATTCACCTGGGCCGGCAGCCCCTCCCAGAAGCGGTGCAGCCGGGCAGGCTGGGGGGACACCAGCTGTCCGGAGGGCTGGAGGCGCCAGAACCAGGGTCCTTTAGGAGAAAAAGGGGTGGGTATGGGGCAGTAGATGGCAAAAGGTCTTGTCCCCCAGAGTGTGTGGCTGGGACTTGGCGCTGGGTCCTTCCTCCCTTTCCCAAAACCATTCTAACCACGCGTTGCCCCTGCAGGACTGTCCTTGGGGGGGGGGGGCTCCATCTGGAAACCAAGGGTCCAGTGGATGTAAGGTGACCAGCTGGCCCAGAACTTTCCTTTGACCAACACTCCCCTCCCCCATTCCCCAGTTTGAAAGTCCTACATCCTGGGAAACCCCACAGGCCTGGTGGGTCACCCTTAGTGCGTAGGAAGCCAAGTCTATGGGGTCAGGGGAGATCCAAAGTGCCTCACCTTTAAAGAAGAAGGTTTCCCCACGGATGTTGGCGATGGCATCAAAATTGCCATCACATCGATCAGGAACAGGGAGAGAGGGGCTGAGGGGAAAGGAAAAGTGAGAGAAAGGAGTCAGGGCTCCTCCTCTCTTTACTTCACCTTGGTGACAGTCCTATGAGGCAGGGACTCTTACCATGCCCATCTCACCAAGGGTATGGAGCTCGCCTAAGATCACAGAGGTGAAAGAGGACTCACCTGTCTGGGGGCAGGGCAGGGGGTGGAGGAGGAGGACCCAGGGGTTTCCTTGTGGGCTCATCATATGGGGTTTGGGGTGGTTTTCCTGTAGGGAGAGTTAGAGAGGCATGGGTTCCTTGACCTTGCTGCAGAAGCCACATGGGGGGCACCCCCCCTCAACTCCCTGTACCATAGAGCTGCTGCAGGCCTTCACGGTCATCCTTGGACAGGCGGTACTTGGTGGGATCGCCAACGGGGCCCTGGTAAAAGGGCCTCATGATGGAGTCAGGTGCAGAGGAGTGGCCCAGGCCCAGGGAGTGGCCAAATTCATGAACAGCCACAGCAAACAGGTCAGTCCCCACCCCACCTGGGGAGGAAGGGAGAATGGACGGAGAGCTGTGGCAGCCAGAAAGGGGGCATCAAAGAAGCCCCTGGGAGTGGGGCCTGCTGGCAGACAGGAATAGCCAGGGTCCCCTCCGGAGGTGGCCACAGCCTCCTCTGCCCCAAACCCTCCCTGAGCCGTTTCATCCTTCCTGTAGAGTTCACTTATTCGGCAGATATTTTTGTTTGGCAGTGCTAGACACTGATATACCGGGCTCAAAGATCCGTAGAGTCAGGTTAGGGAAAGGGCAGGAGGAGCCAGTCTGGACAGAGGAAGGAGAGCTTACACGGATGCAGCCCCTGCTGGCAGGAAGGGAAGACTGTGCTTACAGAAACATGGGGGGGAGGGGAAGCAGGAGGCCGGGGTGCATACAGTTCTCTTGAGGAAGCCCTAGCCCTTGGAGTTCTCCCCCTTTCAGGTCTGGTCTAGCTTGTGGTCAGAGGTCCCTACCGCCCCCCACCCTTCCCACCCTCACGCAGGAGAAATGTTGCTCAGTCCCCTTGGCCTCTGTTCTTAAGACATTCAGAACTCCACTCCCACCCCCTGGTCCTTCCCTCCTTCCCCCTCCTTCCATCTGTACCCCTCCAGTAGCCACAGCCCCTCTATCTCTATTGCTCTCCCCATCTCCCCCTCCCCCACCCTCCAGCCCTCCCCACCTCCCTGGGGTCCTGGCCTCTCCTCCCCACCACTGCAGCTTCCTCCATCTCCTCAGAAGCCCAAGCTCCAGCATGCACTCTCTGACCACAGTCTGCTGGCCTGGGCACCCAGCCTTGCTCCCAGCCTCTCTGAACACAGAGGCCTCTTCCTCGGGGACCTAGCCCAGGCGCCAGAAGCAAGCCTCTTCCTGCTCACAGTTGCTGGCCAAATCCCAGCTCCTCATTCAACCACGAGCTGCCTGCTGGCTCCTGCTTAGCCGGTGAGAAGCCAAAAGAGATAGAGACAGTAGGAGGAGTGAGCAGCCCCCAGAAGGCATCGATTTCCCCAGATGTTGATCTCTTTTACAGAAATCTCTAACTAGGGGGCAACAGTGTTAGAAGTGACCCGGTGAACTGAGAAGGAACTTTCGGCCACTAAAGGCCACTAGATGAGTCTTAGACTGAAATGCATAAATCATAAGAGGAGCTGCAAACACTTGTCCTCATGTACTTGTCACAGAACCTCTACCTCCAACCCCATTTTACAGGCCAGGAAACTGAAGCACAGAGAGGCCAAGTTAAATGACAGTGCCGAGACTAAGGCTGAGTACTCTGGCCGTGCTGTTCTGCTTGCAGCAGTGATTTCACACGCCCTTGGTCACACTTATAAGTACTGACGGATTCCCATGCTGACTGTGGGACTCATTGCACAGTCCTTTTTCTGAGAAGTTGGAGGAAGTTGGGTGTCTTAATCAGGTAGATCTCTTTCATCTCCCACCCTCCTCCCCTTCCCTGCCTGCCAGCTCCTTCGGCCACTCCCCTTCTTTGCACTCTTCTCAAGCTATGCATCTAGGGGAAGTGACCCAACCATGCAGATTCAGCCCCACGGAGATTAGTCTGTGGGGTTCCTTGACACCTCCTCTCCTGGTTGCCTGGGCCTCAGCAGGAAGCTCCTTTGATCTATGCACTCAGCCTCAATTCCAGGCCCACCACCCCTCAGCCTGCCTCACAGGCCCAGCCCCCAATTCTTAGATGACAAATGCTAACAAATTCATTTCCTATTTCATTAAGACAGGCCATCCTATGTAATCTGTAACTTCCTCTGTACCCAGAACATATAGCTTTATTTCCCCCATGCTCACTTCCTGCCTCGCTTACCTCTAGAATGAAACAATGCCCCACCCACTTGTCCATTCCTGCAGCCATTTACGCTTCTGTCTATCTGGCTGGTCATCCATCCAAGTGGCCATCCTCCCATCCCTCACCCCTTTCTACTGACTCATCCAGCATCGCTGGATGCTCAGGACTCCCTCATCCTAGGGACACTCCCTGGACCTGTCTGCCACCCATCCATATCCCTCTCCTTCCCCAGCAAGTTCTTTGGTCAGTTGTCTAAATTCAGTCCATTTTCTCAGCTCCTCTCCCACCTAACCACACTACTGGATTCTTCCCACACACACCAAGTCAACAGGCGCTAAGGTCACTTCGTCCCCAGATGACCAAATCCAAGCCATGTAACTTACTGGATTGGCTTACCATTCTACCCACTGCAGACCACTTCCTCTTTCACTCTTTTCTTTTTTGAGAGAGAGAGTAGGTCAGAGACAGGGAGAGAGAGATGAGAAGCATGAACTTGTAATTGCTTTCATTTTAGTTGTGCGTTGATTTCTTCCAAGAAGGAGAAGAAGGCTAGAAGCACCAACTCATAGTTGCTTTCACTTCAGTTTTACGTTGATTGCTTCTCACATGTGCCTTGGCTGGGTGAGCCAGTGTTGCCTTGCTCAAGCCAGCGACCCCGTGCTAATGAGCCCAAGCTCAGAGCCAGCCCTCTCGGTACTTCTTAATTGGCGACCTCGCCATTCTGGATCAATGCTTTATGCCCTGTGCCACCACCAGTCAGGCTTGCTCTTATTCTTGATCAGCTTTTGGCCTGTTCTTTCTCTATTTCTTTGATTTCTTCTCTATTGATGCCTTACCCATTACTACGGGGCTCTCCATTAGCTCTATACTTGACTTCCATATTCTACACTCTCCTCCTTACCAACCCCCCAGTCTCTGATCCTTAAATCTGCCATCAGGCCCAGCTCTGATAGCAGCTGGCAATGAATGGAACACTACTCTGTGTCAGGCCCTGTGCAGATAGCTGGAGGTGGATTACTCATTTAATCCACAAGTCCAGGCTCCCAGCAGGTATTATTATCAGCATTTCTAAGATACAAAAAACTAAGCACACTGGCCCTGGCTCAGCAGTAGAGCATCAGCCCGGTGTGTGGAAGTCCCGCATTTGATTCCCAGCCAGGGCACACAGGAGAAGTGCCCATCTGCTTCTCCACCCTTCCCCCTCTCCTTTCTCTCTGTCTCTCTCTTTCCCTCCCACAGCCAAGACTCCACTGGAGTAAAGTTGGCCTGGACACTGAGGATGGCTCTATGGCCTCCACCTGAGATGCTAGAATGGTTCCAGTTGCAGTGGAGCAATGCTCCAGATGGGCCGAGCATCGCCCCCTGGTGGGCATGCTGGGTGGATCCCAGTTGGGCGCATGCAGGGATTTGTCTGTCGCCCCCACCCGTCTTACTTCAGAAAAACACACACAAAAATATAATAAAAATAAATAAGTGATTTAAAAAAAAAAACAACCCAGCACATTGACATCAAGTAACTTACATACAGAGCCAGCAAAGGACCCCAGGCTTGAGTTCTGCTTCAAGCTCACATTCTTAAATGCTGTGTTACACAGTCTCATTGTTGTAGATGCAGCTGCACCTTGCCCAAATCCCCTCTGGGCCTGTGGGACCATCTCCTGGCTGCCTCCTTCCCGAGAAAATGGCCCTCCATCCCAAACCACCTCCGCCCAGCAGGTCGCAGTCAATGGCCTCGGGTGCATAATAATGCCCCAGAGTTCCCCGTGGGGTCAGGCTCCTCTCCATCTGCAACCGCATCCTTGCTCAGCTTCTTTCTCCGGCTTCCTGCTGCTTCCCTTTCCCCTGAGAACATGCCCCCGAGAAACTGCTTGCCTAAGAATTTCCATCTTGATCTCTGCTTCTGGGGAACCTGAGCTAAGACAGGGGAGTCCAAGCTCTAGTCTAGGGTGACATACTGAACTACCGATGCACCAGCCGCCCTAACTACCCCTAAGCGCTGCAAACAAGCCCCACAACCTGAACTCATCCCTACCTTCCCCCAGCCTGCTCCCCCTTTCCCGCACTTTCTACCTGCATTAACAGGGCTCTGTCCTCCAGGGGCCAGCACCCCACCCTCCTATATACCCTTTGACCCCCAGGATCTGGTCAGACCCCAATCCCTGCCCGTCCTGACTAAGCTTCCCTCAGAGCTGCCCACTGCCCTCAGTTCACCACCTCCCACCAGCCATCGCTCTCACCTTGACCCTGTTGCAAATTCCTGACTCCAGGCCCCTCCTGCCCTGCACTGCAGCCAGTGTTATTTCTAGAATGCAAACCATTTCACCTCTGTTGCCTTCAGAATCCTACAATCCAGATCCTTGCTAGCACTCTCCAAGGCACTTTGTGGCATGAAATCTTCTGTCCATCTTCTACGGTCCCCTGCCTGAAACTATTTCTGCCTTCCAGGCCATTTCTCACCCCAGTGCTTCCATCCCTGCCCACCCCTGGCTCCCCTGGGAAACACCTGGGCTCTGGGAAACACCTTTCAGCCAAAGCCTCAGATCAGCCTTTCCTCTGAGCATGCACAGGCTCGAGGACTTTCCTGTTGTGATTTCCTGTAGTTGTGTCATTGTGTGTAGCAACTTCCATTTACTCTTCTGACTCAGCTGCTGGACAGAGCTGTATTGTCTCTTTAAGTCCTCAGCCCCAGTTCAGAGCTGGGCACCTGACAAGCTTCTGTCATAGGTAATTTTCTGTCAGCTTGGCCAGCCTATGGTGCCCAGTTACTTGATAAAAGACTGTCCTAGACCCAGGTTCGAGACCCTGAGGTCACCAGCTTGAGCACAGGCTTATCTGGTTTGAGCAAAAGCTCACCAGCTTGGACCCAAGGTCGCTGGCTTGAGCAAGGGGTTACTCGGTCTGCTGAAGGCCTGCGGTCAAGGCACATATGAGAAAGCAATCAATGAACAACTAAGCTGTCACAATTCGCAACAAAAAACTAATGATTGATGCTTCTCATCTCTCTCCGTTCCTGTCTGTCTGTCCCTATCTATCCCTCTCTCTGACTCTCTCTCTCTGTCTCTGAAAAAAAAAAAAAAAAAAAAAAAAAAGACTGTCCTAGATGTTACTGTGGAGGTTATTTTGTAGATGTGAGTAACATCTACAATCAGTTGATTGTAAGTAAGTAAAGCAGGTTACTCTCCATACTGTGGGTGGGGCCTCATCTAATCAGTTGAAGGGCTTAAGAGCAAAAACTGAGGTTTCCCAGAGAAAGAATTCTGCCTCAGGACTACAACATAGAAATCCTTCCTGCACCTGACCAGTGGTGGTACAGTGGATAGAGCATGGACCTGGGATGCTGAGGTCCTGGGGTTAAAATCCCTAAAGCTGCCAGCTTGAGTACAGGGTTGCTGACTTGAGCGTGGGATCATTGACATGATCCCATGGTCACTGGCTTGAGCCCAAAGGTTGCTGGCTTGAGCCCTAAAGAGGTTGCTGGCTGGGCTGGAGCCTCCCGGCAAGGTGCGTATAAGAAGCAATCAATAAACAGCTAAAGTGCTGCAACTACCCTGGGCCTGTGTGCTGGGCCTCAGCCTCTGTCTGCCCAGCTACCCTTACTCCCCACTCTTCCTTCCCCAGGGTAAATAAACAGCTAAAGTACTGCAACTACAAGTTGATGCTTCTCATCTGTTTCCTTCTCTCTCTTTCACTAAAAATAATAATAATGAAATAAACAAACAAGTAATTCTGTCTGGGTTTCCAGCCAACTGGCTTGTCCTACAAATTTTGGACTCAGTATTGCAACATAAATTCTAACCTGAATTTCCAGCCTATGGGCCTGCCTTACAGATTTTGGATTTGCAAGTCCCACAATTCCATGAGCCAAATCCTTAAAATATTTCACTTCACACACACACACACACACACACACACACACACACACACAGATACACACACATCCTATTGGTCTGTTTCTCTGGAGAAGCCCAACTAATATAGCATCCATTAATAAATGTAATTTAAACCTACTTTTAAGACCAGACAGGCCTGGGGAGAGGACCTCTCAGAAGAAGAGACACTGTACCTTTTGACCCAAATGTCCAGATTTCCTCATCGTCGAAGTGAGTGTCCCCAGAGATGGAATGCTCCCCAGGGAAGAAGGCATGGGCCAGGGTCCCCCCCTGGCCATCAAAGGGGTAGCTGTCCTGGTGGAAGGCGCGGGCAAAGTCGATGAGGATGTCAGGCTCCGCTGGGGCCTGAGAACCCACCTCCTGGAATTTGAGGCTTGACTCAACACTCCAGGTGGTTAAGGCATGGTGCATGAGAGTCCGGACCGTCTCCGGGCTCAGCGCAGAACTCTGGGGGAAGGACTGTACCCTGGGGAAAGAAGAGTGGGGAGTGTGGGAGCTGGGCAGACAGAGGCTAAGGCCCAGCAGGCAGGCCCAGGGTAGGATAGGCACTGGGACCTACCTCCATGTCAGGGTTCGCTTCTTCCAAACACTGCCACCCAGAGCATAGCGCCGCCGCCTAACCAGCCCTGCCACCCCCAGCACATCAGGCAGGGAGCACCGGGGCTTATGCATGGTGGCCACCGTCACTGGGTCTGTGGGAGAAGTTGGGGGGTAGGATCAGCAGGACAACCTCTCCTAATCATAGTACCAACCAACTTCCTACATGGAGAAACTGAGGTCCAGAGAGGCTAAAAAGACTCGCCCCTCTTGGACTCGCCCTCTGCACCTGGCCCTGGAGGGACTGGCAGCCTCCAGTGGTGCCCAAAGCCTCAGGCAAGGATCCCGGAAGCCTGCTTCCCTCAACTCTGGCAGTTGGACTCAGACAAGGAGCCCTAGGGGTGCAATGAAAACATCTCTCTTTGAGGCTGGAAACCCCTGGTGGCCCACACCCCATACCAAGCTCCCAAGATCCCGTGATGTCTAGATGGTCCCCATGCTGGCTGGGTCTCTTGTTTCCTGTGGCTAGCCACCCCCTCCTGGGTTAGAGCTGCCTGGAATCCTCTTTTCCAGCTAGGCTCAATTCCTAGAAGTCTCCTCATCTTCCAAGGAAGGTCAGACCTCACCTTGGTTGAGGTAACGAAGAATAATTGAGCACATGTAGATGCCAAATAGTGCTGGGCAATGAATGGACAGTGCAAGGAAAGCCTGCCTTTCCTCATAGCTAGCCAGGATCCCAACAGTTCCCTCTTCTTTCCCATTTAACCCTAAAGATGAGCCTCTCAGCTCTATCTCCAAACTGTGCACGCTGGATTCAACCACTTCTCGTCACATCCTCCACCCTAGTCCAGGCCATCATCATCCCTTGCCTGGACACTGTAATACCTCCTTCCTGGTCTCTGTGTTCCACATCCATTCTCCATCAACCAGAGGAAATGTAAAACTGCAAATCAGATCAAGTTGCCTCCCTCCTTCAAACCCATGCTTTCTTCGCCATGTGTGGAATCAAATCCAAACACCTTGAAGCCTCTTACTCTGAATCAGGCATTTGCTTAGTTCCTCAGTGCTTTCTCATCACAGGACCTTTGCCTGCCACAGGGCCTTTGCACTGGCCTGGTACACTGTTCTCCCACATCTTCCTATGGCTGGCTCCTCCTCTTTGTGTCCTATAAGTTCCTTGTGTTATAGGAGCTCCTCTTGACACATATGACAACTTTCAGAGGACCCTGACCTAACCAGATTGTATCCTCATGACCATTAACATTTTATTTTCTTCAGAACACCAGTATCTGAAATTATCTTGCATATTTCTGTTCCTGATCTCTAGAATGTATCTGTCTCTCTCTAGAATATCAGCTCCATGAAAGCAGGGACCTTATCTACTTTGTTCACTGCTGTAGCAGCAGAGCCTAAAATGGCCTCTCATGTAAGAGATTCTTTATAAATATTTATTGAAAGAGGAGTGCTTGAGAACCTCTTGGATTAGGACCTGAGACCAGCATTTTCATAAGCCCCACGATTCAGGAGCTTGCTGAGGTTTAAGAACAGCTGGATGATGGTCAGGCTGCGTACAAAAAGACAAGGCTGGGAAGGGGCTGGGGACCACCTACCCAGGAGGCCAGTCTCAGGCAGCCCAGCAAACCTCTGCATCACCTTGATGGCATCCTGAAGCTTTGCGGGGCTCTGCAGCTGGGCCTGGGCTGGATGGGGTGGTGGCAGATAGCCATAGCGGGTCAGCCAGTCCTGGACCGAGGAGGTGGACAGGTGAAGGGTGTGAGGGATGGGGCTCCGTCTGGCCACAGCCATCCTGGCGGTCCCACCTCCCACCAGCTGGGAGCCCAGGGCTGGAAGCCCTGACCACCCGCGGCTTTCCTTTCCCCTCGCGGTCTTGGCCCTCCAACCCTGGCTTTGCCGGTCTTCATTTAGACCCGAGTCCTGACCCCCATTTCCCCACCCCAGTCCCATTCCAGATCTTCAAATCCAGGCTCCAAACCTGACAGCCCCAAGAATCTGGGTCCCCAGACCCCATTCCCGATCAGTCACTCTTTGGACACTTGAACCCGTCCTCATCCTGACCTGGGTGTCCCGCACCGGCTCCCTCCTCTCCGCCCCCTGCAAGTCCCAGGACCCGGGAGACCCGGCACTCACCACGCTCAGGCTCACGTCCTGCGCTGAGGGCTTAGGGGCGAGCGCCCGCGGCAGCAGCGGCAGCAGCCGGAGCGTCAGTGCCAGGAGCGGGAGCATGGCTCGCTCCTACCTGGGCAGCCGCGGGGCTCGGGGGCCTGAGCACAGCCGCCCTCGGGGACCCGGGGCAGGAGCCCGGAGAGGCTGGGGTGGGAGCGCCTGTCACAGGACAGGAGGGAAGGGCAGGAGGACTGGGGGCCGCACAGGGGCCCAGGGTCTTGGACAGCACCGAGCAGAAGTACGAGGGTCCCGCAGAGGGTCCCGGAGCCTGGGGTCGTTGGGTCGCTGGGATCTCGGGAGGGTTGTGAAGACGCGGGAGGGAGCACAAGCCCGGACTCCGGGTCGGCTGCGGCGGCCTCTTGGGGTCCCGGGCGGGTCCTGCGCGGGCACAGGGCGGGCAGGGCGCGCGCGCCCAGGTGAGTGGTGGCCGTCCCCCGAGGAGGAGCGGGCCAGGTGAGTGGTGGCCGTCCCCGAGGAGGAGCGGGCCAGGTGACGGCCCCGGCCCCCCGCCCGGACCCAGCGACCCTCGAGCTCGGGGTGGGGTCGGGCGGAAGGCGGCGGTGTGGAGTCCCAGCTGCGTCCCTGGCTTCACCATCCACGGCCGCGTCCCCAAGTTTCTCTTCCTAGATCTCGGCTCCGGTGGGACTCCCCGGGACGCGGCTCGCTTCTGCTTTCTCAGCCCGGGCCGCGGGGCCGGGGGAGGTGCCGCCCGGAGTCCTCCCCGCCCCCAGCCGCCTTCCCGAAGACCCTGCGTCCGCAAGCAGGCGAAGCGCGGGGCGGGGTGGGGCGGTTCCGGGCGCTCGACTTCCCTTCTCCGCCGGGGTCCTCCCGCCTCCACGCGGGTCGCGGTCAGTGCCCACCGTGTGCCCGGGGCGGCCCCGTGGTTCCCGCCTTCATATCCCCGACCACCTGTGCTGCGCGGTCTCAGCCGCCGCAAACCGTGGTCCCGGCATCTCTGGATCCCGGACTCAGGGGCTGCCCCGGACTGTGCCCTTTCTCCGCAGGCACGAGACGTCTAGTAACATCCACAAAAGAGCTCTGGTACCTGCGGCGTGCCAGCAGCACAGGAGAGGAAAGTCCCCGAGGCAGAGATCTGGGGACCCAGAGAGCCGCGCCTCGCCCTCGCCCTCGCCCTCGCCCTCGCCCTCGCCCTCGCCCTCGCCATGCCGCCGGGGTAGCCCAGGGCTAGGAGACCCGGCAGCTTGAGAAGTATCGGGAGGAGCCAGGAGGGCCTTCCTGGCCAGGGACTGCTGTGAGCGGCACAGCTCTGTCTCTGAAGCAGGGCAGCCATGGGACCCCAGGTGTGTTTTATAGAGAGCAAGCGGAATAGCAAGCTAGAGATGCAAAACAAGAGAGTTGAGATCCTGCCTTGGTCCTCTGGACTGCCATAACAAACTGCCACGGACTGGGTGACACAAACCACAGAAGTTATCTTCACAGTTCTGGAAGCTGGAAGTCCAAGGTCAAGGAGCAGGCAAGGTTGGTTTCTCCTGACATTTCAAGGCCTCTCTCCTCAGCTTGCAGGTGGCTGGGCTTCTCCCTGTGTCATCACACAGTCTTTCCCCTGTGCCCAGACAGCTTCGGTCCCTGTGTGTGTGTCCACATGTCCTCTTAAGAGACACCAGTCAAAACTTTTAAAAAAACAACAAAACGACATCTGTCAGTCAGATCAGGACCCACCCTACCGGCCTCATTTTGCCTAAATCACTTCTGTAAAAGCCCTGTCTTCAAATACAGTCACATTCTGAGGTCCTGGGTGGGGGTGGGGGCACAACTGAGTCTTCGAATACAGTCACATTCTGAGGTCCTGGGTGGGGGTGGGGGCACAACTGAGTCTTCAAATACAGTCACATTCTGAGGTCCTGGGTGGGGGTGGGGGCACAACTGAGTCTTCAAATACAGTCACATTCTGAGGTCCTGGGTGGGGATGGGGGCACAACTGAGTCTTCAAATACAGTCACATTCTGAGGTCCTGGGTGGGGATGGGGGCACAACTGAGTCTTCAAATACAGTCACATTCTGAGGTCCCGGGGTGGGGGTGGGGGCACAACTGAGTCTTCAAATACAGTCACATTCTGAGGTCCTGGGTGGGGGTGGGGGCACAACTGAGTCTTCAAATACAGTCACATTCTGAGGTCCTGGGTGGGGATGGGGGCACAACTGAGTCTTCAAATACAGTCACATTCTGAGGTCCTGGGTGGGGGTGGGGGCACAACTGAGTCTTCGAATACAGTCACATTCTGAGGTCCTGGGTGGGGGTGGGGGCACAACTGAGTCTTCAAATACAGTCACATTCTGAGATCCTGGGGTGGGGGTGGGGGCACAACTGAGTCTTCAAATACAGTCACATTCTGAGGTCCCGGGGTGGGGGTGGGGGCACAACTGAGTCTTCAAATACAGTCACATTCTGAGGTCCTGGGTGGGGGTGGGGGCACAACTGAGTCTTCAAATACAGTCACATTCTGAGGTCCCGGGGGGGGGGTGGGGGCACAACTGAGTCTTCGAATACAGTCACATTCTGAGGTCCTGGGTGGGGGTGGGGGCACAACTGAGTCTTCAAATACAGTCACATTCTGAGATCCTGGGGTGGGGGTGGGGGCACAACTGAGTCTTCAAATACAGTCACATTCTGAGGTCCCGGGGTGGGGATGGGGGCACAACTGAGTCTTCAAATACAGTCACATTCTGAGGTCCTGGGTGGGGGTGGGGGCACAACTGAGTCTTCAAATACAGTCACATTCTGAGGTCCCGGGGTGGGGGTGGGGGCACAACTGAGTCTTCGAATACAGTCACATTCTGAGGTCCTGGGTGGGGGTGGGGGCACAACTGAGTCTTCAAATACAGTCACATTCTGAGGTCCCGGGGTGGGGGTGGGGGCACAACTGAGTCTTCAAATACAGTCACATTCTGAGGTCCTGGGTGGGGGTGGGGGCACAACTGAGTCTTCGAATACAGTCACATTCTGAGGTCCTGGGTGGGGGTGGGGGCACAACTGAGTCTTCGAATACAGTCACATTCTGAGGTCCTGGGTGGGGGTGGGGGCACAACTGAGTCTTCAAATACAGTCACATTCTGAGATCCTGGGGTGGGGGTGGGGGCACAACTGAGTCTTCAAATACAGTCACATTCTGAGGTCCCGGGGTGGGGGTGGGGGCACAACTGAGTCTTCAAATACAGTCACATTCTGAGGTCCTGGGTGGGGGTGGGGGCACAACTGAGTCTTCAAATACAGTCACATTCTGAGGTCCCGGGGTGGGGGTGGGGGCACAACTGAGTCTTCGAATACAGTCACATTCTGAGGTCCTGGGTGGGGGTGGGGGGCACAACTGAGTCTTCAAATACAGTCACATTCTGAGGTCCCGGGGTGGGGGTGGGGGCACAACTGAGTCTTCAAATACAGTCACATTCTGAGGTCCTGGGTGGGGGTGGGGGCACAACTGAGTCTTCGAATACAGTCACATTCTGAGGTCCTGGGTGTGGGTGGGGGCACAACTGAGTCTTCAAATACAGTCACATTCTGAGGTCCTGGGTGGGGGTGGGGGCACAACTGAGTATTCAAATACAGTCACATTCTGAGGTCCCGGGGTGGGGGTGGGGGCACAACTGAGTCTTCAAATACAGTCACATTCTGAGGTCCTGGGTGGGGGTGGGGGGTACAACTGAGTCTTCAAATACAGTCACATTCTGAGGTCCTGGGTGGGGATGGGGGGCACAACTGAGTCTTCAAATACAGTCACATTCTGAGGTCCTGGGTGGGGGTGGGGGCACAACTGAGTCTTCAAATACAGTCACATTCTGAGGTCCTGGGTGGGGGTGGGGGCACAACTGAGTCTTCAAATACAGTCACATTCTGAGGTCCTGGGTGGGGATGGGGGGCACAACTGAGTCTTCAAATACAGTCACATTCTGAGATCCTGGGGTGGGGGTGGGGGCACAACTGAGTCTTCAAATACAGTCACATTCTGAGGTCCTGGGTGGGGGTGGGGGCACAACTGAGTCTTCAAATACAGTCACATTCTGAGGTCCCGGGGTGGGGGTGGGGGCACAACTGAGTCTTCAAATACAGTCACATTCTGAGGTCCTGGGTGGGGGTGGGGGCACAACTGAGTCTTCAAATACAGTCACATTCTGAGGTCCTGGGTGGGGGTGGGGGCACAACTGAGTCTTCAAATACAGTCACATTCTGAGGTCCTGGGTGGGGATGGGGGGCACAACTGAGTCTTCAAATACAGTCACATTCTGAGATCCTGGGGTGGGGGTGGGGGCACAACTGAGTCTTCAAATACAGTCACATTCTGAGGTCCTGGGTGGGGGTGGGGGCACAACTGAGTCTGTTACAGATCCCCCACTCCTGGCTGTTTCCCCCTACTCTCTCTCTATTACCACACTTACAACACTTCTGACAGAATATTTATTGGTGGGGTGGGGTTCCTTCTCACACCAAGTAATTCTCTGTGATACTAGCTGGATGTCCTACAATTCCATTCTGACCTGAACCAGAGTTAGCACAGACCCCACCGGTTAAGGGCTCAGTCCCAGGAGACTGACCCCACTTCAGACGCCAAATTGCAGATAATGGGTCCCAGGTTACCCATAACTTCTGCTGACTTGACTACAAATCATAGGTTCTCATGACCACCACATTCATTATTTGCTAGAACAGTTCACAGAACTCAGGAAATATAACAAAGGATACAGATAAACAGCCAGATACATCAGGTGTAGTCTGGAAAGGTCCCAAGCACAAGTGCTTCTGTCCATGGGGAGATGGGACACACCACCCTCCTGATATGTAAATGTATTCACAACCCTGAAGCTCTCTGAACCCTATACTTTTGGGATTAAAAAAAATTATTGATTGATTTTTTTAGATAGAAGAGAGAGTGTGAGACAGAGAGAGGGAGAGAAAAAAGGAGAAGTGGGAAGCATTAACTCATACTAGCTGTTTTCTGTACATTCCTTGACCAGGCAAGCCCAGAGTTTCAAACTGGTGACCTCAGCATTCCAGGCCGACACTTTACCCACTGAGCCACCACAAGTCAGGCAGGATTTATTTATTTATTTATTTATTTATTTAGTATTTTTCTGAAGCTGGAAACGGGGAGAGACAGTCATACAGACTCCCGCATGCGCCGACCGGGATCCACCTGGCACACCCACCAGGGGGCGATGCTCTGCCCCTCCGGGGGCGTTGCTCTGCAGAGACCAGAGCCACTCTATTGCCTGGGGCAGAGGCCAAGGAGCCATCCCCAGCGTCTGGGCCATCTTTGCTCCAATGGAGCCTTGGCTGCCGGAGGAGAAGAGAGAGACAGAGAGGAAGGAGGGGAGGGGGGTGGAGAAGCAAATAGGCTCTTCTCCTATGTGCCCTGGCCGGGAATCGAACCCGGGTTCCCCGCACGCCAGGCTGACGCTCTACCGCTGAGCCAACCGGCCAGGGCCGCAGGATTTATTTTTAATTATTGATTTGAGAAAGCAAGAGAGGAAGGGAAATTGAGAGAGAGGGAGGAACAGAGAAACATTGATATGTTGTTCCACTAATTTGTGCATCATTGGTTATTCTTGTACGTGCCCTGAGTGGGGATTAAACACACAACTTTGGTGTATCAGGACAATTATCTAACCAACTGAACTACCTATCTAGGGCCTGGGATTTTTATGGTGGCTTAATCACACAGGCACGACCAATTATTAACTCAATCTCCAGCCCCTCTCCCCTCCCTGCAGCATAGGTTGTGGGGCTAAAAGTTCCAAGATGCTAATCATGGTCTTTGGGTGACCAACCCCCAAAACCAGGAGATATCAGGAGACCACTCAGAGTCACGTCATTAGAACAAAAGCCACTCCTCTCTCACCCAGGAAATTCCAAGGGATTTAGGAGCCCTGTGTCAGGAACTGGAGGTAGAGAACAAATCTTAGAACAAAAGATGCTCTTAATGCTCTTATCACTTAGAAAATCACAAAGGTTTTAGGAGCTCTGTGCCAGGAACCAGGGGCAAATATATATGTTTTTCTATTCTTTCTCAGCTCTCCCCCTGGTCCCTGGCCACAGAACACTTACAGCAAAATGATATATGACCAGTGGTGAGATTAAAATAATTTAACAACTAGTTCTCTGCCCTAATGACAGTATTAAGTATAAAAAAAATGATATGCTGAAAGGTAGTTTATTATTTCATACATTTAATACTTAAATAAAAACAATAAAAGCCTGACCAGATGGTGGCGCAGTGGATAGAGCGTTGGACTGGGATGTGGAAGGACCCAGGTTTGAGACCCCGAAGTCGCCAGCTTGAGCATGGGCTCATCTGGCTTGAGTAAAATCTCACCAGCTTGGACCCAGGGTCGCTGGCTCCAGCAAGGGGTTACTCAGTCTGCTGAAGGCCCGTGGTCAAGGCACATATGAGAAAGCAATCAATGAACAACTAAGAAGTCGCAACACGCAACAAAAAACTAATGATTGATGCTTCTCATCTCTCCGTTCCTGTCTGTCTGTCCCTATCTATCCCTCTCTCTGACTCTCTCTCTATCTCTGTAAAAAATAAATAAATAAATAAATAAAAGAGGTACACAAAATTAGATTATGTTATATTTTTAAATATTAATGAAAAAATATTAAATAATACCTGACAAAAACAATAAAACTGTTATTTAGGATATTTCCATATTGCTTCTTGATTGGCACCCTCATTTGCAATTTTTTTCGCCTATGGACAAAATGAACATTACAGGCACTTAGAATACACTGTTGCACAGATAAACATTAAAAAAGAGTAAGGAAGGCCCTGGCTGGTTGGCTCAGTGGTAGAGCGTCGGCCTGGCATGTGAAAGTCCCGGGTTCAATTCCCGGCCAGGGCACACAGGAGAAGTGCCCATCTGCTCCACCCCTCCCCCTCTCCTTCCTCTCTGTCTCTCTCTTTCCCTCCCGCAGCCAAGGCTCCATTGGAGCAAAGTTTGCCCAGGTACTGAGGATGGCTCTGTGGCCTCTGCCTCAGGCACTAGAATGGCTCTGATTGCGGCAGAGCAACGCCCCAAAATGGGCAGAGCATCGCCCCCTGGTGGGCATGCCGGGTGGATCCCGGTTGGGCGCATGCGGGAGTCTGTCTGACTGCCTCCCTGTTTCCAACATCGGGGAAAAATACAAAAAAAAAAAAAAAGGTAAGGAAGCCTGACCAGGTGGTGGCGCAGTGGATAGAGCATCGGACTGGAATGCCGAGGACCCAGGTTCAAGACCTGAGGTCGCCAGCTTGAGCTTGAGCTCATCTGGCTTAAGCAAAAAGCTCACCAGCTTGGACCCAAGGTCACAGGCTTGAGCAAGAGGTTACTTGGTCTGCTGAAGGCCCACAGTCAAGGCACATATGAGAAAGCAATCAATGAACAACTAAGGTGTCACAACAAAAAACTGATGATTGATACTTCTCATCTCTCTCCGTTCCTGTCTGTCTGTCCCTATCTATCCCTCTCTCTGACTCTCTCTCTGTCCCTGTAAAAAAAAAAAAAAAAGAGTAAGGAATGTAAATTTGTGATTTTCACAAATCACAATTATAGGTGCCTACCTTAGAGAGAACCCTGATTACAAGTGCCATTTTAACAACTGGTTCGCTGAACTCAACAAAAAAATAAGTATTAGTTCTGCCGAACCGGTGCGAACTGGCTGAATCCCACCACTGTATATGACTCAAAAGATATTGGCCACATAGTCATTAGTATTCATTTCAGTCCATCATCCTATCATATGAAACTATCTTCCAGAATGAGGCCACTCAGGTTTGTGGGCTTCCGTTCAATCTTATCAGGTTCCAAAAGCAGAAGTGGTCTGAGGAAAATGAGTTCACCCTTTCCAATATCTGATATAACCGATCTGAGAGACAATATCATCTCTTGCTCTGAGCCTCTTTCAAGGTGTTAATGTAGTATTGGGTTTCCTCATTACATAACCCATTTATTCATAACTTTTCCCTTAGCTGCAATTCCTCCCGTCCATTTATACTCGAACTCTTACACTGTTGGAAGGGACGTTAGGTTTGACCGTTATGCTGGTCTAGATTGCGTGCAGGTAGCAACACTAGTCTAGCAAGTGCCTCCCCCTCAGTCCACTTCAGTTCACATAGGGTGAGGTTACAGAGGTGCCAACTGTCTTCACCACCAACCATACGGCTGCACTCACTGTTCACACTAATTTTGGCAGATGGGATGACGGCACTTCCTGCTCCACCAGGCCCTTAGGGATTCTGACAGAAGGTTTACAGCAGGGTTCCCCAAACTTTTTACACAGGGGGCCAGTTCACTGTCCCTCAGACCATTGGAGGGCCGGACTATAAAAAAAACTATGAACAAATTCCTATGCACACTGCACATATCTTATTTTAAAGTAAAAAAACAAAACGGGAACAAATACAATATTTAAAATAAAGAACAAGTAAATTTAAATCAACAAACTGACCAATATTTCAATGGGAACTGTGCTCCTCTCACTGACCACCAATGAAAGAGGTACCCTTCCAGAAGTGCGGCGGGGGCTGGATAAATGGCCTCAGGGGGCCGCATGTGGCCCGCGGGCCGTAGTTTGGGCACCACTGGTTTACAGTATAGTTGCAGCCGCTTATTTAGGAATCATTGCTGGTTCAGGCACTTGCATTTGTAGCCTCGGCTATACGATCATTGCATCAGGTACGGAAAATAAAATTGAGGTGATATGGGAAAGAATTAAAGAAAAAATCGAGTCATTGTACCAACATCCTCTCCTCTTGGGGAGAATTATGGTATCTTACCAGCCTAACTCTCCTTTACCCCAGATCCACCAGAAAAACAGAGAAATCTATCCAGTGGGGAAACTCATTTAGCTTCACTCATGTTTTTTTTTTTTTTTAAGATTTTATTGCCTGACCAGGTGGTGGCGCAGTGGATAGACTTGTCAGCCTGGGACGCTGAGGACCCAAGTTTGAAATCCAGAGGTCACAGGCTTGAGCATGGACTCATCCAACTTGAACGTGGGATCATAGACATGACCCCGTGGTCGCTGGTTTGAGCCCAAAGGTCGCTGGCTTGAAACCCAAGGTTGCTGGCTTAAGCCCAAGGTCACTGGCTTGAGCAAGGGGTCCTGGCGTGGCTGGAGCCCCCTGGTCAAGGGACATATAAGAAAGCAACTAAGGTGTCACAATGAAGAACTGATGTTTCTCATCTCTCTCCCTTCCTGTCTATTGTCCCTGTCTGTCTCTCTCTCTCTCATACACACACACACACACACACACACACACACACACACACACACACACGCTTGAAAAAAAAAAGATTTTATTATTGATTTTAGAAAGATGGGGGGCAGGGAGGAGCAGGAAGCATCAACTCCTAGTGTTCTTTTTTTTTTTTTTTGTATTTTTCTGAAGCTGGAAACCGGGAGAGACAGTCAGACAGACTCCCGCATGCGCCTGACTGGGATCCACCCGGCACGCCCACCAGGGGCAATGCTCTGCCTACCAGGGGGGATGCTCTGTCCCTCCAGGGCGTTGCTCTGTTGCGACCAGAGCCACTCTAGCGCCTGGGGCAGAGGCCAAGGAGCCATCCCCAGCACCTGGGCCATCTTTGCTCCAATGGAGCCTCGGCTGCGGGAAGGGAAGAGAGAGACAGAGAGGAAGGAGAGGGGGAGGGGTGGAGAAGCAGATGGGCGCCTCTCCTGTGTGCCCTGGCTGGGAATCGAACCCGGGACCCCTGCACGGCAGGCCGACGCTCTACTACTGAGCCAACCGGCCAGGGCCAACTCCTAGTGTTCTTGTACGTGCCTCAACCAGGCAAGCCCAGGGTTTCTTTTCTTTTCTTTCTTTTTTTTTAAGTGAGAGGAGGGGAGATAGAGAGACAGACTCCTGCATGCATCCTGACCGGGATCCACCCGGAAACCACCAATGGGAAGAGAGAGAGAAGGGGGAGAGAAAGGAGAAGAGACGCAGATGATCACCTCTCATGTGTGCTCTGACTGAGGATTGAACCCGAGATAACTGCACACCCGGCCAGCGCTCTCTCCACGGAGCCAACTGACCAGGGCCAAGCCCAGGGTTTCCAACTGGCAACCTCAGCATTCCAGGTTGACATTTTATCCACTGTGCCACCACAGGTCATGCACTCCACTCATGTTTGTGTTCAGTGTGAGCACACACTCATGAAGGTGTGTAAGCCAGCTCTTCAGGCCTTTATCTCCTTTTATTTTAGACATCCTATGTTTCAATTGCCCGTTCCAATTCTCTATCAAATAAAACACCAAGCAAAACATTTCTCTGCCTATCATGGGCTATAAAGTCTGGTCCTAGGCCTGAAGAAATGACGACTGGCCATAATAATTGTTGCACTATCTTCCATTCTGTTTCTTTTTTTTTTTTTTTTTTTCCTTTGAGAGAGAGAGAGAGAGAGACCGGAAGGGAGAGAGATGAGAAGTATCAACTTGTAGTTGTGGCACTTCTGTTGCTTATTGATTGCTTCTCATATGTGCCTTGACCCGGGGGCTCCAGCTGAGCCAGTGACCCGTTGCTCAAGCCAGCAACCTTGGGCCTAAGCCAGAGACCTTGTGCTTCAAGCCAGTGACCATGGGGTCATGTCTATGATCCCACACTCAAGCTGGCGACTCTGCGCTCAAGCTGGCAACCTCGGGGTTTTGAACTTGGGTCCTCAGCTTCACAGGTGGATGCTCTACCCACTGTGCAACCACCTAGTCAGGCTGTTTTTTTAAAAAATAGTATTTGAGCATTTGCATCTACTGCTGGGTAAGCAAAGTCCAGTCCGGAGTCAGTGTCTGTTCTCACAAGGACCCATTTCTAGCCCTCCAGGGCCACCGGCATCAGTCTGACTTGCCAGCTATGATCAAGGCCTTCCCCTCAGGGAAGTTGCTACATAGTCACCTGCATTCTTCATGTACACTTATTTATGGGCTTGGGCGGCCATCTCAAGTGAGCACACAGAAATATCTGCTTGTTGCTTCTAATCACCTTCCAAATCTGGGGTTCTTCAGATGGGCATCTACATGTCGTTTGATTTATTCATTTGTAGAGAGAGAGGAGAGAGAGAAAAAGAGAGAGAAAGGAGGAGGGGCAAAAAGCATCAACTCTATGTGTGCCTTGACCAGGCAAGCCTGAGGTTTCAAACCGGCAACCTAAGTGTGCTAGGTCAACATTTAATCCACTGCACCACCACAGGTCAGGGTATGTAGGGGATTTTTTGTGTGTGACAGAGACAGAGAGAGGGACAGACAGGAAAGGAGAGAGATGAGAAGCATCAATTCTTTGTTGTGGCCCTTGAAAGAAGCATCAATTCTTTGTTGTGGCATTGATGGCTTTCTCATATGTGCCTTAACTGTGGGGCTACAGCAGATTGAGTGACCCCTTTCTCGAGCCAGCGACCTTGGGCTCAAGCTGGTGAGCCTTGCTCAAACCAGATGAGCCTACGCTCAAGCCAGTGACCTTGGGGTTTCAAACCTGGGTCCTTTGCATCCCAGTCTGATGCTCTCACCACTGGTTAGGCGTATTTTACAACTGTTCAATTCTTCCATCGCTGGTGGGAAAACAGGATGCAATCCAGCCCACTGTGCTAATCTGTCTTTACCTTGTTTGATCAGAGTGGTAGCCTTCCAAACACGATGTTATCTATTTACCATGGAACTGCCGTCCACAAGCCAAGCAGCTCTTTGTTGGTCAGTCAGGAGCTATTTATAGGGCACTGTCCAAGTGACAATAGAAGTCAGGAGCTCCTCACACCATTCTGAAGTTGGTCCTAGGAGAGAAAAGTTTCCCTGCTTGTGAGTATTTTGTTGTGTTCCCAGCAGCAGCATCCTGTATAAACCGTTTCCATTTTATTATCAAACTCTTCTGCGATACCCACCAGAGCATTCCTCTGACATCACTCAAGACAAGATCATTTTACGTCCTTCAGTCATAGGAGTAGCTTCAATTTATGTCTGATAGCAAGGTAGTAAATGCCCCACAAATAAAAATTCTCTTGTCCATTGTCCCAGTAGTCACTTCTAGAAGGTGCTTACGGGTGTTGTTGTAAGTCCCGGTCCCCCGCACGCCAGGCCGATGCTCCACCGCTGAGCCAACGGGCCAGGGCCCAGGTCTTGGTTTTAAAATACTATGTAGCGCCCTGACCGGGCAGTGATGCAGTGGATAGAGCGTCGGCCTGGCGTGCAGAAGTCCTGGGTTCGATTCCCGGCCAGGGCACACAGGAGAAGCGCCCATCTGCTTCTCCACCCCTCCCCTTCTCCTTCCTCTCTGTCTCTCTCTTCCCCTCCCGCAGCGAGGCTCCATTGGAGCAAAGATGGCCCGGGCGCTGGGGATGGCTCCTTGGCCTCTGCCCCAGGCGCTAGAGTGGCTCTGGTCGCAACAGAGCAATGCCCCGGAGGGGCAGAGCATCGCCCCCTGGTGGGCAGAGCGTCGCCCCCTGGTGGGCGTGCCGGGTGGATCCCGGTTGGGCACATGCGGGAGTCTGTCTGACTGTCTCTCCCTGTTTCCAGCTTCAGAAAATACAAAAAAAAAAAAAAAAAAGCTCACCAGCTTGAGCCCAAGGTCGCTGGCTCCAGCAAGGGGCATACTCAGTATGCTGAAGGCCCGCGGTCAAGGCACGTATGAGAAAGCAATCAATGAACAATTAAGGTGTTGCAATGAGCAATGAAAAACTAATAATTGATGTTTCTCATTCCTCTGTTTCTGTCTGTCCCTGTCTATCCCTCTCTCTGACTCTGTCTCTGTAAAAAAAAAAAAAAAAGCTATGATAGGGGAAGTTTATCCCAGTAGGACACAATATCCATCCCCATAAAACACTAAGTGAGGAAGACACAACTTCTTTACATGAAGCCTGTTTAAATTTTCCAACTTTCATAATTTTTAAACAATTTTTATTTATTGATTGATTTTAGAGAGAGAGAATGAGAGAACAAGAGAGAGAGAGAGAGAGAGAGAGAGAGACGTCAATTTGTTGTTCCACTTACTTATGCATTCATTGGTTGATTTAGGATGAACCCATCCTAAAATTCATATGTAATCTCAAGAGACCCCAAATAGCGGAAACAATCTTTAAAAAGAGGAACAAAACTGGAGGAGTCACACTTCCTGATTTCAAAACTTGCTACAAAGTTACAGTAATCAAAACAGTGTGGTGCTGATGTGAAAACAAACATATAGACCAATGGTATAGAATAGAAAGCCCAGGACCCAGCTGGGTAGCTCAGTTGGTTAGAGCATCATCCCAACATGACAAGGTTGTGGGTTCAATCCCTGGTCAGGGCACATATAACAGACAATCAGTGAATGCATAAATAAATGGAACAACAGATTGATGTTTCTCGGTCTTTCCCTTTCTTTTTTTTAAAAATAAAAAATGAATAGAGGACTGAGAAATAAACCCTCATATATATAGTCAAATGATTTTTGTTTTGTTTTTTTTGTTTTTTTTTACAGAGCCAGAGCCAGAGAGAGGGATAGACAGGGACAGACAGGAACAGGAGAAGCATCAATCATCAGTCCCTCGCCGCGACACCCCAGTTGTCCATTGACTGCCCCCCCACATGTGCCCTCACTGTGGGGCCACAGCAGACCGAGCAACCCCCCGCTCGAGCCAGTGACTCTGGGCCCAAGCTGGCGAGCTCCGCTCAAACCAGATGAGCCCGCGCTCAAGCTGGCGACCTCAGGGCCCCAAACCTGGGTCCCCCGCATCCCAGTCCGACGCTCCATCCACTGCACCACCGCCCGGTCAGACTAGTCAAATGATTTTAATTTTTTTTAATTTATTGATTTAGAGAGAGAGAGGAAGAGAGAGAGAGAAACAATGGTTTGTTGTTCCACTTACCCATGCATGCATTAATTGATTCTTTTTTTTTTTTTTTTTCACATATGGATTGATTGATTCTTGTATGTGCCCTGACCGGGGATTGAACCCACAACCTTTGCATATCAGGATGACGCTCTAATCAACTGAGCTACCCAGTTAGGGCCAGTCAAGGGATCAAATGTTCAACCTTGGTATATTGGGATGATGATCTAACCAACTGAGCTGCCTGACTAGGGTCCCAGATTTCATAATTTTATTTACTCATGTTTTTATGTTCTCTCTATCTAATTGCAGCCCCAGTCAGGGCTTCACCAATGGGCTTTGGTACCACAGTGCCTGAGGCTCCTGTATCAAGGAGCTCTGGGAACTTTTCTTCACTCCTTGACCATTTTACTGACTCTTATGCAATAATTACACTGGCAGAATCTGTCTGATGTAACTGTTATGGAACTCTGAAGACTTACAACTTCCAGGGGAAGTCTTTGACAGTAAATTGTAGTAAATTTCATCTCTTAGCACAGTAGCAGCTACTTAACCCACATCCCCAGCCATGTGGCAAGCAGCTGTGCACGTTGACTGGAGAAATTGGCACACAGCTTTCAGGAACTTGTTAGAATGTCAGTACTACCCAAAGCAATCTACAGGTTTGATGAAATCCATATTAAAATTCCAATGATAATTTTGCAGAATAGAAAAACCCATCCTAAAATTCATATGTAATCTCAAGAGACCCTAAATAGCCAAAACAATCCTTAAAAAGAGGAACAAAACCAGAGATTCACACTTTCCTGATTTCAAAACTTACTACAAAGCTACAGTCATCAAAACAGTATGGTAATGCCCTGGCCAGACATCTTGGTTAGGGAGCATTGGCCCGAAGTGCTGAAGTGACCAGTTTGATCCCCAGTCAGGGCACATACAGGAACAGATTGATGTTCCTGTCTCTCTCTCTCTACCTACCTACCTGTCTGGCTAAAATCAATAAATTAAAAAAACAAACAAACCAACAAAAAACAACAACAGTGTGATATTGGTATAAAGATAGACATAAACCTATGGTATAAAATAGAGAGCTCAGAAATAAACCCATATATATACAGTCAAATGAGTTTTGACAAGGGTGCCAAACCATTCAACGGAAAAAGGGTAGTCTTTTCTTTTCTTTTTCTTTTCTTTTTTTTGAAAGGATAGTCTTTTCAACAAATGTTTCTGGGAAACATCGATGTGTTGTTCCACTCATTCATGCCATCTTAGTTGATTCTTTTTTGTGTTCTGACCAGAGATCAAACCCACAACCTTGGCATATGGGGACCACACTCTAACCAACTGAGCTACCCAGCCCAGGCCAAGGTTCCTTCTTCACTCCCACCTTTTCATCCTTTTTCTCCTATACCATGTTTCTGTGAGCGAGCTGCAGTAACAAATCCCATTTTTCTTATACCAACTGTAATGAGAGCCTCATTCCTTATAGCACAAGGGTTTTAAGAGCCCTGTGTCAGGAAATGGGGACAGAGACCAGTGTGTGTGTGTATGTGTGTGTGTGTGTGTGTGTGTTTCTATTATCTTACACCATATTTGTCATCAGATTGGCAAAGATTACACAGTGTGATGATGCAAAGTATTGGCCAGGTGTGGGTCAGATGAAATTCATGCTCTGCTGACAGGAGTATATTTTGTTGCCCCACAATGGGATCAACACTCCCCACAAAATATGGTTCTGATGTAGAGACTGATGAGGCCACTCCCACCAAGAGACTATGAAGAGGTGGTTACTCACATGATGAGGCTTTCGGTGGGGAGTGGGGCACATCTGAAATGGCTTGAACGAGCAAAGAGGGGCTTTCGCTGTGGTTGGGGGTGAGGCTGGACTGAGGGCCCCCTCCACACTGCCAGGGCTTTCCTGGTTTCAGTTTCCCTCCAGAGCCAGGAAGAGCGTGTCAGGACCTTCCTGTCAGCCTGCCCAGCTGTGAAGCATGAGGGGAAGAAGGAGGCGTAGGACTTTAAGTCTGTCAGTAGTCAAAATCAAAGATGGAGTCAGACTCTTTATTATAGAGTGTAAATGAATACCTATACTTTGGAAACCAGTTTGGCAATATTTAATGAAGCTGAAGAGCATAACCTCTGTGGTAAATAAAAGATGGTTGCAAATTCTTTGCTACTCCTTCCATTAAGAGGTGAAATCTACTCTTTTCTCCTTAACCCCTGATTGGGCTCAGTGACTTGCTCGACCAGTGGAATGTCATGGAAGTGATAGTTCTGGGACCTCAAGGTTGCATCTTAAGGAGCCTTGCACCTTCTGCCAAGGGAGGCCTCTTGGTACCTCCCTTTGGGGAAAGTGAACTGCCATGTAAGGAGCATGGGATAGTCAGACTGTGAGGAAATCCATGCAGGCCACAGACAGAGACTGCGTGGGGGGAAAAATGTTGTCCATGATGCAGCCACCCAGCCCTGGTGCCAGACATGAGAGAGAAGGAGCCATCAGATGATTCTACCCCTGGCCACCATTACCTATAACTGAATGAGGTCCCAACAGCAATGCCCCCAGCAGAACCAGCCAGCAATCAGAATTGTGAGAGAGAAAACCATATTGTTGTTTTAAGCCTCTAAGTTGCGGGATGGTTATTACACAGCAAGAGATCATGGGAATACCTCTCCCCACTGACCCCACTTCTAGATGGATGGTAGCATAAAATGCCTACCACTGTGCCCATGGAGATCTGTGTACAGGATGTGCATTAGAATGTTGTTTGTTGCATTGAAAAAGTGCCAACATACTAAATGTTCGTTAATAAGAGACTGGAGAAATAAAGTAAGACAAAAACTGTATGGATGAAATACCATACAGTTATTAGGAATAAACAAAATTTAAACGCCTCATCCTGGATAAATCTCAGAGAACTTTTGGAACTCAGCTGCCTGGATTCTTTAAAAAAACAAAAAAGTCAGTATTCTGAAAGACACATAAGAAGGCACAGGATTATTAAGAGACTCAAGAAAAATGACAGCTAAATGCACTATGTGATTCTTGATGGGATGCTGGATCAAAAAATCATTTAAAAAGGGCATTACCGGCCTGGCCTGTGGTGGCACAGTGGATAAAGCATCGACCTGGAATGCTGAGGTTGCCGGTTCAAAATCCTGAGCCTGCCTGGTCAAGGCACATATGGGAGTTGATGCTTCCTGCTCCTCCCCCCTTCTCTCTCTCTCTCTCTCTCTTCTCTAAAATGAATAAATAAAAATTAAAAAAGGCATTACCATAATAAATATTAATAAAAGATTATTGTATCTACAGTATCTTATCAATTTACCACATGTGGTAATGGTATGGGTCTATCACATGTGATAGTGGTATGGGCTTATGTAGGAGGATATCTGTGTCCTTGATACCGAGTAAGAAACTGAAGTAGCCAATAGTTCAGTAAAATGTGTGCTGGTGTGTGAAGTATAAGAGACAGAGAAAGCAAATGTGGCAAAACAATCACAACTGTGAGCCTACACTGAGGCTATTCGTTATGTTATCCCTGCAACTTTCCTTTAGGTTTGAAATTTTTCAGCCCTGACTGGTAGCTCAGTGGTAGAGCGTCGGCCTGGCGTGCAGGAGTCCCGGGTTCGATTCCCGGCCAGGGCACACAGGAGAAGCGCCCATCTGCTTCTCCACCTCTCCCCCTCTCCTTCCTCTCTGTCTCTCTTTTCCCCTCCCGCAGCCAAGGCTCCACTGGAGCAAAGTTGGTCCCGGGCGCTGAGGATGGTTCTATGGCCTCTGCCTCAGGCGCTAGAATGGCTCTGGTTGCAGCAGAGCAACGCCTCAGATGGGCAGAGCATCGCCCCCTGGTGGGCATGCCGGGTGGATCCCAGTTGGGCGCATGTGGGAGTCTGACTGCCTCCCCATTTCCAACTTCAGAAAAATACAAAAAATAATAATAATAATTTTAAAAAAAAGAAAAATTTCAAACTTATTGATTCCACTGATACATACAAAGAGGAATCTCAGAAGCTTTATGCTGAGTTTATCAAAGAAACCGGGCACAAAAGATCACATGGTATATATATATATATATGTGACTCCATTTAGAGAGCATTCTGGAATAAACAAAGGGATAGTGACAGCAGATCAGAGGTTGCCAAGACTAGGGATGGGGACAGCTTCTCTGTAGAGGGCTGTAGGGAACGTTTGTGGTGACGAAAGTGTTCTGTCTCTTTGAGGAAGACACAGTTGCAGCTGCGGCAAAGCTTTGTTCCACCCACTCTTGTTCCTGACTCACTGCTGTTCCTCTCTCAAAGGAACAAGTGGCTCAGGAAGCCACACCGCAGCCATAGCTCTTAAAGATACTGGAAACACACCCATTGAACCAGAAGTGATGATTCACCGAATAACCAGAGGTGGCAATTCATTGAATTAGAATTACTCTAGCCGCAGCGTATAATCTTTGAAGGTGTGTGCTGACTTAATCAAAGCCACAAAGGAAAAGAATCTCAAAGTGAAAAGACCATTTTGAATGTCTACCAAGACTCCGGGAATCATTACAAGAAGAACTGCCTGTGGGGAGGGTTCTAAGATTTGGGATCATTTTCAGATGAGGATCCACAAGTATTTCACTGAGTTACACAGTCCTTCTGAGATGGTTAAGCAGATCACTTGCATCAGGATTAAGCCAGGAGGCCAGACTAAAGCCACCATTGCAGATGTTTAAATCAACCTTTTAAATAAGGTGACTATCACCTTATTAAGTTGTTTTTAAAAAGAAGTGTTTTATATTATGATTGTGGTGGCAGTTACATTACTGCGTATACTTCTCAAAAACTCATGAAATGAAACCCTTAAAATTGACGAACTCTACTTACATAAAATTATTCCTTGTAGTGGGTTGAATTGTATCTCCAAAAAAAATGATAAGCCCAAGTCCTCATCTCCAGTCCCCGAGAATGTGATGATATATATATATATTTTTTTCCTAAAGCTGGAAACCGGGAGGCAGTCAGATAGACTCCCGCATGCGCCCAACCGAGATCCACCCGGTACGCCCACCAGGGGGTGATGCTCTGCCCATCCAGGGCATCTCTCTGTCGCGACCAGAGCCACTCTAGCGCCTGGGGCAGAGGCCAAGGAGCCATCCCCAGCGCCCGGGCCATCTTTTGCTCCAATGGAGCCTCGGCTGCGGGAGGGGAAGAGAGAGACAGAGAGGAAGGAGAGGGGGAGGGGTGGAGAAGCAGATGGGCGCCTCTCCTGTGTGCCCTGGCCGGGAATCGAACCCGGGACTCCTGCACACCAGACCGACACTCTACCACTGAGCCAACCGGCCAGGGCCAATGTGATGATATTTTAAAATAGGGTTTTGCAGACACCAGTAAAAAGTCTCAAGACATCATCCTGGATGTAGGACGGGCCCTAAACCTAATGACTGGTGTCTTTATAAGAGAAAGTAGAGAGCAATATGAGACCCAGGGACACAGAGAAGACCCAGAGGGGAAGGCCATATGAAAATGGAGGCGGAGCCCTGGCCGGTTGGCTCAGCAGTAGAGCGTCGGCCTAGCGTGCGGAGGACCCGGGTTCGATTCCCGGCCAGGGCACATAGGAGAAGCGCCCATTTGCTTCTCCACCCCTCCGCCGCGCTTTCCTCTCTGTCTCTCTCTTCCCCTCCCGCAGCCAAGGCTCCATTGGAGCAAAGATGGCCCGGGCGCTGGGGATGGCTCTGTGGTCTCTGCCTCAGGCGCTAGAGTGGCTCTGGTTGCAACATGGCGACGCCCAGGATGGGCAGAGCATCCCCCCCTGGTGGGCAGAGAGTCGCCCCTGGTGGGCGTGCCGGGTGGATCCCGGTTGGGCGCATGCGGGAGTCTGTCTGACTGTCTCTCCACGTTTCCAGCTTCAGAAAAAAAAAAAAAAAAGAAAATGGAGGCGGAGAGCCCTGGCCGGTTGGCTCAGTGGTAGAGCGTTGGCCTGGTGTGCAGGAGTTCCAGGTTCTATTCCCAGCCAGGGCACATAGGAGAAGCACCCATTTGCTTCTCCACCCCTTCCCCTTTTCTTCCTCTCTGTCTCTCTCTTCCCCTCCCGCAGCCAAGGCTCCATTGGAGCAAAGTTGGCTCGGGTGCTGAGGATGGCTCTGTGGCCTCTGCCTCAGGCACTAGAATGGCTCTGGTTGCAACAGAGCGCCACCCCAGAGGGGCAGAACATCACCCCCTGGTGGGCGTGCCGGGTGGATCCTGGTCAGGCGCATGCAGGAGTCTGTCTGACTGCCTCCCCATTTCCAACTTCAGAAAAATACAAAAAAAAAAAAAAGAGAGAGAGAGAGAGAGAATGTATTTGAAGAAGCAAATTCCAGAATGGAAAAGGAGAAGTAATATTAAAAAAAATTAATAAAAAAAAAAGAAAGAAAGAAAGAAAATGGAGGCGGAGATTGGAGTGAGGTGTCTACAAGCCGAGGAATGTCAAGGATTACTGGCAGCACCAGAAACTGGGAGAGGCATAGGCTAGATTTCACCCTAGGAGCACTCTTTAATTTTGCCCCCATCTTAATATTAGACTTCTGGCCTCCAGAACTACGAGACAACTCATTTTTGTTGTTTAGTAATTTGTTATAGCAGCTCTAGAAAACAAATACCTACCTCAATATAGCTGAATTTTTTTCAGTTGAGAACATCAGATTAAATGGACAAAGCAAGCTGCAGAGCAATGCATTCAGCGTGAAATAACTTATATAAAGGTTTGAAGGCTCCGGACAATGCTGTCTGTGGTTCACAGACTTCGTAGGTCATAAAAGCTTGGCGGCACCTCAGTCTGGAACTGTGACATTCCCATTGGGTCCCCTCGATGGTGGGGACAGCGTGGGCAAAGGGGTATTCTGCTGGCCTCTGGATGCCCCACATAGACTGCCCAAGGCATTATGAGGTCCCAGAAGGCTTCCCCAGGGAGGAAACCACAGCTGAAGCTTGGAACAGTAGAGGCCTGGCAGGGGCTGGGGAGGTAGAAAGAGCATTCTAGGCTGAGCATGGGCCTGGAGGCTTCAGGAAGCCAGCCTTTTTGGCTGCTGGCTGGAGAGGTTGTGACAGCCTCCCTTAACTGGACATACCCCAGCCTCCTAGGGCTTCTCTGGGACCATCAGGCCTTCCTAGCCATCTTCCTCCTGGGATTGGCAGGGAGGTTGAGAGCCAGATTCAAATGTCTGAAGAGTGACTGGGGCTGGGAGCCAGGCAAGGGTCTACCATGCAGGCACAGGTCAGTCACTTCACCTCCCTGAGCCGGCTCGCTATCGGAAGGGTATGACCTCATCAAATTGTCATGAGGGTGAAACACATTGTAACAGGTGTGGTGAGTCACATCTTGTGGCAGGCTAAGGAGCACAAGCATGGCCTAAGTATTTACACTTCACCTTCCATTTAATCCTCACAACCCTATGAGGTGGGAGTTGTCACTCCTATTTTACAGATGGGTAAACTGAGGGCCACGGAGGTTAACCAGCTGAACCACACAGGCATGCACAGCTGATAAATGGCCAAAACGGGATCTGAACTACGTGATGTAGTGCCCACAAGCCAAGTTGCTTTGCTATACTACTTTATTGGTTCATTTCTGATTTATGGGTTGACACCCATCCCCGCTCCTGGGTGGACTGTGAACCTCTTGGGAGTCAGGCCTTGACTACTTCATCTCCAGGTGAGCCCAGCACCCTGCCTGGTAGGAGGAGGACTCTGGGAAGTATACTGAGTATGGGTGAGTGCGGGTGGGGCCCAGGGTGACCCTGACATTTGGAGGGGTCATGTGGCAGCACCAAGGGGAGATCGGGGTATCTCTAGCCCTACAAAGTCCACCAGACTATTCCCACAGGTGCCATAAGAGAACATGGTGGCCCTGCTAGGCAATGTGGCCCTCAGATCCTTTTACAAAGGAATTGGTCTCTCTACTCATTTTTTTTTAGGGAGAGAGAGAAAGGGAGGGAGAGAGAAAGAGAAATACAGAGACAGAAACAAACAGAGACAGATAGACAGGCAAGGAGAGAGGTGAGAAGAATCAACTCATAGTTGTGTCACTTTAGTAGCTCATTCATTGCTTCTCATATGTGCCCTGATCGGGGGGCTCTAGCTGAGCTAGTGACCCCTTGCTCAAGCCAGAGACCTTTGGGCTCAAGCCAGTGACCTTGGGCTTCAAGCCAGCAACCATGGGGTCATGTCTATGATCCCACATGCAAGCTGGCAACCCTGCATTCAAGCTGGTGAGCCCGCATTCAAGCCCACAACCTCGGGATTTTGAACCTGGGACCTCAGTGTCCCAGGTCGACACTCTATCCACTGTGCCAACACCGGTCAGGCAGACTCCTCTATTCTTTAGTGAAAGAAAACCTGGCCCAGCCTTAGGACCTACAAGTCCCTAAAACACCCCTCCAAGGAGTCCTTGCACCTATTTTCCCACAAATCAATAGTGCCCGCTCCCATCTCCCTCCTATTTTTCTAGGATCCAGCCAAATAGGCCCGTAAGCCCCATAACTCAGGCATCCTGACCCCTAGCCAGAGGGGTCGAGGACCCACTGCTCCTGGCTGGCACGGCTGGTGGTGCACATCTCCACCCATCTTCCCCTTCAGTGAGGTTGTGTTGGTAGCTTGAAACCATCTGTGGAGGGACCACAGAAACCGGCAAATGCAGCAAATCCAGGCTTCCTCATCCCCCAGGCAGCCTCCTGCTCAGTAGTTACCAGCACGCTGCTGCTCTCTGCCCTCCGTTTGTACCTGCTCACCAGGCCGGGAGTCCCTGTCACAGGGGCCCAGGGAGCCCCGGCATTCCGAGGAGAACTGTGACAAGCCAGAGGCCACGGGTGGGCTTCGCTGCATTGGGCTGGACCCGGGACCCTCTAGTTTCCACTCCAAGGCCTCTGTCCCTGACTGGAGCACAGTGCCCAGCTCTGCACAGCCTAGGAACTGAGAGCCCCAAGGTGGGAGCCACACAGGCAAGTCACTTCAGCTGTCCTCCCCTGCAGCACAGGACTCAGTATCAGAGTACACAACCTAAGGTCACGCTTCTGAGGTCACAGCTCAGCTCTGTCCATATGACCTCAAGCAAGTTAGACACTACCCCACCCCCCACCCCCGAGCCTCAGCATCCTCAACTGTAAGATGGGGATTATAGCAGTTCCTGTTTCATTAGAATGTCATAAAAGTAAACTAGTTGTGTTTATAAAAGAGTTGATTTAGCAGAGTTCTTAATAGATGTTAGATTTGTTGTCACTATCACTGTTAATATTTTCCTATCCCAAACCACATGATATATCACCACCTCACACCTGTTAGAATGGCTGCTGTCAGTAAATCAACAAACAACAAGGGCTGGTGAGTATGGAGAGAAAAGGGCACCCTCATGTACTGTTGGTGGGATTGCAAATTGGTGGAAAACAGTAAATTATATGGAAAACAGTATGGAGGTTCCTCAAGAAATTAAAAATGGAACTACCATATGACCCATGATTCCTCTTCTGGGTATTTATCCAAAGAAATCCAAAACACTGTTTGTTTGTTTTTTGTTTATTTATTTATTTCAGAGACAGAGAGAGAGTCAGAGAGAGGGATAGATAGGGGCAGACAGACAGGAACAGAGAGAGATGAGAAGCATCAATCATTAGTTTTTCGTTGCGACACCTTAGTTGTTCATTGATTGCTTTCTCATATGTGCCTTGACTGTGGGCCTTTCAGCAGACGGAGTAACCCCTTGCTCAAGCCAGCGACCTTGGGTTCAAGCTGGTGAGCTTTGCTCATGCTGGCGAGCTCGGGGTCTCGAACCTGGGTCCTCCGCATCCCAATCCGACACTCTATCCACTGCGCTACCGCCTGGTCAGGCCAAAACACTGTTTTGAAAAGACATAGGCAGGCTGACCTGTGGTGGCACAGTGGATGTAGCACTGGCCTGGAACACTGAAGTTGCTGGTTTGAGGCCCTGGGCTTGCCCGGTCAATGCACGTATGGGAGTTGATGCTTCCTGCTCCTCCCCCCGCCTCTTCTTGCTAAAATGAATAAATAAAATTTTTAAAGGAAAAGATATATGCACCCTTACATTCATTGCAGCATTATTTACAACAGCCAAGATATGGAAGCAAACTAAATGCCCACCGATAGACAAAACGATAAGGAAGAGACGGTACATATATATAGCAGAATATTCGACTATAAAAAATAAAATTTTGCCATTGCAATGACATGGATGGACCTAGAGGCTATTATGCTAAGTAAAATAAGCCAGTCAGAGAAAGGCAACTACCATATGATTTCACTAAAAACAAAAGAAATGAACATACAGAAAAGAAATACACTCATAGATACAGACAATAAACTGATGGTTGCCGGATGGGGGGTGGGAGTGGGAGATGGGTGAAAAGGTGAAAGGGATTAAGTACGAATTGCCAGTTATAGAAGTAGTCATGGGAGTGAAGTGCAGCATAGGAAACATAGTCAATATTGTAACTACTATGAATGGCACCAGTGGGTACTAGAATGATTGGGGTGAACACTTTGTAAGTTATATGAATGTCTAATCACAATGTTGCACACCTAAAACTAATATAACAGTGCATGTCAACAGTAATTGAAAAACAAAGAAAAAAAAAAAAGAAAAACAAAGAGCCCTGCTGGATAGCCTATTGGTTGGAGCGTTGTCCAGAAGCGCAGGTGGTTTGTTCCATCCCAGGTGGGGGCACATACAGGAACAGCTCAATGTTCTTCTCTCTCTCCCCTTTCCTCTCTCATGGAAATAAATTTTTTTCAATTTATTTATTTATATATTTATTTTAATTAAAAAAAATTTTATATGAAAGGAAGGGAGATAGTGAGACAGACTCCCATGTGTGTCCCTACTGGGATCCACCTGCCAACCTCCATCTGAGGCCAATGCTCAAATCAACTGAGCTATTTTTAGCACCTGAGGTTAACGCTATCCTCAGTGACCAGCAGATTCGCAAATCGTCTCTTCCTTATCGTTTTGTCTATCGGTGGGCATTTAGCTTGCTTCCATATCTTGGCTGTTGTAAATAATGCTGCAATGAATGTAAGGGTGCATATATCTTTTCCTTTAAAGATTTTATTTATTCATTTTAGCAAGAAGAGGCGGGGGGAGGAGCAGGAAGCATCAACTCCCATACATGCCTTGACCAGGCAAGCCCAGGGCCTCGAACCAGCAACCTCAGTGTTCCAGGCCAGTGCTCCAGCCACTGGCTGCAGAGAGAGGAAGAGGGAGAAGGAGAGACAGGAATGAGGGAGAGGGAGAGAAGCAGATGGTCGGTTCTCCTGACTGGGAATCAAACCTGGGACATCCATACACTGGGCCGACGCTCTATCCACTGAGCCAACCAGCCAGGGCCTTAAAATTTTTTAAATAAAGAAAAATATATAAACAAATTAAAAATAAAGTTCTGCCCTGGCTGAATAGCTCGGTTGGTTAGAGCATCGTCCTGAAGAGCAGAGGTTGCTGGTTCGATTCTCGGTCAGGGCACATAGATGTTCCTGTCTCTCTCTCACTCTCTCCCTTTCTCTTTCTAAAATCAATAAAGTAGTAAACATTAAAAAAAATAATAATAAAGTTCTATCCTATAGGGCAGTTGTGAGGGGAAAGGAGCTGACATCGATTCTCAGCGCAGAGTCTGCACACAGTAGGTGCTCAATTAATGGGCCTTACTGTTTCTGACAGCAGCAAGATGGGTCAGTGCCTCCAACATGCGTTGAAGTGACTTTCCTTGGGCTCCGCCTGGCCATTCCGGTCACCAGGGGGCGCCCGAGCCCCGCCCACGGCACCGCCCCCTCACCTGTGGACAGTTCACCTGGTGCCGCCTCCAGAAGAAGGGATCGGGACTGCAGGGATCTCGGCAGGAGCCTGGCATCGTCCGGTGAGAGCCTAGGGGGCGCTGAGAACAGGGGCCCTACAATTTCGGGCAGGACAGAGCTAGGGCGAAATGGTGCGGTTGGCTGGGGTAATGGAGGCACCAGGCCGGACTCCTGGGACCGGGAAGCATAGGACACGGACAGGAAGGAAGGCGGTGGTTGGGCTTCGGCAGGCCCCGTAGCCTGGGGTTTCGAGGGACTGGGGGGCCTGACGCCTGGGTTGAGGTACTAAATGGCAGCGCGGTGAGGGGAGGAGGAAGAAGGAGGGACGTCCCGGGGTCTGCAGAACTGGTTCAGCCCACAGGGGCCCATCAAGAAAGTGGGGTTCGTCCCTGGGTCCAGCCTAAGGACAGCTGGCTAGGACTGCTGAGACATCTGGGTCCTGCTGGTAGGGCTGGGCTCGGACACCTGGTGAGGCAGGAAAGGGAGGAACAGGCATGTGTTGGGAGAGGACCCGAGGACTGGAGGGCAAGAGTGTGCCAGGGAAGCCCCCTGGGTCTCCTTCCTCTGAAGGCCCTAGGGGAGTGCCACCAGGCTCCTGTCCCCAAGGGCGGGCCGGGGAGTAAACAGGAACCTGGAATGGCAGAGCAGCAGTAGCTGGCACAACCTGTTACCTCGCCCTGCCCAGGCCCTGGGAAACTAACTAGAGGGCTGGTGCCAACCCTCCAGGGGGGATGGCTGAGTGCCTGGGCACCTGAGTTCTGAGGGGTGAGGAACAAAACATCTGGGTCCTGAGAAAATAGGAGAACTGAGCCAGGATACCTGGGCATTATCTGAGTCCTGAGGAGACGGGGACTTGGGCTTCTGGAAGAGGAGGGGCGGGATTGCTAGGGACTAACGGGTCAGGAGAAAGGTCTGGACTTGTTCCTGAGTCCTCAGTCCCTCAGAACCTGGATTCTGGGAAGCTTCCCAGCTGGAGAGGGGCTGAGAGCCAAAATCCAGCTGGATTCTAGAAAGAGAGAGGCAGGGACTGTCAGCAGGGTGGCCTGTGTCCCAGAGCACTGGGACAGGGGTCTCTGGGAGCAGAGAATGTCTACTAGAGGCAGAAGGCAGGGCTGCCCATTTCCTGCTTCTCCCTGCCTCAGTTTACCCTGAGGACATTAACAAAGCTGAGTATTTAATATACAGATCATTAACCCTTGGTGGCCCACAGAGGCCCTGGCTGCAGGACTGAGAGGGCAAGTGGGCAGGTGAAGGGCCAGGTCTTGGATGGGGGGTGGGGGGTGTCAAACCCAGGCTGCAGAGTAGATGTCCTCCAGCTGCCTGTCCCACAGACTTAACTGTCCCCACAGATGTTGCAGGCACCATGAGCTCCCCAGAAGGGCCAAGCTTCCGGTCGGGGCTGCTCTCAGGCGGCGCCTCCCCAAGCTGTGATGAGGGCTTCTTCCCCTTCATACTGGAGCGGCGGGACTCCTTCCTAGGAGGGGGCCCAGGGCCCCAGGAGCCTGAGGACCTGGCCCTGCAGCTGCAGCAGAAGGAGAAAGACTTGCTGTTGGCTGCAGAGCTCGGCAAGATGCTTCTGGAACGCAATGAGGAGCTGCAACGGCAGCTGGAGATGCTGAGCACCCAGCACTCTGAGCGTGAGGAAGTGAGCTGGCAGCGGGGCTGGCAGGCAGGGGGCAGGGGTGGGCAGATGGAGGACAGGTGAGCAGGGGGCAGAAGGCCAGGCAGGGGGATGCTACTGAAATAATTCAGGGCTGGGCCCAGACACCCCTGGCAATGTTGTTTGGTGGTTAAGAACATGGGCTCTGAGGACAAGACCTGGATTTAAAAAAAATTTAATTCAGAGCCCTGTCTGGCTGTGTGACCCTGGGCATGTTGCTGGCCCCCTCTGAATCCTGGGTCCACCTTCTCAGCAGTATAGTGCAGCCCCAGCCAGCGGTTACTGGGCACCCTCTCCCCGCCTACCTCCAGGCACAGTGCTAAGCTCTTCTCACGCATCATCTCAGTCAGTTCTCACTCAGCCTTTGAGGTAGGAACATTCTTCCCTCTGCCCTGGTTCTGTTGTCAGCCACACTGTTACCTGGGGGTCATGTCTGGCCCCTAAACCCCCTGGACACCACTGACTCCTGGATCCATGTCAGTGTCCCCAACCACTGCCCCGAGTCCAACCTGGGTAGCTTACTGCCCTGCACCTCTCCAACAGGCCATCTAATGGGCATCTCAACGTAACTGGCACTCTCATTATGATCCACCCACCCACTGTCTCCATGCCAGCTTTCCACCTCGGGACTAAACCCCGAGCATCTCCCTGACCTCTTCTCCCACACCTGCAAGCCCTACTGATGCTATGCTTCTTCTAACTATGTAGAGTCTGAGGCTACCCACTTACCGTTTCTGCAGCCTCCAAGCTGCTCACAGCCTCTGTCATCTCTGCCGCAGATGCTGCAGCCGCCTCCTCACTGGGCCCCAGCTTCTACTCTTGCTCCCCGAGGCCCATTGTCTATAGGGCAGCCAGAGGGATCTTAAAAAATGACAAACCAGATCATTTCCATCCTTGCTCAGAACCTCCCAATGGCTTTTCATCATATTTAGAATGAAATTGAAACTCCCTACCAGGCCCGTGGGCAGCCTCCCTGACCTCAGCTCAGCTTAGATTACCACCTCTCCTACTGGGGGCCTCTTTACAGTTCCTTGAGTAACCCAACTTTGTTCCCTCAGGGCCTTTGCACTTACTGTTCCTTGCATTTTGCCCTCTTTCTTCTTGCCCTGAGGGAACCAACTCAGGCATTATTTCCTCCTGTGGGAGCCTCTATCCCACCCTGTTCTTCATCACTCTCCAGCATTTCTTTACAGTCCTTACTATTTCTCTAAAACTACCTAGTTTAAGCATATGTCCATTTGCCTAACACCTCTGGAATCTAAGCTGTTAAAGGCAGGGAACATGGCTGTCTCATTTACTTTACTGCTGACAGCCAGACCCCAGAACAAGAGGAGCTCAGGAAATATTAGATGGATGGACAGATGGATGGATGGACGGACGGATGGATGGGACATGGCAATATTAAAGGACTTGCCTGATGACAGAACAGCAGCAGAGCTAGAGACCAGATAGGACAAGTGGACCCCAGCCCTGTGGGCTTAATCCTAGAGCCGTGATGCCCCCACAGTATTTAGCTAAGAGCTTGGCTGCCTGGGTTGGGATCCCTGTTCCACTAATTCACTGTGTCCTTGGGCAAGGCATTCCACCTCTTGAGCCAAATGAGGACATTAATGATGCGAACTCTAGTAGATTAAATGAAGTAGTACAGGTAAAGCACTGGCACAGGATCTGGCAGGAGTGCTGCTAATAACTGTAGAACTATGGTACCACCTTCCAGCCTTGAGAATCTAAAGGCAGTGGGGGTCAGGGACTGGCCCTTCAACTTGCTTGCTTCCCCAAGCTGGGCATCTGGGTGTGCCAGGCTTGTTTTCCCACTAGTTGGACAGGTTTTGGGGAGGCAGACAGAGGCATGGGGCCCATGCAGGGCTGGCCAGGGTTAATTAGAGGGAGGTGGCCTGGAGGAGCTGGCAGAGAGAGGCTGAGCAGAGGCTGGGCAGAAACAGAACCTCCAGAGCCCCTAGCTGTGTGAGGCCATGGGTCGGGGCTCAAATTCTGCCCGACTCAGGCGCCAGAAACGGCGCCTTCGACCTCGGGTTCAGAAGCCCAGGCAGCAGCCAGAGGTAAGTGGGCATCAGCGAGCCCCACCCCATCACAGAGTCAGCCCCTCCTGTTAGGCCTGGAAACTTCTCTCTGCTGTGCCCCCTGCTCTCCTTTCCTCTGAGTCCCTGCATTTTGCTCTCTGTGTCTGCTTCCTCCCTGTCTCTTGCTTTCATGCCTGTCTCAGATTCCCTCAAACTCTCTTTAGGGCTCTATCTCTCCGTCTGGCTCTCTGTGTGTCTGCTCCAGTCTCATCTCTCCCTCTCTGTCTCTGACCCTCTGTCCCGGCCCCAACAGTGGCTGCAGCAGGAGAACCATGAGCTCCGCCGGGGCCTGGCAGCACGGGGAGCAGAGTGGGAGGCCAGGGCTGTGGAGCTGGAGGGGGACGTGGAGGCCCTGCGGGCCCAGCTGGGGGAACAGCGCTCAGAGCAGCAGGACAGCGGGAGAGAGCGTGCACGGGCCCTCAGCGAACTCAGCGAGCAGAACCTACGGCTCAGCCAGCAGCTGGCCCAGGTGAGACAGCCTTGACCCAACCAGATTCTTGGGTCCCAGTTTGGGGGGTGGGTGCCAGGGGCTTAGTGTTGAGGTTTAGGACAACTGAGGACTCCATTGCCCCCCCCCCCGCTTCCCCTAGGCTTCCCAGACGGAACAGGAGCTTCAGAGGGAACTGGACGGCCTTCGGGGGCAGTGCCAGGCCCAGGCCCTCGTCAGGGCAGAGCTGAGGACACAGATGGAGAGTCTGCAGGGGGAGGTGAGTGCTGGTGAGGGTGGGGGCTCTGCTGGACCAGGAAGGCTGGCCTGGAGGCTATCTGGAGCTGGCCTGGCACCTCCCGTCCAGCTCTGAGGCCTTTCCCCAGAACCAGATGCTGCAGAGTCGCCGGCAGGACCTGGAGGCCCAAACCCGAGACCTGCGGGAGGAGGTGGAGAAATGCCAGGGCAGGCTACAAGCAGCTCATGAGGAGCTGCTGCTCCTGAGGCGCGAGAAGCAGGAGCACAGTTTGGAGGTGACCAGTGGGGTTGGGCTGGCTGTGTGGGAGCACCAAGCGGGAGCCGTGGCCACTGCCTCAGGTCCTCCTGGGAGATGAAGCCAGAGCTGGGTCACTGGGAGCCCCAGCAGCTGGGCCACAGGAGCATAGGCATTAGCCCAAAGGCCAGTGGGAGCCTTGGAAGTGTATTAAGCAAGGGTGGTACACTCTTAGAATCCATCAGAACCGAGCAGCTGGGAGGTCAGGAAGAGGCTGAGGCTAGAACTCAGGCCAGTAATGATGGAGACCTGACCAGGTCTGATGGAGGGAGGGGAATAAAGAGGCAGTACTTTGAAGTCAAATTTCTGGGGTTCTTATCCTAACATCTCTTCTCACATCGTGGTGCACCAGCCTCGGCTTCCCCTTCTGTGAGGTGGGATGGTAATGAAGCTTTGGTGAGGGTGTGAAGCACAAAGCACAGCGCTGGCTTAGAAGGAAGGCTCAATAAATGCTGGAAGACAGCAATTAGTACGAGTTATAAGGCTGATTGGTCTGGGACGCAGAAGGTCTCTCAGAGAAATTACCTGGTGAGGTGCGGCTGGAGGGAGGGTGATGGAGGACTTTAAAGTGGGGCGCCAATCCACACCCTGCTTTATGGGCGAGGAAATTGGTGTGGGCTAAGGGGAAGTGCGTGGCCCAAGGTCGCTCAGAGATCCGCGGTGGGATGGGGGGTGGAGAAAGCAAGCGTCCGTAGCTGAGGTGCATAGACGCGAGGTCTGCCTGGCTCTCAGCGGTGCGCTGGCGCCCCCTGTAGGCTAGTCTCAGACTGCCGGCGGCGGGAGCACCTGGCTGACCGCGCATGTTTGTCTGTCCGCCCATGCTTTTTATGTCTATTCGTGAATGCACAGCTGGAATGCGCACGTTCCGAGGCCAGGGAGGCACTGATCACACTGCGGAGGCTGCAGCGGCGTGTCTCAGAGCTAGAGGAAGAGTCGCGTCTCCAGGACGCTGACACCTCGGTGGCCTCCCTGAAGTCAGAACTTGCCCATAGCCTTGACAGCAAACAGGACCAGAAGGCAGATGGACTCAGAGACACCCAGGTGAGCTTGCGGCCCACCAGCTATCGAGGACTGCACACTCCACCCCTCTCCCTTTTCCCACAAGGTTCAATACTACACTGACCAATTCCTTTGGTGAACAGACCATTCTGTCCCAGGAGACCCAAGAGACATCCAGTCACCAGGCTTTGCCCCAGGAGGAGAACTTGGAGCCTCCCAAGAAAAGGGCATCCCTGAGCCCAACAGAGACACTGGAGGAGAAGGAGATGGAAGTGGCCCGGCTGCAGGATGAGGTGGGGGGTGGGGGGACGAACGGACATAGTGATCCATGCAGAGCCCCTCTCAATATCGGTTTCCCTTTTCCATCTATAACTTCGAGCCTTTTCCCACGAATCCCCCTCTACTGGGATCATCCTTCTTCTCAACAAACTTGCAGTTATGCTTCAATAGCCAGCCTTTGTGCCACCTCCTCCAGGAAGACTTCCTGGACTTCATTCCCCAATTAGTCTCACTTCCCAATGCTTCTCCATGCTTCACCCTTCCTGTAGGCTTATACCACCCAACTAGTCTCATACCAGCATGGGGGTGGGGACTAAGAAAATTTATCTTAGCATAGGGCCACCAGCTTCTTGGGATGTTCATGGAGCAGGTAAGGAAAGGGTGGTCAGAGAGCTGAAGCCCAGACTGCCAGGAAGAGCAAGGGCTTGAAGACCCAGAGGCCTACTTGCGTCTCTGCCCTTTCCCCTGCCCACAGGTCGAACTGCAGCGAGCAGAGCTACAGTCCCTGCGGGAGGAGCTGCAAAGACAGAAGGAGCTGCGGGAGCAGGACCCCGAGGAGGCCCTAAGAGACGCCCTCTCGGACAGAGAGGAAGCTGTGAACAAGTGAGCCTTCCTCTGCCACCATCCACTACCTTCCCAGCGAGGCTAAAGGCCCTAGGCACTCTGGTGGTTCTAGGCCTCATTGGTGCTACGGGTTATAATTATCCCACTCCAACCCAGGAGCCCTCTGACCTCCTCGGTTTGGGTGTTAAAGGTTCCACTCCCGCCGGGCCCCGCTTCCCTGCTCGCTGAGGCCCCTTTAACCACCTCTCTGCGCCCGTGGCTTGCAGGGCCCTGGAACTGTCCCTGGAGCTCAGCCGCGTCTCTCTGGAGCGTGACTCCCTCTCCCGGGAGCTGCTTCGCACCATCCGCCAGAAGGTGGCGCTGACGCAAGAGCTGGAGGCCTGGCAGGTGAAGAGCCGGGCCCGAGGGGCAGGGCCGGAGGGGCGGGGCCTTGCTCTGACCAGCCCCTCCCACCCTGCTGACCTGTTCACAGGACGACATGCAAGTGGTGATTGGACAGCAGCTGCGCTCCCAATGCCAGAAGGAGCTAAGCGCGTCTGGATCCACTCCGCCTCGCCCCGCGCCCAGGTTCTCGCTCCGCAGGAGTCCTGGGCCTACCGGCGGATTCTTCAGCAACCTCTTCCGAAGGACCTGAGGGCTCTTTCTTCTGGCCAAGGAAGCGACAGGGCCCCGATTGTCTTCCAAACGGGCTGGTACCCTCCCAGCCCCGGGATGCTGGGCAGGGGCTCATTGGGAGCAGACTGTTGCTTTGGGAGTCAGAGGGCCCAGGCTGGGGGTGGGGGGAGGCAGATGAGGCAGAGCTAACTGTTTTGATCCTATATAGGTCTTTTCTAAGTACTAGGGCACTAGGCCCTCTGTCCCTGGCATATTCCCAGGAAATGGTGGGTATAGTTATTTATGTACCAAAATGAGACAAAGTAATATATAAATCAATACACCGACTTAGTCTCCATTCTTGAAAAGAAAGCACATGGAAGAAAGTCAAATTTTATTTGTAAAAAGAAAAAAAAAAAAAAGAAAAACCTAGAAAGGAGAGGTAAGGGATTTGCCAGAGGTCAGAAGGACAGGGAGAAGGCGCGATAGCCCAGATTGGTGAACACATCTACCCGGCAGCTGTTGCCTGCGGCTGTCAGCACCTGGAGAAAAGAGGGCGGTGACTGACCTGCCCACACCCCTGCCCTCCCAGCACCCCCACAGCTCCTTGCAGGACCCACCTTGCACTCAGGGGCTGCTGGCTGCTGGTTGAGGCTGAGACTGAGCAGCCCTGGGGAGGAGCCAGGCACCTGGGCCTTAAGCTCCCCACTCAGCTGCCACTGGTTGACACAGGGGCCCTGGCCAGCTGACAGAATCTGAGGAGAGCAGGGAGGGGATTTAGGGGTCAGAACTGGAGATGGGAACTGGGCAGAGGTAGCAAAGTCAAGACAGTGGTCCTTACCAGGTCCTGGTAGAAAGTGACATGCTTCTGTGGTGCCCACATGGGGAAGATGGTGGTGGGTGTGGAGGATCGGAGGTGCCAAAGGGTGAGCGCTGGGCCCCCTCCACAGACCTAGGCAGAAAGGTAGAGATGCCCAGCCGCTGTAAGCCATGAGCCCTCAGCTGGTAGGGCCCAGAGCTAACACCCCATGCTGCACTTTGCTTGGCTCACCATCCAATCTGAGTCAGTTGCCAAACATCCAATCCAACGCCCATTGTGGGGCCTTGAGCACTCCTGGGAGGGAGGAGAAGAGAGGAGAAGGTGAACATGGAGGAGATGCCCAGGGAGAAGGGAGGACAGGGTGGAGGGCACGCCCTCACCTCATGCTTGTAGACCTCGATTGTCTGAACCTCCTTAGCCATGCGAAGGTCTGTGGGGGAAGAACCATGAGATGCACTCTGCTCACCCCAGCCTCCCTCACCACCATCCTTCTCTCCAACTAGACACTCCCTTACCCCAAAGCCGCACAGCCCCATCCTCGCCTCCTGACAGCACCTCGGTGTTCCGCTCCCGCAGTGCCAGGCAGTGGATGTAGTCTGTGTGGCCCCGGAGGGCCCGCTGCAGGAAGAGGGGCAGTGTCAGAATGAGATCCAAGAAGAATGCCTCCCCCAGCCGTCCAGCTCCAGGGCCCTCTCACCGTGAAGGTCCCCGTCTCTAGGTCCATCGTATGCAACTGGCAATCTCCCCCCGCCAAGATGAGGGAATTTTCCTGTAGAGAAAGGCGGGGTGGGGTAAAATGTCAAATCAGGACAGGGAATGGGGAAAAGATTAGTTCGGGCCAAAAACAGGGAAGGGTAGAGCCCTAGTCACAAAGGGTCAGACCTTGGGCACGAGAAGCAAAGCATTGATCTCAGGCACTTCCAGGCTGGTCCTAGGGAAGGGAAAGCAGGGTCAGCTCTGGTGAGGCTTGCACTCTCACGTGCCCTCTGCCCACATGGCCCTGGCTTACCTGTATGGGGGTTGACGACGCCATACCTCCTTACAGCCCTTCATGGAAGGAAACACTGGGTGACCTCAAAGGCTCTCTCTGGGGCTAGGTGCCCCAGACCTCCCCCCACTCCACACTCCTTACCTTCTTGAGGATCTCTGCCCACAGCCAGGCCTTCACTTCGCCATCTCCAGCACTAAACAGATGTCGATCAGTGGAGACCATGCTGTAGACGGGCCCATCGTGGGCTAAATGGAAATGCAGAACCTGAGTGACCCTGCCCCGCTCTCCTTCTCCACTCTGGGGTCCCCTAAGCCAAACTCAATGTCTGCACCCACCTTGGAAGGTCACCACGGGCTTCTTACTTTCCTCTTTGGCCTCAGAGCTCAAAGCAGCAGACAAGCTGAAGGGAATGGGGTAGGAGTGTCTGAGTCGGAAGCAAGAGGCATCAGTCCTGGGAAGGCCAAATGCCAGAGCCAATGGGTACTGGGGAGCAGAGGCAAGGGTACCTGAAGATGGCTATCTGTCCGTAATTATTGCCAGATGCCAGGAACTTCCCGCAGGGTGAGACACTCTGGGAGAAAATGGTCATGTGCAGCCGCTGCAGGGCCTGTAACACTTCCATCTGTAGGGAGAGGGTGGATGAAGGCTGTCAGGGAACTCCCATCCACAGACTCCTTCCTGGTTCTTCTGCCGCCATGTGGCCATTGCCCATATTTCTTAGACCTCCTTTGAGGCCCACCAAGCAGACACCTGCCCATAAAGTCCCAGGGGTGGCTCCAAGAAGAGGATGAGGAAGGGGAGAGTTGATGCAGGGTGTCCAGCAGGACCCGGAGTAAGCACTCAGCCTCTCCTCCAAGTTTCCTTATACCTATATGTTAAATGGAGCTCACAGGAGATTCTGTCACGATTTTATGAGCTACTGTATATAAAGATCTTTGCATAAGGCTGCCTCATTGAAAGGGCATTAAAAAAATGGCTCTAACCTAACTGGTGGTGTTACAGTGGATAGAGCGTGGACCTGGGACATTAAGGTCCCAGGTTTGAAATACCGAGGTCGCCAGCTTGAGCACTGGCTCCTCCAGCTTGAGTGTAGGCTCCCCGGCTTGAGCGTGGATCAGGCATGATCCCATATTCACTGGCTCGTGCCCAAGGTCACCAGCTTGAGCAAGAAGTCACTAGCTCACTAGAGCTCCCCCAAGGCATGTATGCGAAGCAAGCAATGAACAACTAAAGTGACGCAACTGCAAGTTGATGCTTCTCATCTCTTTTCCTCCCCACCTGTCTCTTAAAAAAAAAAAAGTGGTTATCTATTATCGTAATAAAAAAACCCTACAACCTTCTAATCTCTAACCCTTGACTTTCGTTTTAGGCCCATGAAGTATTTCTGGGTTACTCTTTCGCCAGGGATCAAGGTTTGAGTCCTACCAAGAACAAAACGGGGTTCAGGGAAGGACTACAAACCCCAGAACGCACCGCGCACCAAGCCCGCCTCACCTGACCCAAAGGAACCGAATGCGGTACAGCTCGCTCCATCTCGAGAACTATAAATCCCAGAGTGCTTCGCGCGCTACGCAATCTCACGAATCCGGACGTGCGCCCCAGCGGTTCACCTTCGCGGCGTCCCAACGGTCTAGTACTGCCGCCAGCTTAGCCAGAAGGCTGTCGCCGCGTACGACTAAACTCCCAGGAGCCGAGATGAACGCCGCGACGTTCCCCCGACACTAAGTGGCGCCCACTGCAGCTCGCCGGACCCCCTCCCCCACCTCGCCGAGCAGAACCGCCTTCCAGCGGCGTACGCCTCTCTTCCGCGCCTGCGCGGAATCTCGCCGCTGCGAGCGCCTTAAGCCACACCTCTCGCGTGTGGCCACGCCTCCGGAGCCCCGCCTCTGTCGCCCGGATCCCACCTCTCTGCTCGCAGTACCCCGGACCCCCAATGATTTTTCAGCAGTCCCTGGAGCGAGACCCCCCGAGTCGGGCTCAGCACGACCCTAGGGCTGCCTTGGGGGCGCCTCGAGGCCTAGAACCAAGGTATGTATGGGGGGCTCTGGATGGGCCTAGCCGAAGGGCGCAGGAGCTTTGAGTGAGAGCTCAGTGCTTGTCTGCAGGATGACACACAGTGGGGCGAATCAGCGAGGCTTGGGCATGAGCTGAGACATATTTGGAGACTTTCAATGCAGGCTGCTGGATGATCCGGGAGTGCGGGGGTGACTTAATTGAGAGATGGGCTGGGGGGAGGGGGTTCCTGGCTGACGCTCCAGGCTCAGGCTGGCAGATCTTGGGGATGAGGCCGAGAGAATTGGGTGCCCCAGCTCTCTTTTTTTCTCAGCTCCCCTCTCCGAGGAGCTGTGTCCATAAGCACCAAGCGGCGCCTAAAGAAGGAGCAGTGAGTTTAGGGACAGAGAGGGACTCCCAACAAGACCTCTCTCACCTCAGGTCTCCATCAGCCTGTCTCCCCTCTGAGTATCCCAACTTGCCTGCCTCTTGGTCTCTCTCCAGGGAGCCCCTCTGCAATCAGTTCCTGTCCGAGGAGAATATGGCCACTTACTTCTCTCGACTCAGCCTGCACAATGACCACCCCTACTGCAGCCCTCCCCTGGCTTTCTCCCAAGCTCTGCCCCCACTCAGGTAGGCAGTATCCACTGTCCACTGACTTGGCCTTCTGGAGGATCACACCCTGTCCTGGGAGCCAAACTCCAGGCCCTGTCTCATCCTGCTATTTTTAACTTCAAGCCAACCTCTGTTGTTTCTTCTCTTGGCTCCTTAGAAGGTAGAGGCAGCCCAGGAGCCCCTGGGGACCTGAACCTGGTGGGAGGTGGCTCTGCCAGGCCAGGCTCAGCCCTGTGTCCTGTGTGTCATTTTCTCTTCTAGGAGCCCTTGCTCTGAGCTGCTTCTCTGGCGCTATCCTGGAAACCTTATTCCAGAGGCCCTCCGGCTGCTGAGGGTGGGGGACACCCATCACCCTGCAACCCCAGCTGGGGAAATAATGGAGCTCTGAATGCTGGCAGGCAGTGCACCTGCCCACCCTCCTTTCCTCCCCAAAACAAGGAAGATCAACACTTCCCATGAAGGGACCAGCTGACCTGCTTTCCCTCTAAACCAAGCCTTTGGGCACCAAGACCTTCCCCCAGCAGGAGGGCACTGAGCCTGGGGTGGGAGGGACAGGAGGGACAGCAGCATGGAAAGGAAGGCACCCCCCCCAACTCCCCAGGAAAAGTGAATAAAGATTGCTGTGCTGATGATGGCTTCAGTCTGGAACCTGGGGCCTTTGGGAAGAGAGGGGAGAGCTGGAGCACTAGATGCTGGGGTTTCTCCTCAAGATCTTCCCTGGAAAACGGTCAGGGCCTGGCCAGGTCCTGGCAGGCAGGGCTCAGGCATTGAGAATGTGTGAGTCAGAGCCTCACCCCCGCCCCCGCGGCTGACTCACTCCTCCCTCCAGCTCTGGGAAGTCAGGCTAGGGAATCATGACACTCTCCAATCCATTTAAAGTTAAAGATTCTTTTATTAATAAATTCTCCCACCCCTCCAAACTTTCTCCCCAAAATAAATATATCCCCCCTTTGAGGGTTGGGGGACAGTGTCTCAGGGCCAGCCCCCCTAGAGGGCCAGCCCCCTAGTGTTAGGAACAGATCCCTAACCCCCTAGGCTAAGACCCCCCGTGCTGGAATTTCAGCACATTCAAGTGGGTGGGGCCTGCTGTTCTGTCTGTCCCTCACTTCGGCCTGACACCCAGGCCATAGGGGTAGGGGACCCTTGTGCAAATGTTTCAGTTCCTAGTGGCAGCTATCTGGGGTGAGCCAACCTGGGTCTCTGTTCTGGAGCCAGAGACAGGGAGGGCAGCCAGATACCTTGGAAGGCTCCTCTGAAGCTGGGATCCAAGTCTCAGAGAAGTGATTCACCTGCCCCCCATCCCTGCACAGCCCCAGGGGTTGGAACAGCTTGGCTTGGGCTGTGTCTGAGAGGCAAGGGCTGGCTCCAGAATGAATGAATGAATGAATGAAGAATAGGCACCGCCTCCTGCTGATCAAGGATGCTCACTGTCACTGGATCAGTGCCACACCAGGACAGCCCTCCCCGCCGGTTTCCTCGATGGGGGCTACAAGATAAGAAGAGGGGTTGTCAAAAGCTGGGGAGATGGTGAGGAGTAATGGGGAATGGGCAGATAGGCAGGCCAGGGTACACTTACTGGTAAACTTCTCTCTCCTACGGCACCGTCTCCACACCAAGAAGCCAGAAAGCAGCCCCAAAACCAGGGCCAAGCTCAGGGTGCCCCCCAAGATAGGCCACAGCAGCCCGAAGGTGGCTGAAGGGGCCCCAGCACCTGGGGTTGAAATTCGAAGTCAGAACTCGCCCCTGTCCGGTTCAGCCCACCCCCTAGTTCTGAGCCTAAAGTCTTTCTCCTACTGGGATTGGAACCCGGAGCCCTTTCCCCACTCCTTAACCCCATGTTAAGTCTCCAGATCTGAAGCCACCTGCTCCCCTCTCTAATTCAGCAACTCTCTCTGTCTGGGGTCCGCTCAGGTCTGGCCCCGCCCCCCACTCACAGCCCAGGCAGAAGTCGCTGTGCGGTCGCGCTGGACACGACGCGCAGTCCATGCACTTGTCGAGGTCCGCGCTCCAGGAGCTGCCGCGCGAGCAGGGAGTGGTGCCTGGGGAAGGGGCCGCGGGTCAGAGGCTGGGGGCGGGGTGCGGCTATTCTGGGGGCTGAGGTCAGGGTCGGCCGGCTCGTATAACGTGAGTCACCGGCGCCCGCATTCCTCACAGGTGACCGCACGGCCCGACCGGGACAAGGCAGCGCGTAGGGGAGGGGGGCGTAGAACTGGAGGCTTGGAGTGGGGGTGGGGGGACAGGTCCCCACAGCACGACCCCCCCCCCCCTGCCGCCGGCGGGTGACTCATTCCTGGGCACTGGGCCCGACCCTGGTCCCTCCCCCTCGCATAGCTGGGCACTGAAGTCACCGGATGGAAGGGGCACCCCACGATATGGGGGCACAGACCCCCGTACCTCTCGACAACCCCCCCCCAGACTCTTCGGTCATTGGGGCTAGGTAGAACCGGTATTGACCAGCTGGGGGCATGCCCCCTCACCGGACAAGACATCCACCTTCAAACTTTCTCCGCTTCCAAATCCGAGTTGGACAGGCGGGAAACTGAACCCGGACTAAGGATGAAGCTCGGAGCGAGATGAGACCTCCCCTAGCCAGGGAGCGCGGTGTCTGGAAACTACCTGACCCCCGACCCCATGAACCCCCAGTTCTGCCCCCTACTCTAGGCACTCAAAGCCGGCTCCCCGATCCCCGTCCGGGGGTTCCCCGACCCTCACGCCCTCCCGACCAGCCCCAGCCTGGCGCCGGGAGTACCTGACACTGGCTCCCCGGCCGCGGCGCACAGCAGAGCCAGCCCGAGCCCCAGTACAAGGAGCTGCAGCAGAGGGCGCAGCAGACTGAGAGCCATGACGTGCGCGTCCCGCAGCCGCTGCAGTGTGAGACGGCCGCTGGTCGCTGGGACAGACAGCTTCAGCCTGGTCCCCGCCTCCGCCTTCCGGGGCGGACCCCTCGCCTCCGCCCGCCCAGCAGCCCGCCCCTGGATGCCCTGCCCCGGGCGGCCCGCTAAATTCAGTCTTTAGCTCGGCCAACACCATCCGCCTGCGCGAGCTGCCGGGACGTCGCTAGGATGCAGACTTGGCTGCACCTCGGTGCTCAGGTCCGGGAGATGTGTGTGTGGTGGTGGTGGTGCTGAGAGATCAGACACGAAACCATCCATTGCACAGATAACCGCAGATTTCTTAAGAACCCCAGGGACATAATAACAACACAAAAATAATGAACCCTGGCGGGATAGCTCGGTTAGTTGGAGCATCGTCCCGATATGCAAAGGTTGCCAGTTCGATCCCCCGTCAGGGCACCTACAGAAATAGATCGATGTTCCTGTTTCTCTTTCTCCTTTCCTCTCTCTCTAAGGTCAATCAACAATTAAAAAAAAAAAAAAAGAAATCTTCTCTAAAACATAATGATAATGTATTATTTAAGTTCTACCTTAGTCCTGACCAGGCGGTGGCGCAGTGGATAGAGCGTCGGACTGGGATGTGGCAGACTCAGGTTCGAAACCCCAAGCTCGCCAGCTTGAGCGCAGGCTCATCTGGCTTGAGCAAAAAGCTCACCAGCTTGGACCCAAAGTCTCTGGCTCCAGCAAGGGGTTACTCCTTCTGCTGAAGGCCCACGGTGTCCCAACGAAAAACTGATGATTGATGCTTCTCATCTCTCTGTTCCTGTCTGTCCCTATCTATCCCTCTCTCTGACTTTCTCTGTCTCTGTAAAAACAAAACAAACAAAAAAAGTTCTACCTTAGGACATAGTTACCTAGTAAAATATGGGCTTGTTGTCTCCATTTTGCAGAGTATGAAACTGATAAGCCCTGGCCGGTTGGCTCAGTATAGATAGAGCGTCCATCCAACGTGTGCAACATAAGTCCGGGGTTCGATTCTGGAACGCACAGGAGAGGCAACCATTTGATTCTCCTCCCCTGCCCCCCCCTCTCTTCCTGTCTCTCAGCCATGGCTTGATTGATTCGAATGCATCTGCTGGGTCGCCGATAATGGCTCCCTGAAGCCTCCATCTCAGGCGTTAGGAATAGCTCAGTTGCGAGCATTGGCCCAGATGGTCAGAGCATTCACCCTAGACGGGAATTGCCTGGTGGATCCCCGTTACAGCGCAAGCGGGAGTCTGTTCTCACTATCTTCCTTCCTCTCACTGAAAAGAAAAAAAAGAAAAGAAAAAAGAAAAACTAAGGAAGCGCTGAAAAGTGGCGCTCCGACGTCAGCCGCTGATGTCTCCACACCTGGGCCAGATGTGAGCGCAGCAGTCCCAGTCTCGAGCGCCGCGGAGTGACTAGATTGAGATTCGCGTCCCTAGCGGTCTAGACTGGGGTCTCAGCCCCTCCCCGGGGCGGTGGTCCAGTGACGTCACTGCCTCTTTAAGACCCCACCTCCGTCCTGTCCTCACACTCGCGGCTCTTACCAATCTCCGCAGACTCCCTCTCAGGTGAGACTGGGGACAGTAAGCGTGTTGGGGAGGAGGAGGAGGTGGATGCGTCGAGGAACAGGGTACAGGGCGCAGGCAGCGTGGAGAACCTGGACTAATCTTCTGGCAGCGGCCACCTGGGCCGGTGAGTCCCCGGAGCGGGGCAGATCGGGTCCTTCGGCTGCTCGAAAAAGGTTAAAACGCCCCTCCTCCCCTCCCTTGGGACAAAGGCACCGAAACCCGGGCGCCCCTCCCCCACCTGCGCTGCTCTCCGGGTCAGGCGCCCCTCCCCCTCACCTGCGGGAGCAGACCCTAGGCGCGCGCCGCCATTTAACTATTACGCTTGCGCGGCTTCCAGGCTGGCGGGGGGACTGAGGACACCCACCTTTGGCCAGATTGCGAAGGGAAGTAGGGAAGCGGAAAGTGGCGCCCTCGGATCGAGTCGAGCCCGTAGTGTGTGGAAAGGGAATGGGTCGAGGGCAGGAGAGAGGCACAAGGTGCCTAGGTTGTCGTGGCCCCAGCTTCTTTAACTCTGCCAGACACTTGGAGGGGTAGACAGGGAACTGGGAAGAGCGAAGGCTGGCCCACCTAGTCCGACCTCCCCCCGAGGTCTTCAGGTCGGGCCCAGCGGGTACAGATGAAATGCAGAGTCTGCCCTCTGGCCATGCTGCTGGGTTAGTGCTAGGTTTAGGTCCAAACCTGCGCAGGACCTCTGAGCAATGGAGAGCCACAATAGAAACCTGAACAGAACTGGTCCTAGGGGAGACCTTTGAACAGAAGTGGGATGTGAGGGGAGAGGAAGTATGGGGTTCCTGTAGAGAAGCTAGTTCCCTGGATAGACCGACCCCAAGGATTTTAGCTCATTTTAAGGAAGTTGTGTCCTGAAAGAATGGCATTTTGGGTAAGAATACATATGAAAAATGTCCCCAACCTTGGGGGTATGCTCTATGGCCCCAAAGGGAAGGCAGAAAAGTGTGACCCAGGGAGGCAGCCAAAGACCCTAGGGAAGGAAGTGCTTTTGTTTTTGGGTGTGAGGGTCCGGCGGGTCTTTCCTGCCCCTCCAGGGATTGGGCGGGGCGGGGCAGGGCGGAGCTGAGCTGAGCTGGGGCAGGCCAGGTGGGGACTATTGGGCCACCCGGAACAGAAGATCTTTAAGATCAAACTGGTAGCTTGACCGGTGGTTGAGCAATGGATAAAAGTGTCCACCTGGGCCCTGGCCAGTTGGCTCAGTGGTAGAGCATTGGCCTGGCGTGCAGGAGTCCCGGGTTCGGTTCCCGGCCAGGGCACACAGGAGAAGCGCCCATCTGCTTCTCCACCCCTCCCCCTCTCCTTGCTCTCTGTCTCTCTCTTCCCCTCCCGCAGCCGAGGCTCCATTGGAGCAAAGTTGGCCCGGGCACTGAGGATGGCTCCATAGCCTCTACCTCAGGCGCTGGAATGGCTCTGGTCAGGGCAGAGCAACGCCCCAGATGGGCAGAGCATCAATCCCTGGAAGGCATGCCCGGTGGATCCCGGTCAGGCGCATGCGGGAGTCTGTCTGACTGCCTCCCGGTTTCCAACTTCAGAAAGAAAAAAAAAAGTGTCCACCTGTCCACCGGCAACACTGAATCTCCCATTCAGAGCCCCATGCTTGCACTGTCAAGGCACATACTGTGCATTTCCCCCCCACCCCGCACCCTTGCTTCTCTCTCTCCTCACTCTCTAAAGTCAACCAATAAAGCCTGACCAGGCGGTGGCGCAGTGGATAGAGCGTCGGATTGGGATGTGGAGGACCCAGGTTCGAGACCCAGGGGGTTTTTCCAGCTTGAGCGCAGGCTCATCTGGCTTGAGCAAAAAGTTCACCAGCTTGGACCCAAGGTCGCTGCCTCGAGCAAGGGGTCACTAGCTCTGCTGAAGGCCCATAGTCAAGGCACATGAGAAAGCAATCAATGAACAACTAAGGTGTCACAACAAAAAACTGATGATTGATGCTTCTCATCTCTCTAGGTTCCTGACTGTCCCTGTCTATCCCTCTCTCTGACTCTCTCTCTGACTCTCGCTCTGTCTCTGTAAAAAAAAAAAAAAAAAAAAGTCAATCAATAAAAATCTATTAAAAGATCAAACTGGTATAGAACCATGTTGTGGTGAGGGATTTGGACACTCCTGTTGGGTGGTGGGAGGAAGCTTGGATCTCTTGGTGGTTTTGAGATTGAAACTCAGTAGCAAAAACCAACCTTCCATCTGTGTTCCCTGTGGAAAACACCTGCAAACTTTGCTCGATCTCTCTATCCCCTTTTTGTCACTTCGCTGTTTGATGAAATGCATCCACAGTGGCCCAGTCGAGGGACTAGCACTTGCTTAAGCTTTTTTTTAATTGATTAGTTTTTAGAGAAAGAGAGAAACATGGATTTGTTGTCCCACCTATTTATGCATTCATTGGTTGATTTTTTTATTTTTATTTTTTTGTATTTTTCTGAAGCTGGAAACGGGGAAAGACAGACTCCCGCATGCGCCCAACCGGGATCCACCCGGCATGCCCACCAGGAGGCGACGCTCTGCCCCTCCAGGGCGTCGCTCTGTTGCGACCAGAGCCACTCTAGCACCTGGGGCAGAGGCCAAGGAGCCATCCCCAGCGCCCAGGCCATCTTTGCTCCAATGGAGCCTTGGCTGCGGGAGGGGAAGAGAGAGACAGAGAGGAAGGAGAGGGGGAGGGGTGGAGAAGCAAATGGGTGCTTCTCCTGTGTGCCCTGGTCGGGAATCGAACCCGAGACTTCTGCACGCCAGGCCGATGCTCTACCACTGAGCCTAACGGCCAGGGCCTGATTTTTATTTTTTTTTCAGAGGCAGAGAAAGGGATAGACAGGGAGAGACAGATAGGAATAGAGAGATGAGAAGCATCAATTATCAGTTTTTCATTGTGACACCTTAGTTGTTCCTTGATTGCTTTCTCATATGTGCCTTGACCATGGGCCTTCAGCAGACCGAGTAACCCCTTGCTCGAGCCATCGACCTTGGGTCCAAGCTGGTGACCTCAGGGTCTCGAACCTAGATCTTCCGCATCCCAGTCCGACGCTCTATCCACTGTGCCACCGCTCAGTCAGGCTCATTGGTTGATTCTTATATGTGCACTGACCAGGGATCGAACTTGCAATCTTGGCATATAGGGACAATGCTCCAATCAATTAAGGTACTTGGCCAGAACATTTAGGCTTTATATTATCTTTCATTTGTACTCAAAACAGCCAGGACCAGGTGGTTAACTATTGTAAGCCAGTCCCTGTCACATAACTAGGGGGGGGGAAAATAAATGGTAAAGCATTAGTGCTCATTTTGCCCATGAGACAACGAGGCTCAGGGACATGCCGTAGTGTCCCAACTCCCTAGGTTTATACTGCTGGTGTTCTGTGTGGCCGTGGCAGATGGCATGGGGGTTAGCACTCATTGGGAACGAGTGATCTTGGCTAGCTGGTCTTAATATTACCCTGTTCTGTCTCCCAGTGCAGCTCCTAACCTCAACCTCGTCATGGCCTCTGCTGGTCTGCAAATCCTGGGGATCATCCTGACACTGCTTGGCTGGGTGAATGCCCTTGTGTCTTGTGCCTTGCCTTTGTGGAAGGTGACCGCCTTCATCGGCAACAGCATCGTGGTGGCCCAGGTGGTGTGGGAGGGGCTGTGGATGTCCTGTGTGGTACAGAGCACGGGCCAGATGCAGTGCAAGGTGTACGACTCAATGCTGGCGCTGCCCCAGGACCTGCAGGCTGCCCGAGCCCTCTGCGTCATCACTCTCCTCGTCGCCCTGGTTGGTCTACTGATCTACCTCGGTGGTGCCAAGTGTACCACCTGTGTGGAGGACAAGGACTCCAAGGCCCGTCTGGTGCTCACCTCAGGGATCATCTTTGTCATCTCAGGGGTCCTGACCCTGATCCCTATCTGCTGGACAGCCCACGCCATCATCCAGGACTTCTACAACCCCCTTGTGGCAGAAGCCCTAAAGCGGGAGCTGGGGGCCTCTCTCTATCTGGGCTGGGCAGCTTCTGGCCTTTTGTTGCTGGGTGGAGGGCTGCTGTGCTACACCTGTCCCTCTGGGGGGTCCCAGGGTTCTAGCCATTACCTGGCCCGATACTCAGCATCCATTCCACGTGCCAATTCACAGGGGCCCTCTGAGTACCCCACCAAGAATTACGTCTGATGTGGGTAGGAGAATGGGGCTCCCTTGACAATGGAGCCTACCCCCTGAGCTGGAGTCATCAAGATGCATGACAGCTTCTGGGTTGTTTTTATCTTGTTTTTGTTTTTAATTAGGGGAGGGTATTTTTCTTTTAATCCATTTGCTAAACACGGAACAAAGTAGAAACACTGTCTCCCATCTGACTCTGCTACTGACATTTCTCACCTTTGGATGATGAAACCAACGCAGCAACACTTCACAGTTTCTGGATCTTTCTCCACCTTGGATATTCCCATCTTGGAGGCCATCCTGGAGCTGTGGCCCCTGGGTTTAGGCTGCTTGTTGGCCGGGTGCTTTGTGACAACAAGATAAGATGCTTTGATGGTCTGTCCCAAGAGTTCCTGCTGCTACTGGGGCAGGTCCTCCCTAGGCATGCAGGAACAAGGCCCGCCTTGCTAGTCAGGCCTCCAGAACCCCAGGGGCTCTTGAGCTTCAAGTGGCCTTGAGAAGAGCAGGTGATAAATTACCAAAACCCATCTACCTCTAAAGAGTCTGACCTCTGCCTCCGCCACCCTTGCCCCGGAGTTGCCTCCCAGCTGTGCTGTAGACCCCTGGCCATCTCTCCAGACCCTGCACACTTCTGCCATGCTACACCCACACTCACCAGTTTTTACTAAATAAAGTGCGTTTTGTTTTGTTACTTGTCATTAGTGTTGCTAAGAAGCTGCCGAGTTCCAGACTAGTGAGGTGAACATGAGCGACTTACCTCCTTTGTTGCTCCCCTGCCTAGCACGGCCTGAGGGAGGTTACCCACAAGTCAGGACCTGGACCAGACCTTGGCCCGACTGCCCTCCGGAAGCCACCTGGTCTTCCCTGCCCAATCACAGATCAAAGCAGCCAGAGGTACAAATACTCGATTTATTTTGGGACCTTGGGGCAGGGGAGTGGGCTAGACCTTCTGGCCTGGAGGAGACTGGCTTCTAGAGGACCTGGGTTCGGTGTCTGCATGCAGGTGGTGGCCAGGCTGGAGGGAACCAGCTCCAGGGCAGACAGCATGATCCCCCTTGCTTGAGTCAAAGAGCTACTGCCCTTTGGGTGAGGCCCAGGTTCCAGGGGCAGGGGAGGCCTTGGGAAGGGAAGGAGAGCCAACCTAGGTCCTGAACAGAAGAAAGCAACTGGTTGGGGGAGTCAGTGCAGATCTTGTTGAGGGTCTGGGCTCAGACAAGCCATCTGAGTCTAGCCCGGCAAACAGGCCTGTTGGGGGCTCTGGGAAGGTGGGTTTTGCCTGGGGGAGAAGTTGAGAGTAGAAGGCAGGGCTTAGAGGTCATCCAGCACAAAGTCAAGTCAAAGCTCTGAGCAGCAGGCTTCCAGGGACACCCTCCGCTTCACACGTAGTCTCTCTTGTCCATCCCCGAGGTTCCTGAGCGGGAGGGGATGGAATAGCCCAGTCTGGGTCCTCGGGGACGGTCCATCTGGGGTGGGGGGCACGTGCAGCAGAGAAGGCCCCCGCCCAGCATGAGCAGAGCAGCTGCGGCCCAACCCACGTAAAGGGAGGCCCCCAGCTCCCGCTTGAGGGCCTCAGCCACCAGGGGGTTGTAGAAGTCCTGGATGATGGCGTGGGCCGTCCAGCAGATAGGGATGAGAACCAGGATGCCTGACAGAAGGAGGATGACCCCCGCAGTGAGCACGATGCGGGCTTTGGCACCTTCGTCCTCCACGCAGGTGGTGCACTGGGCGCCGGTAATGGCCACCAGCAGGCCAAGCAGGGCCAGCAGGAGGGCGATGACACAGAGGGCTCGGGCAGCCTGCAGGTCCTGGGGCAGCGCCAGCATTGAGTCGTACACCTTGCACTGCATCTGGCCCGTGCTTTGCACCACGCAGGACATCCACAGGCCCTCCCACACCACTTGGGCCACTACGATGCTGTTGCCAATGAAGGCGGTCACCTTCCACAGGGGCAGGGCACAGGATACCAGGGTCCCTAGCCAGCCCAGCACAGCCAGGGTCATACCCAGGAGTTCTAGGCCAGCTGAAGCCATCTGCCTCCTCAGTTAGGTCTTCTCAACCCTTGATGGCTTGGTTAACTGATGAGTGGGTCAGATGCTGCCACGTAGGGTTCTCGGTGTCCGCCAGGAACAGGCAGTCAGTGTCCTCAGGCTGGGACAGTCTTCACATTTGTAGGTCTCTTACGAGGCACCTCCTCGCTCCGTGCCCCTCACAGGTGTGTCTCTGGCCCCCAACAAACACAAAATCTCACAGTCCTGCTAAGCTGAGTCACTGGTGTCCCCTCAACGCGCCCATCACCCATCAGTTGTGCAGTGGCTGCTTCTGCACCCCCCTGCAGTCCCGTCCAACCACTGCCTGACTGACCAGCTACACAGAACCTATCCTCCGACCCACCTTCAGACTCGGAGAGCCTCCTCCTGGCCGGTGCAAGTTCACGCTGCGCAGTGTACCCTTGCTGGGTGCCGCCTGGGGACTGCTGGCTCCTGGCTGCAGGCATGGGGGTTTTAAGGCCGAGGGAGGGGAGGAGCAGCCAGGCCAAGACTGGGGAGGCCTATGGGGAGTGGGCGGGGCTGAACGGGGGCGGGAGGGGGGGCACCTCAGGGTCACGGGGGAAGAGTAGGGAGGGCACACGTAACCAGGAAGATACAGTGGAAGAAAGAACATCCATGTCTGTGGGGACCCAGGGACAAAGGAATGCCGAGTCTGAGGATCAGCTTGGGAGAAGAAATAGGGGTCAAAACGTTACTGACTCAGGACAGAGAAGTGGGGGTGTTGGGGGAGCTGAGCCTCCACCCCAACCCTCCTCAACAGCTGCCCTTGCCCTCCCGGGTTTGATTCATTTCATGATGATGCAAACGTGCCCCAGCTCCCCCAGTATCAGTGCACCCCCTCCCGTCTGTACCCTGCCCCAGGACTCTAAGGAATTCGATCCGTCGCCTGTCTCAGCCCAGCGGCCCTGGCAGCTCCCGAGGGAGGGGCCCGCCCGCACTGTTTCCTAGGCGACAGGTGCCTGGCGCCTAGCTCAGGTAGCATCGTCCGGGCAACGGCCTAGAAAACCACCCCCTCACTTCTACCTTAGCTCAGGTATGCCCTCTCCACCCCCTCCACTGAAACTGGGGGCCAAGCTGAGCTGCCGTAAGTCCCTAGAGGCCAGGGGATAAAGAGTCTGTTGTGGAAGTGGGGGAGGGGCGCTCAGGGCCTGGGGTGGAAGGGGATGAGCAGCAGGGGCAGGAGCCTGGATGGTGAAGCCCAGGACCCCACTCTTGCCCATGGGGAAGAAGTGACCACTCTGCATGAGACAACACAGAAGAAGGCAACAGGGCTTAGGCCCAAGTGACTCAGGTTCCCCTGAGTCCTGCCTCACAGTCCTCAGGAAAAACCTTCTCCTCAAGAGCCTTTGTGTGTGTGTGTGGGGGGGGGGGTCACATGGGAGTCACACAGACCATGGCTCAAATCCTGCCCCACAACCTGGGACAGATCATGGAAGGTCAAGGTCCTTAACCTCCTTGGATCAAAGACCCCTTTGAGAAACATCCTGAGACCCACAAACATGAGCCCCTTATTTTGGGGTGGGGTTATGAACTTCCTCAAGCCCCTTCCTGGGTGCTAAGAACTAAGAATTGTGTGAAAAGGGAGGGGGCTGATGAAAATTCTACTTTCTAGGGTGGTTGGGAGCACTGTCAAAGGTAGCCCTCACCTGGAAAAGCCTCTCACCTCCATGTCTCCTGACTCCCACAACAGGTGCTAGGGAGAGCTGGGAGGACCCCATACACTCTCCTGGTCATTGCACCACTCCACAGTCCCGGGGGCGGAGAGGGCACCTGGTGCTTCCTGACCTGCTCAGTGGGGCTTGCTTTATAAATGGTTCTAACTTCAGGTTGGTGCATTGCTCTGGGAGTGGGTTTCAGGATATTTTTGTAAAAGACATTTATGCTTTCATCAGATTTGCAAAGGGGTGGTTGACTCCGAAAAGCTTGAGAACACTTTCCCCTAGGATAGGGAGACTGAGGCCAGAGCTAATCAGTGGGTCTACAGGTGGGCTCCTGTGGTTGGGGCATCCTCTGCACCTGGTGCCTTCCTACAGGGCCCCATGGCAGTGCTGCCCAGTACGAGGGGCTGAGCTGTTGGCCCCTGGATGCCTGAAGACGGTGAGGAGACTGTTGATGACAGCAGGCTGTGATGGGCGCAAGGCATCTTGGGTTGGGTCTGTCCAGCTCCTCCAGCTCCTGAGGCTTCACTCTGCACAGGGAGAGGGGCGCTGAGAAGGGCAGATAGAAACAAGCGGTCAGTGGGCTCCCTCTGTGATCTGCAGGGCTGCCAGGAATCCAGCCCCACAGGTTTGGGCAGGTGTCAGGCAGACTCAGCAAACCTGGGTCTCTGGAAGGGCCCACTGACCTGCTGACAAGGCCTCCCATTCTGGGTAACCCCAGCCCAGGACCTTTTGGGTCCCCCAGGCCGAGAGCAACAATCTACCCCCTACCTTGGCCATAGGGTGACCAACTCACTCCGATTTGCCCGGGACATTCTGGTTTGAGTATGGAGTCCTGCGTCCTGAGGGAACCAGGACTGTTGGTCAGCCTGCAGTTGGGCCTTGCTTCCAGGTCCAACCAGTTCCACAGGCAGCTCGGCAGCTCTAAGCCCCCAAGGCTGCCGCAGGCTCTGGTGCGCTGCTGCACAAACTGGGTAATCATAGTGCCCCCAGACGGCACTAAGAGGACTCTTACTCTTTTTAGATCTCAGTCCTTTGGCCCCAAATCTCTATACTCAGGCAGGAGGGGACACCGCCCTTCCCCAGCACTGCAAGGGGCTGGCCAGCCACAAGGGAGGTGGGCATTCAGAGGATGAATAAACTCCTCCTCTCACTCCTCCACTTCCAGAGACCAGTCCCTGCCGGAGGTGCCCCCAGGGTGACCAGGAAGCTTCAGCTTCCTTCCACCTGTTGCCCACTTTTCCCTTTGATAAGGTGCCTGCCTAGAGGGAGAGTAAAAGTAGGGAAATTTGTCAAGAGAACTAGGAGAGACAGGAAGGGGATGGTTAGAGGAGCTGCCACGGAGGGGGGGGGGCGTGGCAGAGCAACTAGGCAGGAATATGTTTCCTACCCTCAGACCTCCTTGGAAAGAGGCCAGGAGGCCCCAAGCCCTCTCTTAGGTACCCTGCCTGGTCCACCGGGATTCAGCTGGATCTGAAAACTAAAGGGTTAAGGTTGGAGCCTGAAGCTGGGACTGTGGTGGGCCTGGAATGTCATTGATATGGAGAGCCAGGACCCCCACCGAAGTTAGCATCTCAATGGCACTTTAACACATCCTCTCGAATCCCTACCCCCATCTGCCTCCACTCTGGAAAGAGGTGGGCTAGGAAAACATTCATTCCCCAGCAAGCTTCCTAGGAAGGAAACCCAGGCAGGGGGAGTCCTTGCCTTCCTTCAGCCCCTTCAGGGGTGACAGACCTGGACCTGGTCTTTGTTCTCTGGGAGGGTGAAGGGACAGGGATGATCAGGTGGGCAGAAGAAACCAAGCCTGTTTAGATCGGGGTAAAGTGGAAGTGGTTAAACTCCAATCCCATCATCTGTCTCACTCTTTTAGAGAGGAAGTGTGGGCCAATGATAAAGGAGAATTAGTGGTCACCATAGCCACTGCGGTGCTAGAACGGGCCTGGGGGTGTGCTTGGAAGCTACACAACCCCAAGGGCATCACCTACTGTTTTGGGGAAGCGCCTGAGGCCCTGGTGTTATAGGTAGAAAAGCCAGTCCAGGTTTCTGAACCAAAAGGTGTGGATCTAATCTTGAGATCCCACAAGAATTCTCACCAGTTTTTTTTCATTTTTATTTTTTCATTTTTCCGAAGCTGGAAACGGGGAGGCAGTCAGACAGTCTCACCAGTTTTACAACCCCCATTTTACAGACATAGAAACAAGCTAAGGAAATGTGGTCTAAGTGTACATGAATGAAACAGCAAGACTGATACAACCCCAGACCCTGACGTCAATGCCCAGGTCTGGGCAAGTCCCCAGCTCCATGCTCCATACCCCCAGCACAGCGGGGTTGGGGTGGGGGGAAGCTGGGCCTCCTGGTGCCTTTCTCTGAAGGCATCACAGCAGGGCTGCCCAATGGCTGCACCTCACGTGTGCCACCCTTCCTATATCCTGCCCCCAGAGCCAGCTATCCCCTCTTTTCCCCATCCCTAGAAGCTCCCTGTGCTGAAAGTCTCTGCAGAGACTTCTGGAGTTATTCCACAGTAAACCACCCTCAACCCTGGCTACTTTCACCAGGTCTGTGTCCTTGATGTAGAGAGAACTGGTGTTTGCTTACCACCTGCCAGCAGGCAGCTTACTGGACCTTAGGGTCAGACCTGGTGTCAACCCCATTTTAGGGCCTCACTTGCCAAGTCACAGCTGCCTTAACCTCAGGTGCCTCCTGGCTGTAAAATGAAGTCTGCTCTGCTTACCTCCAGAGTCACCAAAGGCATTTGCCCAGGCTGCCAGCCCCTCATACACCTTGGGGATCACTGTAAGTATTGACAAGTGTGTTTTATCAAGAGTATAATGGTGGTTTCACTTGTAAACCTGGGCAGACTCCATTGATTGGGTAGCAATTCACTTTATTATCAGTCTTGTCAGCTTTTAACCAGCAGCAGTTATCCAGCTGGAGTTCTGTGGGTGGTTTGTTCTTTCCTTTTAAACACTGTCTTCTTGAAGGATACACATTGTTGCCTGACCAAGTGGTGGCGCATCATGCTGGGATGCAGAGTACCCAGGTTTGAAACCCCGAGGTCACTGGCTTGAGCACAAGCTCACCAGCTTGAGCGCAGAATCATAAACATGAAACCATGGTCACTGGCTAGAGCCCAACAGTTGCTGGCTTGAAGCCCAAAGTCGCTGGCTTGAAGCTCAAGGTCACTGGCTTGAGCAAGGGGTCATTCGCTCTGCTGTAGCCCCCTGGTCAAGGCATATATGAGAAAGCAATCAATGAACAAGTAAGGTGCTGCAACAAAGAACTGATGTTTCTCATCTCTGTCACACAAAAAGATACACATTGTCTTGTTTTTCCTGTTTACTGTCTGATTCTTAGCTGAGAGGAGAGGAGGACTACAGGATCTAAGCAGGGTAAAGGAAGCAGCAGGCCAGCAGGAATGAGAACTCTGCCATAATTCAACAGAGGGGAAAGACTACCACTCTATTTCCTTCCTGTACCAGTGAGAGCTTTATCATGGTGGTAGTACCTTAGGCTCTTGCCTGGGGACTCATGGACACTCAAGGCTCCAGGTCAGCAAACACAGTAAGGGAAGTTGGGAAGACAGCTCAGCAGGTGGGCCAGCCCCCAAAGGAGAGGACACTACCTATATGGACTGGATGGTAGCCTCCCAATGCGGGGTGGCCGTAAACCCTGGAACCTATGAGTGTGGCCTTATTTGAAAAAAGGGTCTTTGGCCCTGGCCGGTTGGCTCAGCGGTAGAGCGTCGGCCTGGCGTGCGGGGGACCCAGGTTCGATTCCCGACCAGGGCACATGGGAGAGGCGCCCATTTGCTTCTCCACCCCACCCCGTCCTTCCTCTCTGTCTCTCTCTTCCCCTCCTGCAGCCGGGGCTCCACTGAAGCAAAGATGGCCCAGGCGCTGGGGATGGCTCCTTGGCCTCTGCCCTAGGCGCTGGAGTGGCTCTGGTCGCAGCGGGGCGACGCCCTGGAGGGGCAGAGCATCGCCCCTGGTGGGCGTGCCAGGTGGATCCCGGTCGGTCAGGCGCATGCGAGGGTCTGTCTGACTGTCTCTCCCCGTTTCCAGCTTCAGAAAAATACAAAAAAAAAAAAAATTAAAAAAAAAAAAAGGGTCTTTGCAGATGTAGTACGGTTAAGAATCTCATCATTTTGGATTTAGGGTGGGCCCTATGTCCCATAACAGGTGTCATCAGAAAGAAAGCAGGGAGATTTGAGACACAGACATGGGGGAGAAGGTCGTGTGAAGATGGAGGCAAGATTGGCGTGATCTGACCACAAGCCAAGGATTGCCAGGAGCCCCCAGAAGCTAGTAGGAAACATAGGTCTGTGACATCCTGATTTTGGACTTCTGGCTTCCAGAGCTAGGAGAGAAGCAACCCAACTTGTGGTGACTTGCTACAACAGCCAGGAAAATTCATACACTGCCTTTCTTGCTGGTAGGTCCCAGGATCTCAGAGGGTGCCCTCCCCCACCCGCTATCATGGTCCAGTTGGCTTCCTGATACTGCTCGCCAGCGGCTACAGAAGAGCCCATTGAGATAGGACGTCTGCCTGGTTACCTGAGCCCAAGCCACCTGAGTAACAAAGAGAACTTTATTCTGAGTTGTAGTATGCTGGGGAGAAACTGGCAGTGAAGGGCAGGTGAAGATGGGATAAGAACAGGGGCTTCCTCTCATGACTCACCCTGGGAGCTTTTCTGTCCTGTGGGGATGACCTCACAGCCCTTGCTCTCAGGCCCAGTATCGATGTCCAACACTGCTGTCTCGTTGATGTGCCCAGGCACTGGGGACCCCTGGATCTATTTCAGTTGAAAGTATGACTTAAGACTTGGGAGGCAGGATCAGATTCCAAGAAACCATACAGACCTAAGTGGAGGAGGGCCTTAGCAATGGCATTTAAGCTCTTTATAAAGAGAAAATGAGACATTTTGGGTCCCTCAGCTAAAGCATTTTAACTTTTTGTTTTCATTTCCTCAAGCCACGTGTTGTGGGCCCCCAGCCCCACCTGCCCTGATCACCAGTCAGCTTATCAGCACAGGGGATGAGTTACATTCTCAAATAACCAGGCAAGAGGCTTGCTGTAGCGGAGGAGAAAATGGAATAAATGAGTTTATTCTCAGACTTGCTGCTTTCTCCCCCCAGAACCTGGGCTTCTCCTCTAGCATCCCCCTCTTCCCCAAGCCGAGCTCTGACCCACGCCTTTTGAATCTGCCCATAGGGAAGGCGGCGAGAAGCACAGCCCTGTGCCCAGGTAGGGCTGCCTACCCATCCGTCCGCAGGAGGGCTGAGCTGTCAACAGGGCGGCAACAAGAAAAAGTGCGGTGGCGGCAAAGACGGCGGCAGGGGCGGGGGAAAGTGGGGCATTGACCAGGGGTCACTGGGCACCGGCGGCGCCAGCAGGCTGAAGGGCGAAGGCTGTGTGGGCAGCGGCGGCAGCGGCTGCGGGGGCGGCTCGGCTATTAGCGGCGGGCGGCCGCGCGCCCCCATGGGCCCCGGGGTGGCAGCAATCGCGGTCTCCGGCAGCGGCGGCAGCGGCTGGTGCGCGGACGGCGGCGCGGGCGCAGGCAGGCGTGGCATGTTCTGCAGGGAGAGAGAGGCGGCGGGCGGCGCCGGCACGCAAGCCTCGGGCGGCAGCTCCGGCAGCGCCCGGTGGGCGCCGGGGCCCCAGGGCGCCAGCGACTCAGGCCGCAGCGGGAGCGCGGGTAGCGGAGGCAGCTCGGCCAGGGCGAGCGCCGAGGGTGGCGGGGGCCCGGGTCTCAAGCCAGGAGGCAGACCGGGTAGCGGCGGGTGCGGCAGTGTCGGCGCGGGCGGCGGGGTCCGCGATAGCGAAGCGCGGGCCCGACTCAGCCGCGAGTGGGTGCGGGAGCGGGCGAGCCGCGGGTGCGAGCGGGAACGGGGGAGCCGAGCCGCCAGCTTGGCGGTGGTGATGGTCGTCGCCGCCGCCGCCGTCAGTGTCCTCGCCACTCCTCCAGCGCCCCGCTCGCGCTGCCCGCCACCACCTCATCCCTCCCGCTGGAGGCCACGCAGCGTACGGCAGAGCCCTAGGCCAATTGGAGCCACGCGCCGCTGCATTCCAGCCAATCAAGAGCCAGTGCGCTTACCGTGTATGCTACTCTCTTTCAGAGGGCCTGAGATATCTAGCAGCCAATCAGAGGCAGCAGCGCTCTGTGTCTCTGGTCCCAGCCAATCACTGTGTCCCCCGGTTCCGCTGTCTCTAAGACCTACTAATAATCCCCCAGACCTGTCCCGGCGTAGGCGCGGTAGACTCCCCCCCGCCGGCCGCCGGGTGCCGCCTCCCTCCAGCGGTCAAGGAGGAGACTGTATGGTTCTCTTCTTTTTAGGTTTGCCCTTAGTGATTCCGGACTGTTGTGCCTGTATGTGGGTCAAGATCTACGCAGTTTCCGTTAAGTTATCTTAAAGAACAGATAAAAATATCAATTCAAAAAACAAAGCATTTGTTAACGTGGCTAAGAATAGTTTTACATGACAGATGGGTGAAAATTACTAAAAAAAAAAAAAAAAAAAAAAGGTCAATCTATTTAAAATCGGTATATAGAAACCTTTATAACAATATTATAACATTTCTAGGTGGGTTAGGAAGGAAGGGCTTTGTGGCTCCCGTGCCCAGATATTGGCTCTTAATCCTGATCACAAGTAAAGAGATGATGTGGTTTATTCCATGACGTGGGGAAGAGAAATGTACGATGAGACAATTTGGAAATTTTTAGACTCAGTTCTGTGAAAAAGCAAAAGTCTATAATGATTCTCAAATAGAATAAAGTCAAATGAGATGAGCTGAAAGAGATTAGGCTGGAATTCCAATAATGTTTACAGAATCGCCTAAAGGTTGATTCACCCAAACCCATGTGCAAACTGCAATGATGTTTTGGTCCCCCCTGTTACTGTAAACCAGGCCATAAAGACGAGCTGAATTCCTCAAAGAGTGTCAAGTCTTTATTCAACTTGAATTAACTTTATTCAACTTGAATTCTTCACCAGATTGCAAGAAAAGGTGTGGGTTTGGAAAGACTCAATACACAAAGGGTTGGTAGAAACATCCTGGGACTAGACCAGGGGTCCCCAAACTTTTTACAAAGGGGGCCAGTTCACTGTCCCACAGACCGTTGGAGGGCTGGACTATAGAAAAAACTATGAACAAATCCCTATGCACACTGCACATATCTTATTTTAAAGTAAAAAAACAGAACGGGGCCTGACCTGTGGTGGCACAGTGGATAAAGTGTCGACCTGGAAATGCTGAGGTCGCCAGTTCAAAACCCTGGGCCTGCCTGGTCAAGGCACATATGGGAGTTGATGCTTCCAGCTCCTCTCTCTCTCTCTCTCTCTCTCTCTCTCTCTCTTTCTCTCTCTCTCCCTCTCCTCTCTAAAATGAATAAATTTTAAAAAAATTAAAAAAAAACAGAACGGGAACAAATACAATATTTAAAATAAAGAACAAGTAAATTTAAATCAACAAACTGACCAGTATTTCAATGGGAACTATGGGCCTGCTTTTGGCTAATGAGATGGTCAATGTCTGGTTCCATATTTGTCACTGCTAGCTGTAACAAGTGATATGAAGCACTTCCGGAGCCGTGATGCGTATGTGCCGCATCACTGGAAGTAGTACTGTACGTGAGCGATGTCGTGCTTTGCTGCGCGGCCACATACAGTACTCCAGGAGCACAGGATGTGGCTGCTGACCACCAATGAAAGAGGTGTCCCTTCCGGAAGTGCCGCGGGGCTGGATAAATGGCCTCAGGGGACTGCATGCGCCTGCAGTCCGGTCCATAGTTTGGGGACCCCTGGACTAGACAGTCTCTGGGTCAAAGTTCAGAATAGTGGGTCAGTCCCCAGTTGTGCAACCTCCATTCCAGATCCATCCTAGGAGAGTCATTTGCTTCTGCATTTGTAATCATTAGTTGAGAAAATAAAGTGATCCATAGCGCTGATGCTGATAGTGGTTTAGTAACTTTTTAAAAAGATGCTTAAAAATATTCAGTAATCCGAGATATCAAATGTCTGGTTTATTCATTTTCCAGGAGTGCTTAGGAAGATGTTACTGGCTGGATCTGCATCCCCACCTCCATTAAGACATCAAGTAGAGTATGTATGTAATTGTTTGAAATGCCTAAGGGAATTGAATTAATCAGGTTTGTAAAGCATATATAATATTTAGAGGGGTCATCAACCTATCAAATTTATAATCTAGGCCCTGGCCGGTTGGCTCAGCAGTAGAGCGTCGGCCTGGCGTGCGGGGGACCTGGGTTCGATTCCCGGCCAGGGCACATAGAAGCGCCCATTTGCTTCTCCACCCCCCCCTCCTTCCTCTCTGTCTCTCTCTTCCCCTCCTGCAGCCAAGGCTCCATTGGAGCAAAGATGGCCCGGGCGCTGGGGATGGCTCCTTGGCCTCTGCCCCAGGCTCTAGAGTGGCTCTGGTCGCGGCAGAGCGACGCCCCGGAGGGACAGAGCATCGCCCCCTGGTGGGCAGAGCGCTGCCCCTGGTGGGCAGAGCGTCGCCCCTGGTGGGCGTGCCGGGTGGATCCCGGTCGGGCGCATGCGGGAGTCTGACTGTCTCTCCCCGTTTCCAGCTTCAGAAAAATACAAAAAAAAAAAAAAAAAAATTATAATCTAGCTCTGACTGGATAGCTCAGTTGGTTGTAGCATCATCCTGAAGTGCAGAGGTGCCAGTTCAATCCTCAGTCAGGCACATACAGGAACAGATGTTCCTATCTCTCTCTTGCTCTCTCCCTTCCTCTCTCTAAAGCCAATAAAAGTAAACATTTTTATTTTATTTTATTTTTTTTTTAATTTTTTTGTATTTTTCTGAAGTTGGAAATGGGGAGGCAGTCTGACAGACTCCCGCATGCGCCCGACCGGGATCCACCCGGCATGCCCACCAGGGGGCGATGCTCTGCCCATCTGGGGCGTCGCTCTGTTGCAACCAGAGCCATTCTAGCGCCTGAGGCAGAAGCCATGGAGCCATCCTTAGTGCCCAGGCTAACTGTGCTCTAATGGATCCTTGGCTGCGGGAGGGGAAGAGAGAGACAGAGAGGAAGGAGAGGGGGAGGGGTGGAGAAGCAGATGGGCGCTTCTCCTGTGTGCCCTGGCTGGGAATTGAATCTGGGACTCCCGCACGCCAGGCCAACGCTCTACCACTGAGCCAACCGGCCAGGGCTAAAAGTAAACATTTTTAAAAATTTATGGCCCTGGCTGGTTTGTTCAGTGGATAGAGCATCAACTCAGTGTATGGATGCCCTGGGTTCCATTCCTGGTGAGGGCACAAGAGAAGCCACCATCTGCTTCTCTCCCCTCCCGCTCCCCCCTTCTCTTCCTCTTTTCCTCCTGTAGCCAGTGGCTTGATTGGTTAAATTCACCAGGTGCTGAGGATAGCTCAGTTGGTCTGAGCATATCAACCTCAGGTGCTAAAAATAGCATGGTTGATTCCAGCATTGGCCATAGACAGGGCTTGCTGGTTGGAGTGCATGTGGGAGTCTGTCTCATTATCTCCCCTTGTCTCACTTAAAAAAAAAGAAGAAAATTTATAATCTAATTGAACATTAATCAAAGAATGTGAAAGCCAGTTTTACAACCAAATTATAAAATTAATCAGTACAATGTCCAGAAACAAGTACAAAGGCTTAAGGAAAATGAAACTTTAGTTTAATAACTTTAATAAATTGATTATAAATTAAGACTCAAATAAGGCCCTAGCCAGAGAGCTCATTTGGTTGGAGCATTGCCTCAATATGTCAAGGTTGCAAGTTAGATCCCTAGTCAGAGCACATATGGCAATCAACCAATGAATGCATAAATAGATGGCGCAAATTGATGTTTGTCTCTCTCTCTTCCATTCTCTATAAAATAATTTTTTTTTTTGTATTTTTTTTTTTTCTGAAGCTGGAAACAGGGAGAGACAGTCAGACAGACTCCCGCATGCGCCCGACTGGGATCCACCCGGCACGCCCACCAGGGGCTACGCTCTGCCCACCAGGGGGCGATGCTCTGCCCCTCCAGGGCGTCGCTCTGCCGCGACCAGAGCCACTCTAGCGCCTGGGGCAGAGGCCAAGGAGCCATCCCCAGCGCCCAGGCCATCTTTGCTCCAATGGAGCCTTGGCTGCGGGAGGGGAAGAGAGAGACAGAGAGGAAGGAGGGTGGGGGGTGGGGGGTGGAGAAGCAAATGGGCACTTCTCCTATGTGCCCTGGCCGGGAATCGAACCCAGGTCCCCCGCACGCCAGGCTTATGCTCTACCGCTGAGCCAACCGGCCAGGGCTATAAAATAATTCTTTAAAAAATAAACAGTTGCTTATTCTTTTTTTTTTTAAGTGAGAGGAGGGGAGATAGACAGATTCCTGCACGCGCCCTGACCAGGATCCACCTGGTGACCCAATCTGGGGCCGATACTCAAATCAACTGAGCTATCCTCAGTGCCCCAGGCTGACACTTGAACCAATTGAGCCACTGGCTGTGAAAGGGGAAGAGAGAGAGAAGGGAGAGAGAGAGGGGGAAGAAGCAGATGGTCATTTCTCGTGTGTACCCTGACCAGGGATCGAACCCAGGATGTTCACATGCCAGGCCGACACTCTATCCACTGAGCCAACCAACCAGAGCCAACAGATGCTAATTTTTTTTTTTTTTGTATTTCTCTGAAGCTGGAAACAGGGAGAGACAGTCAGACAGACTCCCGCATGCGCCCAACCGGGATCCACCCGGCACGCCCACCATGGGGCGACGCTCTGCCCACCAGGGGGCGATGCTCTGCCCATTCTGGGCGTCGCCATGTTGTGACCAGAGCCACTCTAGCGCCTGAGGCAGAGGCCATAGAGCTATCCCCAGCGCCCGGGCCATTTTTGCTCCAATGGAGCCTTGGCTGCGGGAGGGGAAGAGAGAGACAGAAAGGAAGGCGCGGCGGAGGGGTGGAGAAGCAAATGGGCGCTTCTCCTGTGTGCCCTGGCCGGGAATCGAACCTGGGTCCTCTGCACGCTAGGCCGACGCTCTACCGCTGAGCCAACCGGCCAGGGCAGATGCTAATTCTTTAAAAAAACAAAAAACAACAACAACAAAAAACCAAAACAACACAAATAAAGCACAAGTCCCCTAACTCCTTAACTTGGGTATGGCTCCCTCACTAGTTTGTTACCAAAGGATGCCCCCTCTCCAAGGGCAGGCCTGAATCCATTCTGTTCTCATGGTCTGTCCCATCAGAGCAAAACTGCTGGCACACAGCCACATTGTTGGAAGGAAGGGAGGAAGGGAGGGAGGGAGGAAGGGAGGACAGGGTGGAGGCTGTAGGCCACCCTAACCCCAGGCAGCCAACCCCTACCCTCAACCCCTGCCATGGCACACAGAGGCAAATAGGGAAGCACATTGCCTTTATTAATACTTCTAGCCCACAGGACACCTCAGGCCAGAGACTAAGCCCAAGGGTCTGGCCATCCTTGCAAAGCAGACCGGGCTCCAGCAGAGACGCTCAGGATGAGCAGTGGATCAGCTCAGGTGCTCAGCACTTCCCATGAGAGCAAAGGCCTGAGAAGAGGCAGAGCAGAGCCCTGGTGAGGCGCCCGTTCCTACCTCTTGGGGGGAACTGAGCCCTCTCTCTCCTCTGATCTCTGAGGTTAGTTACTCAGTAGTCACCGACACAAGGTATGAGAGACTGCCATCCCTCCCAAGGGAAGCCCGAAGGGGTGACAGTGGTGGCATGAAGAAAGTGGGGGACACTCTCACCTCCATAGCCATTTTCCACTGGGCCGCTGCTGCCTCTTTTCACCTCAAGGCCCCCTAAGGTACAGACAGACAAGCCATGGGACCTGGGCCACAGAACTCTGAGTGCTCCTGCTCCCCCCAGCTTCACCCCAGGCCTTGGGAGACCCCCCACTCACCAAAAGGCCTGGGGCCCAGCTCTGGCCTCAGCTGCCCATAGGGCCCTAGGGAGAAGTACAAAAGAGGGGAGCGCTGAGTCCCCCCAATGGCCCTTGTTCTATCTGTTACCTCCCACCTTAGCCTAGGTTCCAGGATCATACTCAGGACCCCTGCTCCACCTATCCCTCCTCTAGTCCCATCCATTCTGGCCCCCTTCACACTCCCACCACCATGAATGTCCCTTCCATCTCTGAAGGGCAATAGGATGGGCCTGGCCCCAGGACCCAGCTCCTTAAAGTCACCCTTTACCCTCCACACAATGTTCTTCCACATACCCCATTACCTGGCTGGCCTGCGACCTCTGGATATGCACCTATGGCCCCATATCCAGACTTCAAGGTGGCCCCCCAAGGCTGGAGGGAGGGCCAAGGAGAGCCCCTCACAGCCTCGGTCTGACCTGCAAAAGGAAAGCTGGCGTGGAAACGCCTGCCCACTGGACCTGGGCACCCAGCATGCCCCAGTCTGCCAGGAGCCTCAGAGCGCCCCAGCCACTTGGCCTGGTCCCTACAGCCCTTGCCAGAGTTCACTCTGCTCCCTGAACTCTCATTTCTTACCATTTCCTTCAGAGGCTGGAGCTGCGACTTTGGGGTACACCAGAGCTTCCCCGCCATACCCTGCAAGAGATCCATGCGATTCATTCCTGGCTAGTCCCTGGATGTCCCTTTACCCCAAACCCCCTGCACTGTCCCCTGGGTCCAACTCACCATCCCTAAAGCCATTGGCCCCAGGGAACCCAGGAGGAGGAAAGAGATCAGAGGCATGAGCAGCCCCTGAGCCTGGCGCCCCTCCCCACCCCCACCCCCACCCCCACCCCCACCCCCAGGCACCTGGCTGCAGGAGGGCCTCAGAGAAGACACCAGCTCCCAGACCACCATTCCTGTAACTAAAACCTGCAGGAGAGAGATTTGACGGGCTGGGGGGGGGGGGGGAGATGGCATTGGGGAAGCCAGAGTGACCAGTTCATGGAGAGAAAGACAGACTGACACTGAGGCCACCTAGATGGCACCTCTCACATCTCACACCCTCCTCCCCTCAGCAAGCTAACCCTGTACAACCTTCTGGAAGCCTTCCCTGACTCCTCTCTGGCTGGCTCCCTTTCCACCTGGCCTGTCTGTCACTGTACCCTCACCTGACGTGGTATCGCACCTGGCTCTGGTCACCGTTAGAGCCCAGTACGTAGTAAATATGCACTGGGCGAACAAGGAAAGAGGCAGACGTGACAGAGATAGCAACAAGGAGGGCTCGCCACGAGGGAGGCACCAGCTCCTGCCCAAGATGAGGGCCCTAGGGGGCTCACCAACTTTCTGAGGCTTGAGGCCATCACCAAAGCCTGGAGTAGAAAAAATGGGGGTCAGAGATGGGTGTGTGTGTCCTAAAGAGCCGCAAGGGGTGGGGATGGGATGGGAGGAAGAATAGTCCAGGGGAAGGGCCTCCTCACCCAGCTCCGCTCCTGGTCCGTAGCCACTCAAAGGGCGGTACACTGTGGGGAGAGTGGAGGATGGTGGGCGGACCCAGACTTCCCCAAGCACGGATCTTAGGGACTCTGAGGAGGAGGGGGGCTCTTTCTATCCACAGGAGAAGGAATCAGAAGACGTGTTTAGGAAGCAGCAAGAGAGAGGGAGGATAGACTCAGGAGGGACCTTCCTGGGCTGGAGAGCTGAGGCAGCCTGGGAATGAGGGGTGGGGGAGTGGCCCAGATCCAGCATGGGGACACAGGCAGACGACTTATACCTGCTTTCTGAGGTCTCAGGCCCCACTGGATGGCTGGCGTTGGTGCTAGGAAGAAGCCAGGGGACAGGAGTGAGCTCAGGGCCAGGCAGGCTAGGACTTGGGGGAGCTGCCACGTTGGGGGTGACAGGGGGTCTCAGGGCCAGAGTTCAGGCTTTTCTTCCTGGCTCACAGCAAGCCTCAGTCTTGGCTGAAGAATGGGCATGTGGGCTTCTGAGCAGCCCAGCCAGACTCGGTCCCTCCTGGGACCAGGCATACCACCCCTCCCATCGCCCCTACTGCACACTGACCTGGGAACTTGCCATTCTGCACTGGGGGAGGGGGCTGGGATTTGGGGCCCCAGCCACCTGCTTTCCCAGAAGGGGCCCCCGGAGTGGGAAGCCTGGGGAGAAGCAATGGAGGAGCCTTCCCATTGCAGGGACCTAGATGGGAGAAGATGGGAGAGGGCGGTGAGCCTGGACCAGCACCTCCGCCAGGATGCCCGCCTGGCCTTGGCCCGGCCAGTCCACCAGCTTCTAGGGCAGACATAGCTTCCCGGGGTGGGGGTGGGGGTGGGACATTGGTCAAGTCAGATAAAGCCCAGTTCCTGTGAGTCACAACCACAACCTGTTCTGGGGATCAGGTGACCCAGCCACCTGACATGGTTCCTGCTATTTGCCCAACCAGCCCTCCAGCTGTCCAGCAACCTCCCTCCTGCCCACCCCCAGCCTCTGGGACCTTACCTGGCTGCGCCCCCAGCCCATTTCCATTGCCATAGCCTAGAGAAGAAAAGCAGGCATGTGAGGGATACTATTTGAGGGAGGGGGTTCCCGGAAGGAGAGGCAGGAGAAGGTACAGGATAGAAATGGGGGACTCTTTCATTTGCCTGGCTTCTGAGGTTTCATACCCCCTCCAAGACCTGCAGGAGAAACAGAGACAGCCTCAGAAAGTGCCGGCCCCTTCCTGACAGTGAGCCCTCTCTCCCCGCTACTGAGACCCTCATGTACTCACCTGGTGGGAGCCCATTCCCTGGTGTGTATCCTGGGAGGAAGAGCAGGAATGAGGGCCGGGGCTGGGCTGGGAGCCTTCAGGTGGAGGTGGGAGAGGGGTAGGGATGGGCTCACCTGGCTTTGGAGGGCTCATACCCCCCCCAGGCTTGGGGAGAGACAGAGGCTGCGTGATAGGGGGACTCCGCTCTGCCCTTCTCTTTCCTAGGACCCAACTCTGCCCCATGGGGTCCTGTGCCATCTCTTCCCCTCCCCCCACCTCCCAGAACTCAACGCATGCCCTACCTCCCTCACTTGGCTGGGCCCCTCCACTGGGGAAGGCTCCGGCTCTCAGCCCATTCCTGTAAACTGGGGGACACAGGCTGGGGGGTCGGGAGGGAGGAAGGGTGGAGGGAGTAGGCAGTTTCTGGGGGTAGAGTGGAGTGGGGGTTCCGATTCTGACACCAATTTCAATTCTAGGGGTTTCCCAACACCACCAAGCAATTTTCAGATACCAGCTGGGTGTTATGCAATTTAACTCAATTCTGACACTATCTATCTGGAGATAGCATCAAATCCCACAGATTAAGGGCTCAGTGCCCCTCCCACTTCAGGTGCCAATTGTCAGTCCAGGTTGTTACCTGGGCTTTTGTCCAACCAGCCAGCTATATAAATCAGGTTCCCATCACCCCCTGTTTGGTTTCAATTAGTTTTCTAGAATGGCTCTCAGAACCAAGGAGAACAGTTAACGTACTAGATCACAGGTTTATTATAAAAGGATACAACTCAAGAACAGCCATAGGAACAAGATGCATAGGCTAAGGGGTGTGGGGAAGCATGAGGAGGTCCCATGCTCAAACCCACCGCCATCCCCGAAGCTCTCTCAACCCTGTCCTTTGGGTGTTCACGGGGGCTTCAGTGCATGGGCACGATAAATTAAATCATCCCTCGCTGGTGTTTGAACTCAGTTTCCATCACTGCCCCCTCCCAGAGGTCAGGGGGTGGGATTAAAAGTCCCAACCCTCCAATCACAAGGTGGGGTCCCCTGGCCACAAGCTCCTACCCTTAGGTGACGTAACAACTTTCCAAAAGTCACCTCATTACCAAAAAAAGAACCTTTATCAGTCTTAGCACTTGGAATATTCTAAGGCTTTTAGGAGCCAGCTTTGTGCCAGGAATGGGAGGAAGATCAAAAGTATATTTCTTTTTTTTTTTTTAACCCTTTTATTGTTTATTTTATTGATTTTAGAGAGAGGAAGGGAGAGAGAGAGAGAGACAGGAACAGTGACCTCTCCTGTATGTGCCCTAATTGGGGATCGAACTGCCAGCCTCTGCCCTTTGGGACGATGCTCCAACTAACTGAGCATCCGGCCAGGGCCCAGAAGTATATTTCTTGTTATAAATCACAATATCAGCCTGACCAGGCGGTAGCACAGTGGATAAAGCGTCGGACTGGGATGCAGAGGACCCAGGTTCGAGACCCCGAGTTCACCAGGTTGGCCGCGGGCTCATCTGGTTTGAGCAAAAGCCCACCAGCTTGAACCCAAGGTCGCTGGCTCCAGCAAGAGGTTACTCAGTCTGCTGAAGGCCCGCGGTCAAGGCACATATGAGAAGGCAATCAATGAACAACTAAGGTGTTGAATCGTGCAACGAAAAACTAATGATTGATGCTTCTCATCTCTCTCAGTTCCTATCTGTCTGTCCCTGTTTATCCCTCTCTCTGACTCACTGTCTCTGTAAAATAAATAAATAAATAAATAAATAAAACCCTATCAATAAATCACAATATCACAGTGGGGGCAGAGAAAGAGGGTTTACCTGGCTTCGGAGGCTTCATGCCCTCACCAATGCCTAGAAAAGGAATGGGAGCAGGTGAGGGACCCATTACCCACCCACTGGGCCTCTCCTCCAGAACCTGGCATCTGGCCCCAGGGCCCACTCCACCACCTGGTCCATGCCTGACGGGAACTGCAGGACCTGTGGGGACAGGAGAGGGAGACGGAGAGACAGAAGGAGACTGGGGGCTGGGCTGCCTTTTCTCCCAGTTTAGAAACCAGAAGCCCTGGGACTTCCTCGCCTCCTGCCACCTCCATTCAATCACCAACTCGGAGATCTCCAAGTCTGGCAGGAACCCATAAGATGGCCATCAGAACAGGGTCTGGGTGAAGACCACTTCCCTCCTCCAAGGGCCCCCTACTCTCCTTGCCAGCTTCTCTCAACCCCTCTGTACCTACCTGCTCTGGAGCCATTCTGAGCTGGGGCCCAGTGGGGTTGGGAAGGATGAACAGAGGGTTTGGAACCCTGGCTAAGGTGAGGTGAAAGCCGCTATGTGGTCCCTCAAAGCCTAGCCAGAACCAGGGATCCTTTTAATCATTTACCCACCTTGCCCCTCAAAAGCCTGGGGAGGCGGGAGAGGATGTCCAGGTGCAGTGCAGACCCCCCTCCCGTCTCACCTGGCTGGGCTCCCAGCCCGTTCCCGTTCCCGTTCCCGAGTCCTGGGGAGACACGTGGAAGTGGGGTATGAGTAGGGGGCAGCAAGCTCTGGACAGGTGAGGAGGGGACAGACAGGCAGGGGTGGACGCACCTGGCTTCTGAGGTTTCACAGCTGCTCCATAGCCTGGGGGAGAGACAGGCAGCCCGTGAGGGCCCCGGCCCCTCTCCTCACCTTCCCAGAGCCTCAGCCCACCCCTACCTGGTCCGTAGCCATTGTGAGCTGCAGGGCCTGTGGGGGGAAGGTAGGGGAACGATGAAGCTGGACATGGGGTTGAGGGGCTGCAGGTCCTTTGACCTTGTCCCCCACCCCGAGGTCCTTGGTGGACCTGACACCCTTTACTCCTGAATCAGGTAGTGCCACTCATCTTAAAGGAATGCGCAGAACCCCCACTCAATGCACTTAGTGTTGAGGGAGGGGGTGAAAGAGTGAGGCCTGAGAAGGCTGAGTAGGGACAGGATGGCTGTCCTCTCACCTGGCCCAGGGACTTTCTAAGCCTGGTGAGGCGGAGGACTAGCATAGACTGGGCCAGGCCTCTCCTGGGCACCGAGCCTCTGTCGCCCTGGTTCCCTGCTCCCTCAGCTCTTGCTTATCCCCCCCCCCCGCAATTTCTAAGGCCCCAGGCCCTGCTGCCCTCACCTGGTGGAGCTCCCCGGCCATTTCCATGACCATAGCCTGAGGAGGGAAAGCGAGGGTGGGCCTGAGGGGCCCTGGAGGCAGACAGAGTCAGGCAGCCCAAGAAGAGGCGGTGGGGAGAGGGTCTCTCCCCTCACCTAGTGTCTGAGACTCCACTCCCCTACCCAGGCCACAGGCCAAGCCTCCAGCTCCCCATGCTGGGCACCTAGCTCTCTGCCCCCTGGGCCCCCGGCCCCAGAGAAGGCCCCGCTGTTTGCAGATCCTGGAGGGAGGTAGACAAATGCGAGAAAGGGCGGCTCTGGCTCCAGCTGGTATGTGAATAGAGACAAGGCTACAGCAGGACTCACCTGACTTTGGGGGCTTCATGCCCCCTGCAAAACCTGAAGAAAATTAGGGAGCAAGTGAAGGACTCAGGAGCACTCCCTCAGAGCCATCCCGGTTCCTGCCCACTCTACTCCTACCTGCTCCGTTTCCATTCGGGATGGCTGGGCCTGGGGAAGAGCAAGAGGGAGCTGAAGGGACTGGGACTCAGGCTGAGCTGCAGGCGGAGGCCCCCCCTCCTGGACCAAGCCAGAACGCTGGTATCCTAGAGCAGGGTCCCCAAACTTTTTACCCAGGGGGCCAGTTCACTGTCCCTCAGACCGTTGGAGGGCCGGACTATAAAAAAACTATGAACAAATCCCTATGCGCACTGCACATATCTTAATTAAGTAAAAAAACAAAACAGGAACAAATACAATATTTAAAATAAAGAACAAGTAGATTTAAATCAACAAACTGACCAGTATTTCAATGGGAACTATGGACCTGCTTTTGGCTAATGAGATGGTCGATGTCCGGTTCCATATTTGTCACTGCTAGCCGTAACAAGGGATATGACGCGCTTCCAGAGCCCTGACGCGTGCGGCCCGCGTCACCGGAAGTAGTACTGTACGTGAACGATGCCTCTCACTGACCACAAATGAAAGAGGTGCCCCTTCCAGAAGTGCGGCAGGGGGCCGGATAAATGGCCTCAGGGGACCGCATGCGGCCCACAGGCCGTGGTTTGGGGACCCCTGTCCTAGAGGATTCCACCCAGAGCCCCTCAATATTCACTAATCCTGCCCCTTGAAGTCCTAGGAGAGAGGGGAGAGGAGAAACCTACACACAGGCACCCCCAGGCTCACCTGGCTGCATTCCAAACCCATGTCCGTTCCCATTCCCGAATCCTGGGGGGACAGAACCAGGTGGGGTGTAAATGAGGAAAGAGCTCAGGGTCTGGGAGAGGTGCAGAGAAACATGCTTAGGCTCACCTGGCTTCTGGGGTTTCACACCTGCTCCCACACCTGGTGGAGAGACAGGGAACAGGTGAGGGATCCGGACCCAATCCCAGCACCTCCCCAGAACCCCATGCACCTACCTGGTCCATAGCCATTTTGAGCTGCAGGACCTGGTGGAGGAAGACAGGGACTCTGGGGATGAACCTTTTCGGGGGCTCATCAAGTGCCTGACCCCTTAGTTCTCACCCCAATCCTCCACCTCAGCAGACACCCTGGGGTCCTAGACTAGCCCCTGCTGTCCAACCTCACTTAGGGAATGAATGTCATACCTAGCATACGGGGTCATCCTAGCTGTGTCACTGCCAGCCGCCATGTCAGCCAGCCAAGAAGGTGAACTCCTTGATGTCTTTATCTCCTAATCCGCCACAAGCTAGGAAGCAGCCTTAGCTCATGCACCCATGGCTTAGCCATCCAAAGAACCTGCACTCTCCTGGTCCTCATTTCACAGTGGGCCTCGCCATCTACTGGGCCCTCAGGACTCCGGTTGAATTTACACTCCTTCCTTTCTGCCTCGACTTCCCCACATTGCCCAGGCCTTGGAGGGCCTGTCTCCAGCACTTGGGAGGTCCCTGGCTGTTTGTTGAGTGAGTGTGTCTTGTCAGACATCAAGTGGGAGAGGCAGAGTGTGGGTCTCACCTGGCTTCGGAGGTTTTAGTGCTCCAGGACCTGGGGAAGACATGGTGCTGTCTGAGAGTTCACCTCACTCCTCCTCTCCACTTAGAATGAGGGTCATTGCCCCTATAAGCTACCCCCTCAGTGACACCCATACTCCTGAGCTCTAGGGCAGCGGTTCTCAACCTGTGCGTTGCGACCCCGGGGGTCGAACGACCCAAACACAGGGGTCACCTAAAGCCATCGGAAAACACATATTTATTATGCTGCTCCAGGGCCTTACCTGGCTGAGGTCCTGCTCCGGGGAAGGCACCGTTCCCTGCTCCTGGGGGACAGAGCAGGAGGGAGTAAGGAGAGATCTGGGACATGGGGCGGGAGGAGCAGACAGATATGAAGATATGAATAGAGTGGGGCTCACCTGGCTTCTGGGGTTTTCCATTCCCTCCATAGCCTAGAAAAGAAATAAGCAGGTGAGGAACCCCGAAATGACCACCTCTGGTCCAGCCCCGGTAACTCAGCTTCTGCCTTCATATACCAGCCTCCCTTCTCTACCTGGTGCAAGGCCATTCTGAGTTGTGAAACCTGTTGGGGGTGGAGTGGCATAAGAATATGAAAACAAGAAAGCTGTGTGCTGCTGAAATGGGAATGGTCCCCAGCCTTCTCCAACCTGCCCCGCAGTTCTCTAGCCTCTCCCACACATCCCTATGTTCACCCTGTCCCGATTCACAAAGTGGGCAGGTTCTCTGTGATGACCTATGACAGGAACTGAACTAGGCAGACTGAGGCAGTGAGGAACTGGAGCCCCTGACCACTCCCCACAGCTGCCCTTTGTTTCTGGCCCATGACACTTCCAGGTGACTTAAGTCCTGCTGCTTCTTCCTGCCACTAAAGGGATCCAGGGAGTCCAGCCCTGGAAACATCAGCCTCCAGGACCCAGGGATTTTCATCTCTCCAATCCCCAGGCCTCCAGTGCCCTTCCGGCCTCAGGTCTGCCCTCTCACTTTCCACCACCCATGGGTTCTTTCAGCCTCACGGTCCTGACGGTCCTCGAGATGTTACTGGGCTTGTGTGATTCTGTGGTGTGTGCTGAGCTTAGGGTGTTGCTGTCAAGGTTAATCTGAACAGAATCTGCAGTTTCTGCAGAGAAACATCCTTAGGCTCACCTGGCTTCTGGGGTTTCACACCTGCTCCCACACCTGATGGAGGGACAGGGAGCAGGTGAGGGATCCAGACCCTATCCTGTCACCTCCCAAGAACCCCATGCACCAACCTGGTCCGTAGCCATTTTGAGCTGCAGGGCCTGGTGGCAGAGAGAGGGGCTTCTCTGAGATTCCACTCAAGCCTGGCCCTTTAGCTCTAACCTCAGACTAGGACCCCTCCAGACTCTTTGTTTCTGGTTCTGAGACTTCACTCTGGTGTCCAGCCTTCCTTGGGGCCTGAATGTCATACCTAGCTTCCAGGTCACTCACCCTGGCTGAGTGTCACTGCCAGCCGCCCTGTCAACCAGCCAGGAAGGTGAACTCTTTGACTCCTCCTTCCCCTCACCAGCCACATGCTAGCAGCCCTAGCTCCTGCCCCCATGGCCTCTCAGCCATTTGCAGAGCTTGAACTGTCCTGGTCCTCATTTTACAGTGGGCCTCCCCTCTAGTGGGCAGTCTGAACAGGGTGAATTTACACACTCGTGCCTGTCTGCCTCCACCTGCCTACATTGCCCAGGCTATTGGAGGGCCTGTCTCCAGCACTTGGGAAGTCCCTAATATTTGTTGACTAAGTGTGACTTCTCAGACATCAAGTAGGAGAGACAGAGTGTGGGTCTCACCTGGCTTCTGAGGTTTTAGTCCTCCCGGACCTGGGTAGAGAAGGTGATGTCTGTGAGTCTGTGAGTCCGTGAGTCCAGCTCGCTCTTCCTCTCTTCTTAGACCCAGGGTCTGCGTCCCTATCAGACACCCCCTCAGTGACACCCATACTCCTGAGCTGCAGGGCCTTACCTGGCTGAGGTCCTGCTCCGGGGAAGGCACCGTTCCCTGCTCCTGGAGAGACAGAGTAGGAGCGAGTAAGGAGAGGTCTGGAATTGGGGGGACTGGACAGATACAAAGAGACGGTACATGGTGGGGCTCACCTGGCTTCTGGGGTTTTCCATTCCCTCCATAGCCTGGGGAAGAGATGAGCAGGTGAGGAACCCCAAAGCCACCACCTCAGGCCGACCCCAGAAACTCAGCATCTACCCTCATACACCAGCCTCCCTTCTCTACCTGGTGCAAAGCCATTCTGCGCTGCGAGACCTGTTGGGTGGGAGGTGAGGAGGTGAAACAACAACGCTGTCTGCTGCTGAAGTGAAAATAGCTCCCACTCTCCTCGACCCTGCCCCACAAACACCTGGCCTCCATTTACACATCCCTCCGTTCACCCTGTCCGGATTTACAAAGTGGGCAGGGTATCGGTGATGACCTATGACAGGAACGGCTGGGCAGACTGAGGTAGTGAGGAACTGGAGCCCTTGACCGCTCCCCAGAGTTGCCCTTTGTTTCTGGCCCATGAGACTTCCAGGTGACTTCTTCCTGCCAGTGCAGGGATCCAGGGAGTCCAGCCCTGGAAACACCAGCCTCCAGGACCCAGCGTTTTTCATCTCTCCAATCCCCAGGCCTCCAGGGTCCTTCCAGCCTCAGGTCTGCCCTCTCACTCTCCACCACCCTCATAGTCCTGACTTTCCTCGAGATGTCACTGGGCTGTGTGATTCTGTGGTGTGTGCTGAGTTAGGGAGTTGTGGGCACAGTCAAGGTGGATCTGCACAGAATCTGTAGTTTCTATGGAGAAACATCCTTAGGCTCACCTGGCTTCTGGGGTTTCACACCTGCTCCCACACCTGGTGGAGGGACAGGGAGCAGGTTGAGGGATCCAGACCCTATCCCGTCACCTCCCCAGAACCCCATGTACCTACCTGGTCCGTAGCCATTTTGAGCTGCAGGCCCTGGTGGATGGAGAGAGGGGGCTCTGGGAACTGGGCTGTGTATTAAGCTCCACCCCAGCCTCACCCCAAACCTCGACCCCTCCGGAATCCCAGTCCCTGGTCCTGGATGTTCCCCTGGCGTGCATTCGCTCTTAGGGCCTCAATGTCATAACTAGCTTCCTGAGCATCCTCGCTGGTTATCACTGCCATCCTCAATGTCAGCCAGCCTGGAAGGGGTCCACCTCCTTTCCTTCACCAGCTAAATGCTATCATCCTTAGCTCCTGCCACTTGCAGATCCTGCCTTTTCCCTGCTCCTCATTTTGCAGGAGGCCCCGCCCTCTAGTGGGCAGTTTGGAACACGGTTCAAAAAAAATTTTTTTTTTCGAGCTGAGAGAGCCACCAACAGGGACAGGAAGAGAGAGGTGAGATCAGCTCCTAGTTGTAGACCTTAGTTGCTCATTGGTTGGTTTCTCATATTTGTCTTGACAAAGGCTGGCGGCTCCCACTGAACCAGTGACCCCTTGTCAAGACAACAACCGTGGGCTCAGCCAGCAACCATGGGGTCATGTCTAAGATCCCATGCCCACCCGTCATCCCCACGCTCAAGCTGGTGAGCTCGGCTCAAGTTACACGAGCCCACGATCAATCCTGCCACTTCAGGGTTTTGAACCTGGGTCCACATTATTCCAGGCTGACACTCTATCCACGACACAACTGCCTGGTCAGGCCCATGGTGCCATTCACACTCCCTGTAGTCTTCCGCCTGCCCACATGCTTCAGATCCTTGGAGGGACTGTCTGCAGCACTTGGAGGCCACTGAGTATTTCTTGAGTGAGTATCTCTTGTCAGACACCAAGTGGGAGAGGCGGAGTGTGGGTCTCACCTGGCTTCTGAGGTTTTAGTGCTCCAGGACCTGGGAAGAGAAGGTGATGTCTGTGAGTCTGTGAGTCCGTGAGTCCAGCTCGCTCCTCCTCTTTACTTAGAACCAGGGTCAGTGTCCCTATCAGGTACCCCCTCAGTGACACCCATACTCCTGAGCTCCAGGGTCTTACCTGGCTGAGGTCCTGCTCCGGGGAAGGCACCGTTCCCTGCTCCTGGGGGACAGAGCAGGAGGGAATAAGGAGAGTTCTGGGACGTGGGGGTGGGAGCAGATATAAAGATACTGCACTGAGTGGGCCTCACCTGGCTTCTGGGGTTTTCCATTCCCTCCATAGCCTGGGGAAAAGAGAAACTGATGAGGAACCCCAATGCCACCACCTCTGAGCCGGCTCCAGAAACTCAGCTTCTACCCTCATACACCAGCCTCCCTCTCTACCTGGTGCAAAGCTATTCTGCGCTGTGAGAACTGTTGGAGTGGAGCCTAAGGATATGGAAAATAGAAAGCTGTGTGCTGCTGAAGTGGGAATGGCCCCCAGCCTTCTCCAACCTGCCCCGCAGTTCTCTGGCCTCCCCCACACATCCCTATGTTCACCCTGTCCCGATTCACAAAGTGGGCAGGGTATCTGTGATGACCTATGAGAAGAAAGGGCTGGGAAGCCTGAGGCAGTGAGGAACTGGAGCCCCTGACCGCTCCCCACAGCTGCCCTTTGTTTCTGGCCCATGACACTTCCAGGTGACCTAAGTCCTGCTGCTTCTTCCTGCCAGTGCAGGGATCCAGGGAGTCCAGCCCTGGAAACATCAGCCTCCAGGACCCAGGGATTTTCATCTCTCCAATCCCCAGGCCTCCAGTGCCCTTCCGGCCTCAGGTCTGCCCTCTCACTTTCCACCACCCATGGGTTCTTTCAGCCTCACGGTCCTGACGGTCCTCGCGATGTCACTGGGCTTGTGTGGTCTGGGGTCTGTGCTGAGCTTAGGGAGCCACTGGCCCTGTCAAGGTTGATTTGCAATTTTTGCAGAGAAATAGGGTGAGGCTCACCTGGCATCTGGGACTTCACACCTGCTGCAACACCTGGTGGAGGGACAGGGAGCAGGTGAGGGAATAGGTCCTATCCCGGCACCTCCCAGAACCCCATGCACCTACCTGGTCCGTAGCCATTTTGAGCTGCAGGGCCTGGTGGTCAGAGAGAGGGGCTTCTCTGAGATTCCACTCAAGCCTGGCCCTTTAGCTCTAACCTCAGACTTGGACCCACAGACTCTTTGTTTCTGGGTCTGAGACTTCACTCTGGCATCCAGCCTCCCTTGGGGAATGACTGTCATACCTAGCTTCCTGGTCACTCACCCTGGCTGAGTGTCACTGCCAGCTGCCCTGTCAGCCAGCCAGGAAGGTGAACTCTTTGACTCCTCCTTCCCCTCACCAGCCACATGCTAGCAGCCCTAGCTCCTGCCCCCATGGCCTCTCAGCCATTTGCAGAGCTTGAACTGTCCTGGTCCTCATTTTACAGTGGGCCTCCCCTCTAGTGGGCAGTCTGAACCGGGTGAATTTACACACTCGTGCCTGTCTGCCTCCACCTGCCTCCACTGCCCAGGCTATTGGAGGGTCTGCTCCAGCACTTGGGAAGTCCCTGATGATTGTTGACTAAGTGTGACTTGTCAGACACCAAGTAGGAGAGACAGTGTGGGTCTCACCTGGCTTCTGAGGTTTCAATCCTCCTGGACCTGGGTAGAAAGGTGATGTCTGTGAGTCTGTGAGTCCGTGTGTCCAGCTCGCTCCTCCTCTCTTCTTAGTCCCAGGGTCTGCGTCCCTATCAGACACCCCCTCAGTGACACCCATACTCCTGAGCTGCAGGACCTTACCTGGCTGAGGTCCTGCTCCAGGGAAGGCACCGTTCCCTACGCCTGGAGAGAGAGAGCGGGAGACAGTAAGGAGAGGTCTGGAATTGGGGGGACTGGACAGATACAAAGAGACGGTACATGGTGGGCCTCACCTGGCTTCTGGGGTTTTCCATTCCCTCCATAGCCTGGGGAAGAGATGAGCAGGTGAGGAGCCCCGAAGCCACCACCTCAGGCCGGCCCCAGAAACTCAGCTTCTACCCTCATACACCAGCCTCCCTTCTCTACCTGGTGCAAAGCCAATCTGCGCTGCGAGACCTGTTGGGTGGGGGGTGAGGAGGTGAAACAAGAACGCTGTGTGCTGCTGAAGTGAAAATAGCTCCCACTCTCCTCGACCCTGCCCCACAAACACCTGGCCTCCATTTACACATCCTTCTGTTCACCCTGTCCGGATTCACAAAGTGGGCAGGGTATTGGTGATGACCTATGACAGGAACGGCTGGGCAGACTGAGGCAGTGAGGAACTGGAGCTCTGACCGCTCCCCACAGCTGCCCTTTGTTTCTGGCCCATGAGACTTCCAGGTGACTTAAGTCCTGCTGCTTCTTCCTGCCAGTGCAGGGATCCAGGGAGTCCAGCCCTGAAACATCAGCCTCCAGACCCAGCGTTTTTCATCTCTCCAATCCCCAGGCCTCCAGGGTCCTCCAGCCTCAGGTCTGCCCTCTCACTCTCCACCACCCTCATGGTCCTGACTTTCCTCGAGATGTCACTGGGCTGTGTGATTCTGTGGTGTGTACTGAGTTAGGGAGTTGTGGGCACAGTCAAGGTGGATCTGCAGAGAATCTGCAGTTTCTACAGAGAAACATTCTTAAGCTCACCTGGCTTCTGGGGTTTCACACCTGCTCCCACACCTGGTGGAGGGACAGGGAGCGGGTGAGGGATCCAGACCCTATCCCGTCACCTCCCCAGAACCCCATGCACCTACCTGGTCCATAGCCATTTTGAGCTGCAGGCCCTGGTGAATGGAGAGAGAAGCTCTGGGAACTGGGCTGTGTATTAAGCTCCACCCCAGCCTGACCCCTTAACCTCGCACCCTAGACCTCGACCCCTACAGAATCCAAGTCCCTGGTCCTGGACATTCCCTTGGCATGCATTCACTTTTAGGGCCTCAATGTCATAATTAGCTTCCTGAGCATCCTCGCTGTTTGTCACTGCCATCCTCAATGTCAGCCAGCCTGGAAGGGGTACACCTTGACACCTCCTTTCCTTCACCAGCTAAATGCTATCATCCTTAGCTCCTGCCACTTGCAGATCCTGCCTTTTCCCTGCTCCTCATTTTGCAGGAGGCCCCGCCCTCTAGTGGGCAGTTTGGAACATGGTTCAAAAAAAATTTTTTTTTTCCGAGCTGAGAGAGGCACCAACAGGGACAGGAAGAGAGAGGTGAGATCAGCTCCTAGTTGTAGACCTTAGTTGCTTGTTGCTTGCTTTCTCATATTTGTCTTGACAAAGGCTAGCAGCTCCCACTGAACCAGTGACCCCTTGTCAAGTCAGCAACCGTGGGCTCAGCCAGGGACCATGGGGTCATGTCTATGATCCCATGCCCACCCTTCATCCCCACGCTCAAGCTGGTGAGCTCGGCTCAAGTTACATGAGCCCACGATCAATCCTGCCACTTCAGGGTTTTGAACCTGGGTCCACATTATTCCAGGCTGACACTCTATCCACGACACGACTGCTTGGTCAGGCCCATGGTGCCATTCACACTCCCTGTAGTCTTCCACCTGCCCACATGCTTCAGGTCCTTGGAGGGACTGTCTGCAGCACTTGGAGGCCACTGAGTATTTCTTGAGTGAGTATCTCTTGTCAGACACCAAGTGGGAGAGGCGGAGTGTGGGTCTCACCTGGCTTCTGAGGTTTTAGTGCTCCAGGACCTGGGAAGAGAAGGTGATGTCCGTGAGTCTGTGAGTCCGTGAGTCCACCTCACTCCTCCTCTTTACTTAGAACCAGGGTCAGTGTCCTATCAGCTACCCCCTCAGTGACACCCATACTCCTGAGCTCCAGGGCCTTACCTGGCTGAGGTCCTGCTCCGGGGAAGGCACCGTTCCCTGCTCCTGGGGGACAGAGCAGGAGAGAGTAAGGAGAGATTCGGGACTTGGGGGTAGGGAGCAGATATAAAGATACTGCACAGAGTGGGCCTCACCTGGCTTCTGGGGCTTTCCATTCCCTCCATACCCTGGGGAAAAAGATGAGCAGATGAGGAACCCCGAAGCCACCCCCTCTGAGCCGGCTTCAGAAACTCAGCTTCTCCCTCATACACCAGCCTACTTGGTGCAAAGCTATTCTGCGTTGCTTGACCTGTTGGAGTGGAGTGTAAGGATATGGAAACTAGAAAGCTGTGTGCTGCTGAAGTGGGAATGGCCCCCAGCTTTCTCCAACCTGCCCCGCAGTTCTCTGGCCTCCCCCACACATCCCTATGTTCACCCTGTCCCGATTCACAAAGTGGGCAGGTTCTCTGTGATCACCTATGACATGAATGGAGCTGGGAAAACTGAGGCAGTGAGGAACTGGAGCCCCTGACCGCTCCCCACAGCTGCCCCTTGTTTCTGGCCCATGAGACTTCCAGGTGACCTAAGTCCTGCTGCTTATTCCTGCCAGTGCAGGGATCCAGGGAGTCCAGCCCTGGAAACATCAGCCTCCAGGACCCAGGGATTTTCATCTCTCCAATCCCCAGGCCTCCAGTGTCCTCCTGGTCTCAGATCTGTTCTCTCACTCTCCACCACCCATGGGTTTTTTCAGCCTCATAGTCCTGACGGTCCTCGCGATGTCACTGGGCTTGTGTGGTCTGGGGTGTGTGCTGTGTTTAGGGAGCCACTGGCCCTGTCAAAGTTGACTTGCAATATTTGCAGAGAAATAGGGTGAGGCTCACCTGGCATCTGGGGCTTCACACCTGCTGCAACACCTGGTGGAGGGACAGGGAGCAGGTGAGGGAATAGGTCCTATCCCGGCACCTCCCAGAACCCCATGCACCTACCTGGTCCGTAGCCATTTTGAGCAGCAGGGCCTGGTGGATGGAAAAAGGGGGCTCTGGGTACTGGGCTGTGTATTAAGCTCCACCCTAGCCTCACCCCAAACCTCGACCCCTCCGGAATCCCAGTCCCTGGTCCTAGATATTCCCCTGGTGTGCTGTCGCTCTTAGGGCCTCAGTGTCCTAACTAGGTTCCTGGATCATCCTGGCTGGGTGTCACTGCCATCCGCAATGTCAGCCAACCAGAAAGAGGTACACCTTGATGCCTCCTTCCCATTACCAGCCAAATGCTATCAGCCTGAGCTCCTGCCATTTGCAGATCCTGTGCTTTCCCTGCTCCTCATTTTGAAGTGGAACATGCCCTCTAGTGGGCAGTCTGGACACTGAATTTTATTATTACTTTTTACCAGACAAAGAGACAGAGACACAGAGAGACTGAGAGACAGACAGGAAGGGAAAGAGATGAGTAAGTATCATTAAGTTGTAGTTGTGGCAGCTTAGTTGTTCATTGCTTGTGTATGTGACTTGACCGGTGGCAGAGGAATAGGCCCGAGCCAGTGGCCCCTTGCTCAACCAGTGACCGTGGGCTCATGTCAGCGACCTGTGGTCATGTCTATGATCCCCTGCTCAAGCTGGAAACGACCTGCTCAATCTTATACGACCTGGTCAAGTTACATAAACCCCTGCTCAAGCCAGCAGCCTCTGCCTTTTGAACCTGGGCCTCAGCATCCTACACCAATGCTCTATTCACTATGCCATGCCCTATTAGGCCCACATTGAATTCACACTCCTTCCTGTATTATTCCATCTTCCTACAAGATTCAGGCTCTTGGAGGGCCTGTTTCCAGCACTTGGGAGGCCCCTGGCTGTTTGTTGAGTGAGTGTGACTTGTCAGACACCGTGTGGGAAAGGCAGAGTGTGGGTCTCACCTGGCTTCTGAGGTTTTAGTGCTCCAGGACCTGGGGAAGAGAAGGTGATGTCTGTGAGTCTGTGAGTCCGTGAGTCCACCTCGCTCCTCCTCTTTACTTAAAACCAAGGTCAGCGCCCCTATCAGCTACCCCCTCAGTGACACCCATACTCCCGAGCTCCAGGGCCTTACCTGGCTGAGGTCCTGCTCCGGGGAAGGCACCGTTCCCTGCTCCTGGGGGACAGAGCAGGAGGGAGTAAGGAGAGTTCTGGGACGTGAGGTGGGAGCAAATATAAAGATACTGCACTGAGTGGGCCTCACCTGGCTTCTGGGGCTTTCCATTCCCTCCATAGCCTAGGAAAAAGAGAAGCAGATGAGGAACCCCAATGCCATCACCTCTGAGCCGGCTCCAGAAACTCAGCTTCTACCCTCATACACCAGCCTCCCTCTCTACCTGGTGCAAAGCTATTCTGCGCTGTGAGGCCTGTTGGAGTGGAGCAGCGTAAGGATATGGAAACTAGAAAGCTGTGTGCTGCTGAAGTGGGAGTGGCCCCCAGCCTTCTCCATCCTGCCCCGCAGTTCTCTGGCCTCCCCCACACATCCCTATGTTCACCCTGTCCCGATTCACAAAGTGGGCAGGTTCTCTTTGATGACCTATGAGAAGAAAGGGCTGGGAAGCCTGAGGCAGTGAGGAACTGTAGCCCCTGACCGCTCCCCACAGCTGCCCTTTGTTTCTGGCCCATGACACTTCCAGGTGACTTAAGTCCTGCTGCTTCTTCCTGCCAGTGCAGGGATCCAGGGAGTCCAGCCCTGGAAACATCAGCCTCCAGGACACAGCGTTTTTCATCTCTCCAATCCCCAGGCCTCCAGTGCCCTTCGTCCTCAGGTCTGCCCTCTCACTCTCCACCACACAAGAGGTCTTTCACCCTCATGGTCCTGACTTTCCTCAAGATGTCTGTGGGCTGTGTGATTCTGTGGTGTGTGCTGAGTTAGGGAGTTGTGGGCACAGTCAAGGTGGATCTGCACAGAATCTGCAGTTTCTGCAGAGAAACATCCTTAGGCTCACCTGGCTTCTGGGGTTTCACACCTGCTCCCACACCTGGTGGAGGGACAGGGAGCAGGTGAGGGATCCAGACCCTATCCCGTCACCTCCCCAGAACCCCATGCACCTACCTGGTCTGTAGCCATTTTGAGCTGCAGGGCCTGGTGGATGGAGAGAGGGGGCTCTGGGTACTGAGCTGTGTATTAAGCTCCACTTAAACCTGACCCCTTAACCTTGCACCCCAGACTTCAATCCCTCCGTAATCCAAGTCCCTGTTCCTAGATATTCCCCTGGCGCGCCGTCGATCTTAGGGCCTCAACGTCCTAACTGGCCTCCTGAGCATCCTGGCTGGTTGTCACTGCCATCCGCAATGTCAGCCAGCCAGGAAGGGATCCACCTCCTTTCCTTCACCAGCTAAATGCTATCATCCTTAGCTCCTGCCACTTGCTGATCCTGCCTTTTCCCTGCTCCTCATTTTGCAGGAGGCCCCGCCCTCTAGGGGGCTGTTTGGAACCTGGTTCCAAGAAATATATTTTTTTTGAGTGAAGAGAGAGCCACCAACAGGGACAGGAAGAGAGAGATGAGATCAACTCCTAGTGGTAGAACCTTAGTTGCTCATTGCTTGCTTTCTCATATTTGTCTTGACAAAGGCTGGCGGCTCCCGCTGAACCAGTGACCCCTTGTCAAGCCAGCAACCATGGGGTCAGCCAGCGACCCTGGGCTCAGCCAGCAACCATGGGGTCATATCTGTGATCCCATGCCCACCCGTCATCCCCACGCTCAAGCTGGCAAGCTCGGCTTAAGTTACATGAGCCCACGCTCAATCCTGCCACTTCAGAGTTTTGAACCTGGGTCCACATTATTCCAGGCTGACACTCTATCCACGACACGACTGCCTGGTCAGGCCCATGGTGCCATTCACATTTCCTGTAGTCTTCCACCTGCCCACATGCTTCAGGTCCTTGGAGGGACTGTTTGCAGCACTTGGAGGCCACTGAATATTTCTTGAGTGAGTATCTCTTGTCAGACACCAAGTGGGAGAGGCAGAGTGTGGGTCTCACCTGGCTTCTGAGGTGTTAGTGCTCCAGGACCTGGGGAAGAGAAGGTGATGTCCATGAGTCTGTGAGTCCGTGAGTCTACCTCGCTCCTCCTCTTTACTTAGAACCAGAGTCAGTGCCCCTATCAGGTACCCCCTCAGTGACACCCATACTCCTGAGCTGCAGGGCCTTACCTGGTTGAGGTCCTGCTCCGGGGAAGGCACCGTTCCCTGCTCCTGGGTGACAGAGGAGGAGGGAGTAACGAGAGATCTTGGACTTGGGGGTGGGAGCAGATATAAAGATACTGCACAGAGTGGGCCTCACCTGGCTTCTGGGGTTTTCCATTCCCTCCATAGCCTGGGGAAGAGATGAGCAGGTGAGCAACCCCGAAGCCACCACCTCTGAGCCGGCCCCAGAAACTCAGCTTCTCCCTCATACACCAGCCTCCCTTCTCTACCTGGTGCAAAGCCATTCTGCACTGCGAGACCTATTACTTTTTGTTTGTTTGTTTGTTTGTTTTAAGATTTTATTTATTCATTATAGAGAGGGGAGAGAGAGAGAGAGAGAGAGAGAGAAAGAGAGAGAGAGAGAGAAGGGGGAGGAGCAGGAAGCATCTACTCCCATATGTGCCTTGACCAGGCAAGCCCAGGGTTTGAACCGGCAACCTCAGTGTTTCCAGGTTGACACTTTATCCACTGCATCACCACAGGTCAGGCGCGAGACCTGTTTTGAGGTGGGGTGAGGCTCTGACACAAGAAAGCTGCTGATGTGGAAATGCCCCCCAGCCTTCTCCACTCTGCCCTACAGAACACTGACCTCTCGTTATACATCCCTCTATACATCCTGTCTGGATTCACAAAGTGGGTACGTTATCTGTGATGTCCTATGACAGGAACGGGCTGGGCAGACTGAGGCAGTGAGGAACTGGAGCCCCTGACCGCTCCCCACAGCTGCCCTTTGTTTCTGGCCCATGACACTTCCAGGTGACTTAAGTCCTCTGCTTCTTCCTGCCAGTGCAGGGATCCAGGGAGTCCAGCCCTGGAAACATCAGCTTCCAGGACCCAGCGTTTTTCATCTCTCCAATCCCCAGGCCTCCAGTGCCCTTCCGGCCTCAGGTCTGCCCTCTCACTCTCCACCACCCATGGGTTCTTTCAGCCTCACGGTCCTGATTGTCTGCAAAATGTCACTGGGCTTGTGTGTTCTTGGGGTGTGGCTGAGCCTATGGAGTCGTTGGCGCAGTCCAGCTTGATCTGCACAGTATCTGCAGTTTCTGCAGAGAAACATTCTTAGGCTCACCTGGCTTCTGGGGTTTCACACCTGCTCCTACACCTGGTGGAGAGACAGGGAACAGGTGAGGGATCCGCGCCCTATCCCACCATCTCCCCAGAACCCCATGCACCTACCTGGTCCGTAGCCATTTTGAGCTGCAAGGCCTGGTGGATGGAGAGAGGGAGAGTGGGGGCTCTGAGAACTGGGCTGTGCCTTAAGCTTCACCCGAGCCTGACCCTTTAGTGCTCACCCCAGACCTTGACCCCTCAAGATGCCCTTTTTCTGGGTTCTATACATTGCCGTCGGCCTTAGGACCTCAATGTCTTAACTAGCTTCCTGGGTCATCCTGGCTGGGTGTCACTGCCATCCGCAATGTCAGCCAACCAGAAAGAGGTACACCTTGATGCCTCCTTCCCATTACCAGCCAAATGCTATCAGCCTGAGCTCCTGCCATTTGCAGATCCTGCGCTTTCCCTGCTCCTCATTTTGAAGTGGAACATGCCCTCTAGTGGGCAGTCTGGACACTGTTTGAATTTTATTATTACTTTTTACCAGACAAAGAGACAGAGACACAGAGAGACTGAGAGACTGAGAGACAGACAGGAAGGGAAAGAGATGAGTAAGTACCATTAAGTTGTAGTTGTGGCAGCTTAGTTGTTCATTGCTTGCGTATGTGACTTGACCGGTGGCAGAGGAATAGGCCCGAGCCAGTGGCCCCTTTCTCAAGCCAGTGACCGTGGGCTCAAGTCAGCGACCTGCGGCATGTCTATGATCCCCTGCTCAAGGTGGAAATGACCTGCTCAATCTTGTACGACCTGGTCAAGTTACATAAACCCCTGCTCAAGCCAGCAGCCTCTGCCTTTTGAACCTGGGCCTCAGCATCCTACACCAATGCTCTATTCACTATGCCATGCCCTATTACGCCCACATTGAATTCACACTCCTTCCTGTATTATTCCATCTTCCTACAAGATTCAGGCTCTTGGAGGGCCTGTTTCCAGCACTTGGGAGGCCCCTGGCTGTTTGTTGAGTGAGTGTGACTTGTCAAACACCGTGTGGGAGAGGCGGAGTGTGGGTCTCACCTGGCTTCTGAGGTTTTAGTGCTCCAGGACCTGGGGAAGACAATGTGATGTCTATGAGTCTGTGAGTCCGTGAGTCCACCTCGCTTCTCCTCTTTACTTAAAACCAAGGTCAGCACCCCTATCAGCTACCCCCTCAGTGACACCCACACTCCTGAGCTCCAGGGCCTTACCTGGCTGAGGTCCTGCTCCAGGGAAGGCACCATTCCCTGCTCCTGGGGGACAGAGCAGGAGGGACTAAGGTGAGATCCGGGACTTGGGGGTAGGGAGCAGATATAAAGATACTGCACAGAGTGGGCCTCACCTAGCTTCTGGGGTTTTCCATTCCCTCCATAGCCTGGCGAAAGATAAGCAGGTGAGAAACCTGAAGCCAGCGCCTCTGAGCCAGGCCCAGAAACTCAGCTTCAACCCTCATACACCAGCCTCCCTTTTCTACCTGGTGCAAAGTCATTCTATGCTGCGAGACCTGTTGGAGTGGAGCGTAAGGATATGGAAACTAGAAAGCTGTGTGCTGCTGAAGTGGGAATGGCCCCCAGCTTTTTCCAACCTGCCCCACAGTTCTCTGGCCTCCTGCACACATCCCTATGTTCACCCTGTCCCGATTCACAAAGTGGGCAGGTTCTCTGTGATGACCTATGACAGGAACGGGCTGGGCCGACTGAGGCAGTAAGGAACTGGAGCCCCAGACCGCTCCCCACAGCTGCCCTTTGTTTCTGGCCCATGAGACTTCTAGGTGACTTAAGTCCCGCTGCTTCTTCCTGCCAGTGCAGGGATCCAGGTTGTCCAGCCCTGGAAACATCAGCTTCCAGGACCCAGCGTTTTTCATCTCTGCAATCACCAGACCTCCAGTGCCCTTCCGGCCTCAGGTCTGCCCTCTCACTCTCACCACCCATGGTTATTTGCACCCTCATGGTCCTGACTTTCCTCGAGATGTCACTGGGCTGTGTGATTCTGTGGTGTGTGCTGAGTTAGGGAGTTGTGGGCACAGTCAAGGTAGATCTGCACATTTTCTGCAGTTTCTGCCGAGAAACATCCTTAGGCTCACCTGGCTTCTGGGGTTTCACACCTCCTCCCACACCTGGTGAAAGGACAGGGAACAGGTGAGAGATCCAGACCCTATCCCGTCACCTCCCAGAACCCCATGCACCTACCTGGTCCGTAGCCATTTTGAGCTGCAGGGCCTGGTGGATGGAGAGAGGGGCCTCTGGGAACTGGGCTGTGTCTGATGCTCCATCCCAGCCCGGTCCTTTAGCCCTAACCCCAGACCCCTCGAGACTCCCAATTCCTGGTTCCTAGATTTTGTCCTGGCATCAAGCTTCGCTTAGGGCCTGACTGTCATACCTAGGTTCCTCAGCCGCCCTGGCTGGGTGTCACTGTCAGCCACAATGTCACCCAGCCATGAAGATGAACTCCTTGACTCCTCCTTCCCCTCACGAGTCAAATGCTTTCAGCCTTATCTCTTGTGCCCATGGGCTCTCAGCCATTTGAAGAGCCTGCACACCCCCCTCCCGGTCCTCATAGTGTCGTGGGACACACATTCTAGTGGGCAGTCTGGACAGTGCATTTAAAAAAATTTTTTTTTTGATGAAGAGACTGACAGAGAGGCAGACAGGTACAGACAGACATGTAGAGAGAGAGATGAGAAGCATCAACTCGCAGTGTAGCACGGTAATTTCTCATTGTTAGCTTTCTCAGATGAGCTTTGACCAGGAAGCTCCAGCTGAGCCAGCGACTGCTTGCTCAAGCCAGTGACTTTTGGGTTCCAGCCAGGGACCATGGGGTCATGTCTAAAATCCCATGCTTAGCCAGAGACACCACGCTCTAGCAGGTGCGCTCGGCTCAAGTTACATGAGCCCTCGCTCAATCAGGCAACCTCGGGGTTTTAAAGCTGGGTCCTCAGCGTTCTAGGCCTAGGCCCTCTCCACTATGTCACTCCCTAATATGCCCATGGATGAATTCACACTCCTTCTGTATTCTTCCATCTGCCCACATGCTTCAGGCTCTTGGAGGCCCTGTCTCTGGAACCGTGGAGGCCCCTGTCTGTTTGTTCAGTGAGTGTCTATTGTCAGACACCAAGTGGGAGAGGCGGAGTGTGGGTCTCACCTGGCTTCTGAGGTTGTAGTCCTCCAGGACCTGGGAAGAGAAGGTGATGTTGTGGGTCCATGAGTCCACCTCGCTCCTCCTCTCCTCTTAGAACCAGGGTCAGCGTCCCTATCAGACACCCCCTCAGTGACACCCATACTCCTGAGCTCCAGGGCCTTACCTGGCTGAGGTCCTGCTCCGGGGAAGGCACCGTTCCCTGCTCCTGGAGGACAGAACAGGGGAGTAAGGAGAGATCTGGGACTGGGGGGAGCAAATAGATACAAGAGACAGTACATGGTGGGCCTCACCTGGCTTCTGGGGTTTTCCATTCCCTCCATAGCCTGGGGAAGAGATGAGCAGGTGAGGAACCCCAAAGCCACCACCTCTGGGCCGGGCCCAGAAGCTCAGCTTCAACCCTCATACACCAGCCTCCCTTCTCTACCTCGTGCAAGGCCATTCTGTGCTGTGAGACCTGTTTGGGGTTGAGGGGTGGTGAGGACATGAAACAAGAAAGCTGTGTGCTGCTGAAGTGGGAATGGTCCCCAGCCTTCTCCAACCTGCCCCGCAATTCTCTGGCCTCCCCCACACATCCCTATGTTCACCCTGTCCCGATTCACAAAGTGGGCAGGGTATCTGTGATGACCTATGACAGGAACGTGGCTGGGCAGACTGAGGCAGTGAGGAACTGGAGCCCCTGACTGCTCCCCACAGCTGCCCTTTGTTTCTGGCCCATGAGACTTCCAGGTGACTTAAGTCCTGCTGCTTCTTCCTGCCAGTGCAGGGATCCAGGGAGTCCAGCCCTGGAAACACCAGCCTCCAGGACCCAGCGTTTTTCATCTCTCCAATCCCCAGGCCTCCAGTGCCCTTCCGGCCTCAGGTCTGCCCTCTCACTCTCCACCACCCATGGGTTCTCCCACCCCAATGGTCCTGACCAGTCCTTGAAATGTCACTGGGCTTGTGTGGTTCTGGGGTTCGTGCTGAGCTTATAGAGTCGTTGGCACAGTCAAGGTGGATCTGCACAGTTTCTGCAGTTTCTGCAGAGAAACATCCTTAGGCTCACCTGGCTTCTGGGGTTTCACACCTGCTCCCACACCTGGTGGAGGGACAGGGAGCAGGTGAGAGATCCAGACCCTATCCCGGCATCTCCCGAAACCCCAAGAAGCACCTACCTGGTCCGTAGCCATTTTGAGCTGCAGGGCCTGATGGATGGAGAGAGGGGCTCTGGGAACTGGGCTGTGTCTGAGGCTCCAGCAAAACCTGACCCTTTAGCCCTAACCCCTGAGTCGGACCCTCCAGACTCCAGTCTCTGCTTCTGAGACTTCCCCCGGCATCCAGCCTCCCTCATGTTGCAGTGGGCTCTACTCTCTAGTGGGCAGTCTGGACACAGGTTGAAAATTTTTGGGGGTAGGGAGAGAGACAGGGACTGACAGGAACAAAGAGAGATGAGAAGTGTCAACTCATAGTTGCGGCACTTTAGTTGTTCATTGATTGCTTTCTGAAACATGCTTTAACCAGGGAGCTACAGCTAAGCCAGTGGTCCCTTTGCTCAAGCCAGTGACCTTTGGGCTCCAGCCAGCCACCATGGTGTGATGTCTATGAACTCATGCTCAAGCCTGCAACCGCAAGCTAAAGCTGATGAGCCTGGCTCAAGTGACATAAATTTTTGTCGCAGTCAAGTTTGGGCTGCACATTATCTGCAGTTCCCAGCTGCCGCCTGACTGGGGCTGGTGAATTGCATGAGACCCTCAGAGTCCCTCTGTTAGGAGCCGGGGTTGGGGCGGGATGCCTAGGACCCTGACCTCTTTCTGTGAGCCCCCCTCCACTGCCATTTTATTAATGGGCCATCCAGCCACTGCCAACACCAAATACTGGAGCTGGACAACAGCGTGAGCAGTGGGCCTGGGGAGGACAAACACCAGGATCCGTAGGGACACAGCCCACATGGCAGGACCGGAGAGCGGGCTCCCTGGCTTACCTGGTTTCTGTGGTCTCATGCCCCCTCCCAAGCCTGGGGAAAGACCGAGTACCACTGAGCCGCACGTGGACTCCACCCCACAGAAATCAGTGTTCTGCCCTCCTGGTCACTGAGGTGGTGCCCTCCACCTTCTTCCTTCCTTGAACCCCAACTTGGCCTGGCGTCCGCACCTGGCTGGGCTTTGACTCCTGGGAAGGCCTTGGCTCCCATTCTGTTCCCGTTGCCAAATCCTGGAGAGACAGAGCAAGAAGGAGTAAGGGGAGGACAGGTGGCAGGTGTCAACAGGAATGAATGGAAGAAGAGGACAGGGACATAGGGACAGGGTAGAGCTCGCCTGGCTTTTGAGGCTTCACACCCCCTCCAATCCTTGAGAAAGAGACAGTGACCAGGTGAAGAATCCTGGAGCTCCCTTGAATGCCCAAACCTAAGCACATGCCCCCAGCCGCCATCCCTTCCTTCTACCTGGTCCCTGGCCACCATTCTGAGCTGCAGGGCCTGTGGAGAGAGGGAGAGCAGAGGCTGGAGCTGTACCAATGTTGGCTAACAACTTCTGTGCTGTCCTCATCCCAGGACCTCTGTGTCCCACTGTCCCCAACAGCTCTTGCCAGGGAGAAGTTGTAAGAAAGGCCGGGAAGTCTAGAAGAACCTTGGCTGAAGCTATAGGAGTGACCCCAGCAGCCCGATGAAGGGAGCAGTCCCTGAGAGGGCAATACCGCCAGAGGTTGGACAGGGTGAGAGGGTGGAGCTCTCCACTCACCTGGCTTCTGAGGTTTCATTCCCCCTCCCAGGCCTTAGAAGGGATAAAGAGGTAGGCACTGACCCCAGCAGCCGCCTACAAGAGTGCAGTCATGACCCCGAAGCCCCCTCGCCCTTGCTGGCCTCTTCCTGTAGTCACTGCCCCAGCCACTCTCACCTGGCAGGGCTCCGGCCCCCGGCCAAGGGCTGACTCCCAAACCGTTTCTCCCAAAGCCTGCAGATACAGAGGTGGGGGCTATAAGCCCTGAGGCGGGCTGGTTTCAGGCACACCGGGAGCTGGGATGGAAACAAGCAGGGAACGGGCCAGGATGGGGGAGGCTCTCCGAGCAGGGAACGGGCCAGGATGGGGGAGGCTCTCCGAGCAGGGAACGGGCCAGGATGGGGGGAGGCTCTCCGAGCAGGGAACGGGCCAGGATGGGGGAGGCTGTCCGAGCAGGGAACATGCCAGGATGGGGGGAGGCTCTCCGAGCAGGGAACGGGCCAGGATGGGGGAGGCTCTCCGAGCAGGGAACGTGCCAGGATGGGGCGAGGCTCTCCGAGCAGGGAACGGGCCAGGATGGGGGAGGCTCTCCGAGCCTGGAACGGGCCAGGATGGGGGAGGCTCTCCGAGCAGGGAACGGGCCAAGATGGGGGAGGCTCTCCGAGCAGGGAACGGGCCAGGATGGGGGAGGCTCTCCGAGCAGGGAACGGGCCAGGATGGGGTAGGCTCTCCGAGCAAGGGACGGGCCAGGATGGGGGAGGCTCTCCGAGCAGGGAACGTGCCAGGATGGGGGAGGCTCTCTGCGCAGGGAACGGGCCAGGATGGGGGAGGCTCTCCGAGCCGGGAACGTGCCAGGATGGGGGAGGCTCTCCGAGCAGGGGACGTGCCAGGGTGGGGGAGGCTCTCCGAGCAGGGAACGTGCCAGGATGGGGGAGGCTCTCCGAGCAGGGAACGGGCCAGGATGGGGGAGGCTCTCCGAGCAGGGAACGGGCCAGGATGAGGGGAGGCTCTCTGAGCAGGGAACGGGCCAGGATGGGGGGAGGCTCTCCGAGCAGGGGACGTGCCAGGATGGGGGAGGCTCTCCGAGCAGAGAATGGGCCAGGATGGGGGAGGCTCTCCAAGCAGGGAACATGCCAGGATGGGGGGAGGCTCTCCGAGCAGGGAACGGGCCAGGATGGGGGAGGCTCTCCGAGCAGGGAACGTGCCAGGATGGGGCGAGGCTCTCCGAGCAGGGAACGGGCCAGGATGGGGGAGGCTCTCCGAGCCGGGAACGGGCCAGGATGGGGGAGGCTCTCCGAGCAGGGAACGGGCCAGGATGGGGGAGGCTCTCCGAGCAGGGAACGGGCCAGGATGGGGGGAGGCTCTCCGAGCAGGGAACGGGCCAGGATGGGGGGAGGCTCTCCGAGCAGGGAACGGGCCAGGATGGGGGAGGCTCTCCGAGCAGGGAACGGGCCAGGATGGGGGAGGCTCTCCGAGCAGGGAACGGGCCAGGATGGGGGAGGCTCTCCGAGCAGGGAACGGGCCAGGATGGGGTAGGCTCTCCGAGCAAGGGACGTGCCAGGATGGGGGAGGCTCTCCGAGCAGGGAACGTGCCAGGATGGGGGAGGCTCTCTGAGCAGGGAACGGGCCAGGATGGGGGAGGCTCTCCGAGCCGGGAACGTGCCAGGATGGGGGAGGCTCTCCGAGCAGGGGACGTGCCAGGGTGGGGGAGGCTCTCCGAGCAGGGAACGTGCCAGGATGGGGGAGGCTCTCCGAGCAGGGAACGGGCCAGGATGGGGGAGGCTCTCCGAGCAGGGAACGGGCCAGGATGGGGGGAGGCTCTCTGAGCAGGGAACGGGCCAGGATGGGGGGAGGCTCTCCGAGCAGGGGACGTGCCAGGATGGGGGAGGCTCTCCGAGCAGAGAATGGGCCAGGATGGGGGAGGCTCTCCAAGCAGGGAACGGGCCAGGATGGGGGGAGGCTCTCCGAGCAGGGGACGTGCCAGGATGGGGGAGGCTCTCCGAGCAGAGAATGGGCCAGGATGGGGGAGGCTCTCTGAGCCCGGAACAGGCCAGGATGGGGGGAGGCTCTTCGAGCAGGAAACGAGCCAGGATGGGGGAGACTCTCCGAGCAGGGAACGGGCCAGGATGGGGGAGGCTCTCCGAGCCGGGAACGGGCCAGGATGGGGGAGGCTCTCCGCGCAGGGAACGGGCCAGGATGGGGGAGGCTCTCCGAGCAGGGAACGGGCCAGGATGGGGGAGGCTCTCCGAGCAGGGGATGTGCCAGGATGGGGGAGGCTCTCCGAGCAGGGAACGGGCCAGGATGGGGGAGGCTCTCAGAGCAGGAAACGTGCCAGGATGGGGGAGGCTCTCCGATCAGGGAACGGGCCAGGATGGGGGAGGCTCTCCGAGCCGTGAACGGGCCAGGATGGGGGGAGGCTCTCTGAGCAGGGAACGGGCCAGGATGGGGGAGGCTCTCCGCGCAGGGAACGGGCCAGGATGGGGGAGGCTCTCCGAGCAGGGAACGGGCCAGGATGGGGGAGGCTCTCCGATCAGGGAACGGGCCAGGATGGGGGAGGCTCTCCGAGCCGTGAACGGGCCAGGATGGGGGGAGGCTCTCTGACCAGGGAACGGGCCAGGATGGGGGAGGCTCTCCGATCAGGGAACGGGCCAGGATGGGGGAGGCTCTCCGAGCCGTGAACGGGCCAGGATGGGGGGAGGCTCTCTGACCAGGGAACGGGACAGGATGGGGGAGGCTCTCTGCGCACGGAACGGGCCAGGATGGGGGAGGCTCTCCGAGCCGGGAACGGGCCAGGATGGGGGAGGCTCTCCGAGCAGGGGACGTGCCAGGATGGGGGAGGCTCTCTGAGCAGGGAACGGGCCAGGATGGGGGGAGGCTCTCCGAGCAGGGGACGGGCCAGCATGGGGGAGGCTCTCGAGCAGAGAATGGGCCAGGATGGGGGAGGCTCTCTGAGCCCGGAACAGGCCAGGATGGGGGGAGGCTCTTCGCGCAGGAAACGAGCCAGGATGGGGGAGGCTCTCCGAGCAGGGAACGGGCCAGCATGGGGGAGGCTCTCGGAGCAGGGAACGGGCCAGGATGGGGGAGGCTCTCCGAGCAGGGAACGGGCCAGGATGGGGGAGGCTCTCCGAGCAGGGAACGGGCCAGGATGGAGGAGGCTCTTCGATCAGGGAACGGGCCAGGATGGGGGAGGCTCTCCGAGCCGTGAACGGGCCAGGATGGGGGGAGGCTCTCTGAGCAGGGAACGGGCCAGGAGGGGGGAGGCTCTCTGCGCAGGGAACGGGCCAGGATGGGGGAGGCTCTCCGAGCCGGGAACGAGCCAGGATGGGGGAGGCTCTAGGCTCTCCGAGCAGGGAACGGGCCAGGATGGGGGAGGCTCTCCGAGCCGGGAACGGGCCAGGATGGGGGAGGCTCTCCGAGCAGGGAACGGGCCAGGATGGGGGAGGCTCTCTGCGCAGGGAACGGGCCAGGATGGGGGAGGCTCTCTGCGCAGGGAACGGGCCAGGATGGGGGAGGCTCTCCGAGCAGGGAACGGGCCAGGATGGGGGAGGCTCTCCGAGCAGGGAACGGGCCAGGATGGGGGAGGCTCTCCGAGCCGGGAACGGGCCAGGATGGGGGAGGCTCTCCGAGCAGGGAACGGGCCAGGATGGGGGAGGCTCTCCGAGCAGGGAACGGGCCAGGATGGGGGAGGCTCTCCGAGCAGGGAACGGGCCAGGATGGGGTAGGCTCTCCGAGCAAGGGACGTGCCAGGATGGGGGAGGCTCTCCGAGCAGGGAACGTGCCAGGATGGGGGAGGCTCTCTGCGCAGGGAACGGGCCAGGATGGGGGAGGCTCTCCGAGCCGGGAACGTGCCAGGATGGGGGAGGCTCTCCGAGCAGGGGACGTGCCAGGGTGGGGGAGGCTCTCCGAGCAGGGAACGTGCCAGGATGGGGGAGGCTCTCCGAGCCGGGAACGGGCCAGGATGGGGGAGGCTCTCCGAGCAGGGAACGGGCCAGGATGGGGGGAGGCTCTCTGAGCAGGGAACGGGCCAGGATGGGGGGAGGCTCTCCGAGCAGGGGACGTGCCAGGATGGGGGAGGCTCTCCGAGCAGAGAATGGGCCAGGATGGGGGAGGCTCTCCAAGCAGGGAACGGGCCAGGTTGGGGGGAGGCTCTCCGAGCAGGGGACGTGCCAGGATGGGGGAGGCTCTCCGAGCAGAGAATGGGCCAGGATGGGGGAGGCTCTCTGAGCCCGGAACAGGCCAGGATGGGGGGAGGCTCTTCGAGCAGGAAACGAGCCAGGATGGGGGAGACTCTCCGAGCAGGGAACGGGCCAGGATGGGGGAGGCTCTCCGAGCCGGGAACGGGCCAGGATGGGGGAGGCTCTCCGCGCAGGGAACGGGCCAGGATGGGGGAGGCTCTCCGAGCAGGGAACGGGCCAGGATGGGGGAGGCTCTCCGAGCAGGGGATGTGCCAGGATGGGGGAGGCTCTCCGAGCAGGGAACGGGCCAGGATGGGGGAGGCTCTCAGAGCAGGAAACGTGCCAGGATGGGGGAGGCTCTCCGATCAGGGAACGGGCCAGGATGGGGGAGGCTCTCCGAGCCGTGAACGGGCCAGGATGGGGGGAGGCTCTCTGAGCAGGGAACGGGCCAGGATGGGGGAGGCTCTCTGCGCAGGGAACGGGCCAGGATGGGGGAGGCTCTCCGAGCAGGGAACGGGCCAGGATGGGGGAGGCTCTCCGAGCAGGGAACGGGCCAGGATGGGGGAGGCTCTCCGAGCCGTGAACGGGCCAGGATGGGGGGAGGCTCTCTGACCAGGGAACGGGACAGGATGGGGGAGGCTCTCTGCGCACGGAACGGGCCAGGATGGGGGAGGCTCTCCGAGCCAGGAACGTGCCAGGATGGGGGAGGCTCTCTGAGCAGGGAACGGGCCAGGATGGGGGAGGCTCTCCGCGCAGGGAACGGGCCAGGATGGGGGAGGCTCTCCGATCAGGGAACGGGCCAGGATGGGGGAGGCTCTCCGAGCCGTGAACGGGCCAGGATGGGGGGAGGCTCTCTGACCAGGGAACGGGACAGGATGGGGGAGGCTCTCTGCGCACGGAACGGGCCAGGATGGGGGAGGCTCTCCGAGCCGGGAACGGGCCAGGATGGGGGAGGCTCTCCGAGCAGGGAACGTGCCAGGATGGGGGAGGCTCTCTGAGCAGGGAACGGGCCAGGATGGGGGGAGGCTCTCCGAGCAGGGGACGGGCCAGCATGGGGGAGGCTCTCGAGCAGAGAATGGGCCAGGATGGGGGAGGCTCTCTGAGCCCGGAACAGGCCAGGATGGGGGGAGGCTCTTCGCGCAGGAAACGAGCCAGGATGGGGGAGGCTCTCCGAGCAGGGAACGGGCCAGCATGGGGGAGGCTCTCGGAGCAGGGAACGGGCCAGGATGGGGGAGGCTCTCCGAGCAGGGAACGGGCCAGGATGGGGGAGGCTCTCCGAGCAGGGAACGGGCCAGGATGGAGGAGGCTCTTCGATCAGGGAACGGGCCAGGATGGGGGAGGCTCTCCGAGCCGTGAACGGGCCAGGATGGTGGGAGGCTCTCTGAGCAGGGAACGGGCCAGGATGGGGGAGGCTCTCTGCGCAGGGAACGGGCCAGGATGGGGGAGGCTCTCCGAGCCGGGAACGAGCCAGGATGGGGGAGGCTCTAGGCTCTCCGAGCAGGGAACGGGCCAGGATGGGGGAGGCTCTCCGAGCCGGGAACGGGCCAGGATGGGGGAGGCTCTCCGAGCAGGGAACGGGCCAGGATGGGGGAGGCTCTCTGCGCAGGGAACGGGCCAGGATGGGGGAGGCTCTCTGCGCAGGGAACGGGCCAGGATGGGGGAGGCTCTCCAAGCAGGGAACGGGCCAGGATGGGGGGAGGCTCTCCGAGCAGGGGACGTGCCAGGATGGGGGAGGCTCTCCGAGCAGAGAATGGGCCAGGATGGGGGAGGCTCTCTGAGCCCGGAACAGGCCAGGATGGGGGGAGGCTCTTCGAGCAGGAAACGAGCCAGGATGGGGGAGACTCTCCGAGCAGGGAACGGGCCAGGATGGGGGAGGCTCTCCGAGCCGGGAACGGGCCAGGATGGGGGAGGCTCTCCGCGCAGGGAACGGGCCAGGATGGGGGAGGCTCTCCGAGCAGGGAACGGGCCAGGATGGGGGAGGCTCTCCGAGCAGGGGATGTGCCAGGATGGGGGAGGCTCTCCGAGCAGGGAACGGGCCAGGATGGGGGAGGCTCTCAGAGCAGGAAACGTGCCAGGATGGGGGAGGCTCTCCGATCAGGGAACGGGCCAGGATGGGGGAGGCTCTCCGAGCCGTGAACGGGCCAGGATGGGGGGAGGCTCTCTGAGCAGGGAACGGGCCAGGATGGGGGAGGCTCTCTGCGCAGGGAACGGGCCAGGATGGGGGAGGCTCTCCGAGCAGGGAACGGGCCAGGATGGGGGAGGCTCTCCGATCAGGGAACGGGCCAGGATGGGGGAGGCTCTCCGAGCCGTGAACGGGCCAGGATGGGGGGAGGCTCTCTGACCAGGGAACGGGACAGGATGGGGGAGGCTCTCTGCGCACGGAACGGGCCAGGATGGGGGAGGCTCTCCGAGCCAGGAACGTGCCAGGATGGGGGAGGCTCTCTGAGCAGGGAACGGGCCAGGATGGGGGAGGCTCTCCGCGCAGGGAACGGGCCAGGATGGGGGAGGCTCTCCGATCAGGGAACGGGCCAGGATGGGGGAGGCTCTCCGAGCAGTGAACGGGCCAGGATGGGGGGAGGCTCTCTGACCAGGGAACGGGACAGGATGGGGGAGGCTCTCTGCGCACGGAACGGGCCAGGATGGGGGAGGCTCTCCGAGCCGGGAACGGGCCAGGATGGGGGAGGCTCTCCGAGCAGGGGACGTGCCAGGATGGGGGAGGCTCTCTGAGCAGGGAACGGGCCAGGATGGGGGGAGGCTCTCCGAGCAGGGGACGGGCCAGCATGGGGGAGGCTCTCGAGCAGAGAATGGGCCAGGATGGGGGAGGCTCTCTGAGCCCGGAACAGGCCAGGATGGGGGGAGGCTCTTCGCGCAGGAAACGAGCCAGGATGGGGGAGGCTCTCCGAGCAGGGAACGGGCCAGCATGGGGGAGGCTCTCGGAGCAGGGAACGGGCCAGGATGGGGGAGGCTCTCCGAGCAGGGAACGGGCCAGGATGGGGGAGGCTCTCCGAGCAGGGAACGGGCCAGGATGGAGGAGGCTCTTCGATCAGGGAACGGGCCAGGATGGGGGAGGCTCTCCGAGCCGGGAACGGGCCAGGATGGTGGGAGGCTCTCTGAGCAGGGAACGGGCCAGGATGGGGGAGGCTCTCTGCGCAGGGAACGGGCCAGGATGGGGGAGGCTCTCCGAGCCGGGAACGAGCCAGGATGGGGGAGGCTCTAGGCTCTCCGAGCAGGGAACGGGCCAGGATGGGGGAGGCTCTCCGAGCCGGGAACGGGCCAGGATGGGGGAGGCTCTCCGAGCAGGGAACGGGCCAGGATGGGGGAGGCTCTCTGCGCAGGGAACGGGCCAGGATGGGGGAGGCTCTCTGCGCAGGGAACGGGCCAGGATGGGGGAGGCTCTCCGAGCCGGGAACGTGCCAGGATGGGGGAGGCTCTTTGAGCAGGGAACGTGCCAGGATGGGGGAGGCTCTCCGAGCAGGGAACGGGCCAGGATGGGGGAGGCTCTCCGCGCAGGGAACGTGCCAGGATGGGGGAGGCTCTCCGAGCAGGGTACGTGCCAGGATGGGGGAGGCTCTCCGAGCAGGGGACGTGCCAGGATGGGGGAGGCTCTCCGAGCACGGAACGGGCCAGGATGGGGGGAGGCTCTCCGAGCAGGGGACGTGCCAGGGTGGGGGATGCTCTCCGAGCAGGGAATGGGCCAGGATGGGGGAGGCTCTCTGAGCCCGGAACAGGCCAGGATGGGGGGAGGCTCTTCGAGCAGGAAACGAGCCAGGATGGGGGAGGCTCTCCGAGCAGGGGACGTGCCAGGATTGGGGAGGCTCTCCGAGTAGGGAACGGGCCAGGATGGGGGAGGCTCTCCGAGCAGGGAACGGGCCAGGATGGGGGAGGCTCTCCGAGCAGGGAACGGGCCAGGATGGGGGAGGCTCTCCGAGCCGTGAACGGGCCAGGATGGGAGGAGGCTCTCCGAGCAGGGAACGGGCCAGGATGGGGGAGGCTCTCTGCACAGGGAACGGGCCAAGATGGGGGAGGCTCTCTGAGCCAGGAACGTGCCAGGATGGGGGAGGCTCTCCGAGCAGGGAACGGGCCAGGATGGGGGAGGCTCTCCGAGCAGGGGACGTGCCAGGATGGGGGAGGCTCTCCGAGCAGGGAACGGGCCAGGATGGGGGGAGGCTCTCCGAGCAGGGGACGTGCCAGGATGGGGGAGGCTCTCCGAGCAGGGAACGGGCCAGGATGGGGGAGGCTCTCCGAGCAGGGAACGGGCCAGGATGGGGGAGGCTCTCCGAGCTGGGAACGGGCCAGGATGGGGGAGGCTCTCCGAGCAGGGGACGTGCCAGGATGGGGAGGCTCTCCGAGCAGGGGACGGGCCAGGATGGGGGAGGCTCTCCGAGCCGGGAACGGGCCAGGATGGGGGAGGCTCTCCGAGCAGGGAACGGGCCAGGATGGGGGAGGCTCTCTGCGCAGGGAACGGGCCAGGATGGGGGAGGCTCTCTGCGCAGGGAACGGGCCAGGATGGGGGAGGCTCTCCGAGCCGGGAACGTGCCAGGATGGGGGAGGCTCTTTGAGCAGGGAACGTGCCAGGAAGGGGGAGGCTCTCCGAGCAGGGAACGGGCCAGGATGGGGGAGGCTCTCCGCGCAGGGAACGGGCCAGGATGGGGGAGGCTCTCCGAGCAGGGTACGTGCCAGGATGGGGGAGGCTCTCCGAGCAGGGGACGTGCCAGGATGGGGGAGGCTCTCCGAGCACGGAACGGGCCAGGATGGGGGGAGGCTCTCCGAGCAGGGGACGTGCCAGGGTGGGGGATGCTCTCCGAGCAGGGAATGGGCCAGGATGGGGGAGGCTCTCTGAGCCCGGAACAGGCCAGGATGGGGGGAGGCTCTTCGAGCAGGAAACGAGCCAGGATGGGGGAGGCTCTCCGAGCAGGGGACGTGCCAGGATTGGGGAGGCTCTCCGAGCAGGGAACGGGCCAGGATGGGGGAGGCTCTGGGAGCAGGGAACGGGCCAGGATGGGGGAGGCTCTCCGAGCAGGGAACGGGCCAGGATGGGGGAGGCTCTCTGAGCAGGGAACGGGCCAGGATGGAGGAGGCTCTCCGATCAGGGAACGGGCCAGGATGGGGGAGGCTCTCCGAGCCGTGAACGGGCCAGGATGGGAGGAGGCTCTCCGAGCAGGGAACGGGCCAGGATGGGGGAGGCTCTCTGCACAGGGAACGGGCCAAGATGGGGGAGGCTCTCCGAGCCGGGAACGGGCCAGGATGGGGGAGGCTCTCCGAGCAGGGGACGTGCCAGGATGGGGGAGGCTCTCCGAGCAGGGAACGGGCCAGGATGGGGGGAGGCTCTCCGAGCAGGGGACGTGCCAGGATGGGGGAGGCTCTCCGAGCAGGGAATGGGCCAGGATGGGGGAGGCTCTCTGAGCCCGGAACAGGCCAGGATGGGGGGAGGCTCTTCGAGCAGGAAACGAGCCAGGATGGGGGAGGCTCTCCGAGCAGGGGACGTGCCAGGATTGGGGAGGCTCTCCGAGCAGGGGACGTGCCAGGATGGGGGAGGCTCTCCGAGCAGGGAACGGGCCAGGATGGGGGAGGCTCTCCGAGCAGGGGACGTGCCAGGATGGGGGAGGCTCTCCGAGCAGGGAACGGGCCAGGATGGGGGGAGGCTCTCCGAGCAGGGGACGTGCCAGGATGGGGGAGGCTCTCCGAGCAGGGAATGGGCCAGGATGGGGGAGGCTCTCTGAGCCCGGAACAGGCCAGGATGGGGGGAGGCTCTTCGAGCAGGAAACGAGCCAGGATGGGGGAGGCTCTCCGAGCAGGGGACGTGCCAGGATTGGGGAGGCTCTCCGAGCAGGGAACGGGCCAGGGTGGGGGAGGCTCTCCGCTTACCTGGCTTTGCAGGTTTCATTCCCCCTCCCAGGCCTAGGGAGCAACAGGGCAGCTGAGCCTCCTGCTCTCCCTCAAGAACCCACCCCTCTCCCTTAGTGGTTCCCTGAATCCAGCTCTGCCCGCAGCCTTCCCCCTCCCTGTACCCCAGGGTGGTGCCCCGGCACCCTCACCTGGCTGGGCTCCCAGCCCTGGGGAAGCGCCAGCTCCCGCTCCGTTTCCATATCCTGGGGAGACAGAGCCAGAGGGGAGGATAAGGAGGAGAAGGGGGTTGGGGATCCGAAGGGAGCCAGACAGATGGTGAGGCTGACAGAGGGATGGGCGTGGAGAAGGGGGTCTCGGCTGGCTTCTGGGGTTTCATACCCCCCTCAAAGCCTGGGGACAGAAATGCGGTAGGTAAGGGGGCCTCAGGGACCCAGTCCCTTCCTAGGGCTGCATGGCCATGCTGAGCTGAGGGGTGAGCAGGGGCATTTGGGGTCCCAGATGAGGTGGGGGTAAAGCAGGGATACCCTGTTCTGCTGTTCTCAAGCCGGATATCAGGAACCCTTATGGTCCTTCCCTCTGCCTCCAGTGAGCCACCAGTCCTTCCCTGGGGGTCCCTGGGAGAAGTCCCCCCTAATGCTGACTCAGCCCTATCCCCAAAATGCTATCCCTCTTCTTCCACCTCACCTGGCTGGGCTTCAGGACCCAAGAAGGCCCCTGCTCCTAGCCCATCCCCATTCCCAACCCCTGGGGAGACAGGCAGGAGCGGGTAAGAGAGGGGTAGAGTAATGGAGAGTCAGGGCATAGAGATATGGGGAGACAGGCAGGAGCGGGTAAGAGAGGGGTAGGGTAATGGAGTCAGGGCATAGAGATATGGGGAGACAGGCAGGAGCGGGTAAGAGAGGGGTAGGGTAATGGAGTCAGGGCATAGAGATATGGGGAGACAGGCAGGAGCGGGTAAGAGAGGGGTAGGGTAATGGAGTCAGGGCATAGAGATATGGGGAGACAGGCAGGCTTGGGGGCTCACTTGGCTTGTGGGGTTTTATACCTCCTCCAATGCCAGAGAAGGATATGGGTTAGTTGAGGGTTTCAGGAGACCCCGTTTCAGGGATGCCTCTAGAATACTGGCCCCAACCCCCTCCCTCATTCTTAGCTCGCTTCTATCTGTTCTGTAGCTATTCTGAGTAGAGGGCCTGTAGGAAGAGGGAGGAATGAACTGGGGAGGTTTGGGGTCCTAGCTAGGGTGGGTGTGCAGGATCCTTGAACCCAGCCAGAAACAGCAAGCCTGAAGGCTCCCAGTCTACATCCCCCCACCCCCAGAACCGTTCACCAACCCTGCTCCTCTCCTCCGAGGCCTGGGAGGGAGCAGGGAGAAGACCAAGCCAGACCCCATCATTCTCACCTGGCTGGACTCCCAGGCCGTTCCTGTTCCCAAATCCTGGGAGGACAGATAAAGGTGAGAAGTGTGAGAGAAAGATGGAGAGAGGCCCTGATTGGGTGGCTCAGTGGATAAAGCATCGTCCCAGCGCACCAAGGTCATGGGTTTGATCCCCAGTCAGGGCACATATGAGAAGCAACCAATGAGAAGCAACCAATGAGTACACAACTAAACTGAATAACTAAGTGGAGCAACGAGTTGATGCTTCTCTCTTTATCTCTCTCTCAAATCAATGGTGAAAAATATTTTTTAAAGATGGAGAGAGACAGACAGACAGAGAGATAGCTGGGGCTGGACAGGGCTCACCTGGCTTCTAAAGTTTAACACCCCTTGGAAGCCTGGAGGAGACCCAGGGAGCAGGAAGGGACCCAGGACCCACCCACCCCTCACTCAGCCTCACACGAAGCCTGCTCCCAACTGGCTTAGCCCAGGGAACATGCAGTTAGGGGCAGGGTACTGGGTTAGACGACACCAGAGCGGTCTTGATGGGTCCTTGGGAGAGAGGGAAAGTGTGTACAGGAGGGAAAAGAGGAGGCCTGTCAGAAGAAGTCTCAGGTGGGCTTCCGTGCCGTTCCCAGGCGTTTCTGAGATGGCTGCCCCCAAATCCCATTTGCCCACCCCTTACCTGCTCCCAGGCCACGGTGGGGGCTGTAGCCTGGAGGAAGAAAGGATGTATTGAGCCTAAGGGGGGGAGGAGGGGCCAGGAGCGAGGATTCTCTGCCCTCACTTGGGAGACTCAGAGCTGCCTCCCCCTCAGCCAGCTTTATCTGATTTGTAGCCACTCGGGCTCCCTAAGCCTGCAGGGTCAGGGAGAAGGGGGTAACTTAGGAGAGGGCCAAACCTGGATGCCTCCTTCCCGCTCCACAGAACAAGAATGCACCCCAGCCCAGGCCTCAGGGTCCCCTCTGGGCACAGGAGGAGCAAGGGCAGAACCCCGTGAGCAGACTGGTGGCAGGGGTCCCAAGGGGGCTGTCTGGGCAGCATGCCTGGGGCAGGCCCCCTACTCCCGCTGCCTCAGGGCCGTGTGTGCCTGGGGCAGGCCCCCTACTCCCGCTGCCTCAGGGCTATGTGTGTCTCTCCCCTCTGTTCTTACTAGAGCACCTGTGGGCCCTTCCTTTCTGGAAATTTCTTCTCCTCACCCTATGCCCCAGTCCTCCTCTCTGCTGGCCTGCCCCCTGCCCAGCCAGCCCCTCCAGGCAGCAGCTTTAATGCGCCGGGGAAGAGCCATCTGCCACCCTTAAGGTGCCACAGGCTGCTGTCGTGAAGATACTTCTGTGACACTCAGCCCCACCTCCCCTTCCTTGCTCCAGAACTCCTCTCTTCCCATCCTGTCCCACCTCTAAGCCTTTGTCCCTCTTGCTTCCAGGAATGTCTTTTCTCTTTCTTGTTACAACCCACCCCCACTTAAGATTCAGCTCTCGGCCCCTTCTCTGGCCCCGATATTCTCATCCCGAGCTGAGATTCTGCCCCTCTCACTCTGCTCCGAGGGGATGGGTCTGTCTCCCCACTTAAGCTGACCACAGACAAGACTGACTGCCAGGAAGACAGAGAGGGACCCTGTGCACGTCTAAATCCCAGAGCTGAGGAACATCTAGGCTCTTCCCCAGAGAGCTCCCAGACCCCTACAAGGAGAGACCAGGTCCTCTTCCTGGGCTCAGTGCTGGGAGGGTCCACTCACCTTTCCCTAGGCCAGGAGACAAAGGTAGCCCTGGGGAGCAGGGGGTGCTGACTTGGGGGGATCCCAGAGACAGAGAGGGGCAGGACTTTGGTATCTATACCCCAGCCCCCCAAAACCTTACCCAGCCCAGATTTCACACACCCAATCCTTCCTCTCTCTGGAGGCCCAGCCTCTGACCGAATGCTCTACCTATACCCCCAACCCTAACCCCAGCCTCCCGGAAACTGAAGCTGCCTGCCACCCGTCCTCACCGCCTTGTAGGCTTTCGGAAGTCAGACAGATCAGGAAAAGGGTTGCAGGGAGAGCCCAGGTGCCCATGATGCCCAGCAGAGTGGGAGGGTACAAACCCTTTGAGTCTTTAAACACTTCTGCGGGGCGGGGGCTTACCCAGGCCCCCTGCTGTGAGCGACAGAGGCTCTGTTGGCAGACCCCAGGGGGCCAACCCCCACCTCCTTCTGCAGCAGGAGTCCAGCTCCTGGCCTTGTCCCTGCCCCACCCTTCATCCATCACAGGTGCTGACAGCTGGGACAGGCCCCAACTTGGCCCCTGGGGCTCCTGTGGGGGGTACTGTACTGGGCCCTTTCTGTCAGGCCTTGAGCGCTCAGGTGTTACCTCAGCAGCTGGTGAAGGGCAGACAAGCACCGTGGCCACCAGTCCAAACACCGCTGGGAAGAGCGGGGAGCCAGGCCCAGAAATGTAGGCATGGCTGACGGGAGACTCAGAATGAGTTACTGTGTTACAGGGAGAGAGAGCAGAGCAAGAGCCAGAGGCTGCAGTGTTCAAAGGCCTGTGGCCAGGTAACAATGTAGCACACAGTATCTGACAGATACACTTGCCCACAGAAGAGAGGCAATAATATCCAGTCTTACCCTGAAGACTGAAGGTGGGACACTGGGAGATGAGCCTTTGTTCCCACCTGAGCCTCCCTCCACAAGGGACTGTGAGCACAGGGACGGGTCACCCCAGGCCCATTCTGTTTAAGGTTTCTCACCATTTCTTGAAGACTCGGCTAGGTCCCAGCCACTGTGGGAGGCCCTCCCGGCTTCACCGCCACCCCTTGCCGAAATACAGCAGTACTGACTCTAGTTTTGGGGGACAGACCTTTGGAAGGCCACTGCTTAGGGTGTGGTAAAAGCAGGATTAAAGGGGCAGGATTGCAAAGAGGGTACCTGAGGCGCTAGTAACCGCTCTCCATTCGTGGGGGGTGGGCAGATGGAGTCAGGCCAAGCGAAGGGGGCTCGGTGGGAGGATGAGAGGACAGGAGAGGCAGGCCTGGGAAACGCCAGGAGTCCTGGACACCAGCCCTCACTTCTTCCGGTGAGTCTGTGGACCCCACTGGGCTGGCTGGGGACAGCAGTGACTCAGGCCCCCGGACCCTAGTTCAGAAAGCCCCACACCCTATCTGCTGGCCTGCCCCCTGCCCAGTCAGCCCCTCCTGTCACCTGTGGCTAAAAAGTCTCCCGTCAGCTGTGGGGGCCTGGAGAGGGGCTTCAGTGAGGAGTGGGCCAGAGATGGTGAGTTTTGCTTCTTATGTGAGGCCTTTGCGCACACCGCACTTGTGGGGGCAGGTCCAGCCGCCAGCAGACTGCAGGGCGGGGCCTTTCCCAGGGAGCCCCTCCCTTGCAGTCTCCCCAGCACTGAGCTGAACCCGCACCTCCTCCCCCAGCCACCCTGGGACTGCATCCTTGCTGCTCTCTCTCCCCACGCATGAGACCCACACCCAGGTATCACACTCACCTCAGAGTGTGTGAACGCATGCACACACGTGCGTGCACACATACACACTCACACAACCATGCCTCTGGCACCCACCTCCCTTGACAGACCCACCTTTGCACAAGGTTCCTGCTGGGTGCCCTCAGTCTAGTGCCTGGCACAGCACCCACATGCCCACCACCTGCCCTGCCTGGCAGAGAGCTATGACCTGGAGCCCTGGCAGCTGGACCTTCCACTGGCTGCAGGGAGTGGCTCAGGGGTGGCCCCTGTCTCTAACCACCCAAGAGAGCCTGGGACATCTGGGACATTTCACTCAGGATCCCCAGGGTTTGCTTCACCTGCTCCTCCGCATGGCAACAGGGACTGGCTCCCTGGTCTCTCTATGGAGCGCAGCTGAGCGGACCCTGGGTTTTAGCTAGGTGTTGGATTCAGATTCATGTAGGGTTAAGCATCTGCTCTGTCTACCTGGGGAGCTTGAACAGGTCTCTGACCTCCCTGAGTCTGTTCCCTTTCCTCTAAAATGATGACGTTAATAGTACATGGCGTCAGGGTTATTGTGGAGCTACTTCAAGCCCCATTTCACAGATGGGGAAGCAGAGGTAGGGGAGAGAAGGGACTTGGCTCTGATTGTGTATGTCCTAAGCAGCAGGACTGGCGTTTGAAGTCAGGCAATCTGCCCTCACCCCCACCTCAGTCCACAGTCTTCTGCTCTCTGCTACTCCACACACTGCTGGCAGCAAGAGGCCCAGTCATTGCTTTGCTCTTTGCTGGCCCCACAACAGTCTGGGCCCAAGATGTCTGCTTTAGCGCTGGGATAGCTGAGGGCCCCCTATGCAGAACCAGACACAGACATCTGGCTCACCCTGCCGGGCGCCAGGGAAGCTTGGCTCAATAAGAGGCAGTTGGGGAGACCAGGAGGGGCCATGCGGGAGGTAAAGGCCAGTGCCTGCTTGGCCACTGCCAGAGGGAATGCCGGTGCCCACCACCACTGCCAGGCTGTCTGGCTGTTGGCATGGGCCTGTGGGAAATGCCAGCCAGCCAGGGGCCTCAGGCCAGCTTGATGCTGCTCGGGACCAGGGCAGGGCCCAGATGAGCACACACAGACCCTGCATTGCCACCGCCCCTATTCCCAGTACAGCTGGCCCCCTCAGCTCACCCTCAGTCCTAAACAGGCAGGGTGGGCCTGAGAGCACAGGGGGCTGACAGAGCCCGGGATGGAACCCAGGCCTGGGCTACCCTTTGCTTCCAGGCTTCAGGGAACCTAGTCAAGCTTCTAAGCAGAGGAGCAACTTTTGAGGGCCAGAGCTAGAAGCCCAGGGCAAGGTGACAGCTGGGGTGTTAAAAGTGAAAGAGGCCCAGGAAGTGCGTCACCTAAAATGACACAGCTTATGTCAATAGACTCCCATTCATCTGCCCAGGACAGCACCACCTGCCAGGGTGGGAATTCGAGAAGAATAGCAGGAAGGGCGGCCAGGGCAGACACCCTGTGAACCCACAGCTATGCCAAAGGCCCCTCAGGTCACCCTCTCAGCCCTTTATGTCAGCTTTTCAGCCCCATCCTGAATGAAGCCTCTGGGACACCTTCCCAGGCATCCCTAGGCACTCACATGTGCAAAGCTGACCTGTATTAACTCCCTCTCCTCTCCTACCTGACAGCGTATCTTACGCCAGTGGGAAATATGGCATGCATTCTGAACTGTGCACAAGATGGAGATGTACAATATAATAAATATTTATAAAGCACACACCTATGCAGCTGGCACAGAGGTCAAGAAATAGAACAGAGCCTGACCTGTGGTGGCGCAGTGGATAAAACGTCGACCTGGAAATGCTGAGGTCGCTGGTTTGAAACCCTGGGCTTGCCTGGTCAAGGCACATATGGGAGTTGATGCTTCCAGCTCCTCCCCACCTTCTCTCTCTGTCTCTCTCTCCTCTCTCTCTCCTTTTCTCTCTCTTCTCTAAAATTAATTTTAAAAAATTAAAAAAAAAAAAAGAAATCTTTAAAAAAAAAAGAAGACATGCTGTCATCTCACTTTGGCCTGACCTGTGGTGGCGCAGTGGATAAAGCGTCGACCTGGAAATGCTGAGGTCGCCGGTTCAAAACCCTGGGCTTGCCTGGTCAAGCCACATATGGGAGTTGATGCTTCCTGCTCCTCCCCCCTTCTCTCTCTGTCTCTCTCTCCTCTCTCTCCCTCTCTCTCTCCCTCTCTCCTCTCTAAAAATGAATAAATATAAATAAATAAGAAATAGAACAGAGCCAGCTTCCAAGATGCGCCCATCACAATCTCTTCTTTCTGGGGTAGCTGTTGGCACTTGTGGCCATTTCCTTGCCTTAATTCTGTTTGGTGGCCCTATTGAAGAACTTCCCGGAGAAAGTCTCAGTGGGGCCTGGTGCTGATGGCTGATGGGATGGGGTGTGAGTGGCTCAAGCTGGCTCTCTTTGCAGTTGGGATCCTACTCCAGGGCCAGGGTACAGGTGGGGCTTGGGGGCTTTCTCCTGGACAGAGTCCCAGCCAAGTGCTTTGGTCTCGAATCCTGTGGGCCTGTGCCTCTATCCCTGTGACCCCAGGGTGGGTATGGAAGTTTTAGATACCTCTCCTCCAAATTTCTCCTTTTGGCCCAGGCAGCTGCTTTAAAAACTACAAAACACTGTAAATGAGGGAGTGTAAACAACGAGTAAGCTATTGTGTTTTAGGCCTTGTGCTAAGCATTTCACATGTATTTTCTCATTTAGTGCTCATACCCCCTAAGGAGGTAGGAACTATTATTATTACCCCATTTTACAAATGTGGAAACAGGCTCAGAGATATGAAACAACTTGCCCATGATTGCACAGCTTCTGTGTGGCAGAGAAAGAGCCCCAATTTCCCTGACTCTAAGACCCATGTTCTAAGCTGCTATCTGTACTTTACATTTTAGTCATTCCACACAGTAAAATGTCCATTGGAAACATGTTTTTGAATTAAAAACATATTTTAAAAAGTCATTGCGTATTACATTTTCAAGAATGGGCAGTTGGGAGTCTTGGCCAAATAGCTCAGTTGGTTAGAGTATCATCCTAAAGTGCAGAGGTGATGCCCGGTCAGGGCAGACAGGAACAGACCAATGTTCCTGTCTCCTTTCCTTCCTCTTGCTAAAAAAATAAATAAATAAGAAGCAGCAGCTGCAGTGGTGGTGCAGTAGGCATGGGCAACAGCGGCGGCTGCCACCTGACTAGGTGGTGGTGCAGTGAATAGAGCGTTGACCTGGGATGCTGAAGATCAAAGTTTGAAACTCTGAGGTGGCTAGAGTGCAGGCCCATCTGGCTTGAGCATGGGCTCACAAGCTTGAATGCAGGGTTGCCGGCTTGAGTGTGGGGTCATAGACACGACCCCTATGGTTACTGGCTTGAGCCCAAAGATCACTGGTTTGAAGCCCAAGGTCTCTGGCTTGAGCAAGGGGTCATAGGCTCAGCTGGAGTCCCCCACCCCACCCTTAAGGCACGTATGAGAAAGCAATCAATGAACAACTAAAGTGCAGCAACTACAAGTTGATACTTCTCATCTCTTTCCCTTCCTGTCTGTCTCTGTCTCTAAAAAAAAAAAAAGAAGAAAAAAAGAATGGGTTTGTGGAAAGAGGCCCGAGTCCAGGATTCCTGGAGATGGAGTTGGTAGACGGGTTGGCAGCTGGAGAGGGGCATGCTTGCTTCTCAGGCCTCCTGGGGACAAGCCTGGGGTCTTTAACAAGGATCCGGATGAGTCACAGGGGCTGTGGCTGCCAGCGATGCTAATACAAAGGAAGAGTGCAAGGCAAGGTGGGGGTGCTGAGTCCTCCAGAGAATCTCTGGGTCTCCACCTGGGATGCCAGGCTTGCCTGTCCGCTGGAGAAGGTCGCTGAAGGGCAGATACTGTACTGCAGCAGGCTGGGAGCTCTGCAATCCATGACCTTTCAGAGACTTGGGGGATGGGTAGTCAACAAATAAAACAATAAATAGAGAGGATAGAATTTCAGATGGGGTTAAGTGCAATATGAAGATGAAGCAGGAAAGGGTATGTGATGAAATGCAGAGCATTCTAAGGAGGGTGGTCTGGAAGTATGACTCCCCTCCACCCTTTTGAATGGAATGAAAGGTCCCCTCCATGAAGGAGCAACCCCAGCTACACTAATGTTCGGAATCAGCACTTGCTCTGCTCCAGCCTCTGCTAAGCACATTAAGGGGATCATCCCACTCGAACGTGAGGAAAGCTCCATCAGTTCAATTTTTAGAGAGACTAATCCGAAATTCAGAAAGGCCCAGGGACGTTCCCAGGGGCGTTCGGCCCGGAAGGAGCTGAGGGAGGTGTGAGCTGAGCTCAAGTCTCAAATCCAATGAAAGGGAAGGGCTGCCACCGAGGTGGCTGAGGCCCGAAAGCAGGTCGGCTCCAGCCTGTCTGGAGGGCTTCCTGAAAGAGATAGCATTTCCTGGTTCCCGAAGTCGAAGCCGCGCGCTCCGCATTTCTGAGTAATGTCTGTCTGGCATTCCCACCGCATTCCCGGTGTGGTGCACAACGGGTGAGTGTTGTGTATGGGGGTAACCAGCGAGCCCAGGGAACTCCGCCCCGTCAGGATCCCAGAGGTCGTAGGGACTTCCTGTCTCGTCCTGACACCGCCTCTTGAGTTACACTTCTGGGCCAAAACGCGGTGACCGCTCCTTTCATAGACGCGAAAACTAAGCCAGCCCAGAGAGGGTCATGGGTGACGGGACCGGGGTCCAGAGGTCGGTCGGCATCCCGGAAACCAGGCGGGAGGGGCCCAAAGTCTTGTTTAGACAGGACGCAAGGTCCAAACACAGGGTGGCACGTCGCAAACCCCCTCTGCCCCAAGGCCGGCGCTAAGTATGACTTGCACCTGCGCAGTGAGATCTCACGGCCGGAGGAGCCCGAGGGGCGGAGTCGGCGACGCGCACGCGGGGGCGTGGGGGACGGAGGTTGGGTGCCTTTGATGGGCTGCCTCGGGGAGGGGGCGGGGTAAGAGGCGTTCCTGGGCGGGGACTCGAGGCCGGTTTGGAATTTTTGGCGCGAGTTGGTTCCGCGCGCGTTCACGGGCCGTTCCCCCTCCAGAGTGTCTTCTCTTCCCGGCGTAGAGAGCTGTGGACCGCAGACCCTGACCCTCCTGACTGCCCCGAGGGTTCCCCGCGGCCTCTCTGACCCGGATCTGGGGCCTCGCGGAGCAGCGTCCTGCCTACCCGATCCAGGTGAGCCCAGGCCCGGCCTTAAAGGTTCTCCGGACAGGCCGCCCTCCTCTCTTCTTCCCCTTGTACCCGGCACCTCTTACCCTCTGAGAGTTCCTCCCCAGGTCAGCCTCATCCCCTCCCCTCATCGTCCTCCCTCATCCCCCTCCCTCATCCCCTTCACATTCTCCTTTCCCTGTCGGGCTGGATCCCGCCCTGCCCCTCTGCTAACCGTTCTTTGGGCTAGACCTGCCCGGGGGCGACCCCGCCCACTTCCCCTGTAGCCTCCTGTCCTTCTACAGCCTCCTGTCCTGTTTCATCCGGGAACCTCTTATCCCAGCGACTGCCCCCGCCCCCATTGCCAGTCCTTCCCAGGAAAAGCCCCACCCACGTTCCAGGTACTGCCCCTCCCGCGTGACAGCTGGTCTACTCAACTTTGTTCGCCAGGGTTTCCCCACGCCCACGGAGGTGAATCTGCTGTTGCCCTGCCGGAGAGAAACTCACAGTCTAGCGCGGTAGACTGAGGCCAGCAGATGTGTCGCGCCAAATAAGAGGGTGAGGCCTGTGGAAGCTGTCAAGGTCACCCTGGCTTTGCCTCTGCTTAGGGCTATCCTGTATTCACCTTGCTCCTACCTACCCTACCCTACCCCCAAAGCTGTTTGGCCCCGTCTGTGGTACTAGAATGCAAGTGACTTTGGGATTGTCTGAGAACTGGTTTAAGATGCAAGGGTCCAGTGTCTCCAGATGTGACAGGATTGAGTCTGGAGGCTGTGCTTCTAACCAGTGCCCTGGATTCCGACAACTCATTTCTTCACTTTGAGAAACCCTGGAGTGGGATTCCTTTGGTAAAAGAGACAGAGGATGGGGCATCACAGGATGTAGGATGAGGCCCTGGCCGACTGGCTCAGTGGATAGAGCGCTGGCCTGGCGTATGGCCCTGGGTTTGATTCTCAGTGAGGGCACACAAGAGAAGCAACCATCTGCTTCTCTCCCCCCCTTTCCCCCTCCCTTTACTCCTTCTCTCCCTCTTCTCTTCTCACAGCTAGTGGCCTGACTGGTTCAAGCTTGGCCCCAGGGCACTGAGGATACCTGGTTGGTCAGAGCCCACAGCTTCAGGTGCTAAAAATAGTTCAGTTGATTCCAGCATCAGTGCAAGATGGGGGTGGCTGAGTTGATCCCTGTACGACGGGCACATGGGGGAACCTGTCTCACTAACTTCCCTCCTCTCACTTAAAACAAACAAACGATGTAGGGTGAGTCTTCCAGGCAGACACCTGTGGGGGGTCCTTCCCTCAGCCCTCACTCTCCCAGGGACTGGAGAGCACACTTCAGATTACTGACTATACCCTTGTTAGGTATAGAATCTTTTGATACATTGTGGCTTCCTCTCAAAATTAAACTTCACCCCTTTTGTTTTCTGGGTTTTATTTCAGTTACATTATAGCAACAACGCAAAAACCCTCTGCCCAACACACAAAGCCACTTATACCTGTGGGGCCTCTTTAACTTTGTATGTCCTTTCACAGCATTTATTGAGGAATCTGTATGCCAGACACTAGGCTGATCCTTCCCTGAGGTTAATATTATAGGTCCTCAAACCCATGAGGCCAGGTATGTTTTGGAATTCAAAATGTGTCAGATTTTATAAGGCTAAAAGGGTGTGTATAACATTTATATAGTCCTGGCTGGATATCCTAGTGGTTAGTGTCATCTAGACATACCAAGGTTGTGGGTTTGATCCTCAGTCAGGGCACATACAGGACTCAATAAATGAATACAGAAATAAGTGGAACAACATATCAATGTATCTCCTTTCTCTCTTTAAAAAAAATAAACAAAAATAATTTTAATTTATCTGTAGCACCACCCCTGGGTTTGGAACATCATCCAACAGTCAAACACATTAATATTTCTGTTGAAAAATATATGAATATTCACACTTAGAGGGAAAAAATAGGTTAGACCAGATTTTTCTGTCAAATGAGTTTTACATGTAGATAGCTGGTTGTGCCATTTGTTGAGAAGACTGTTCTTTCCCACTGAATTGTTCAGTCACCCTTGTCAAAATTAATTTACTATAAATGAGAGAGTTTATTTCTAAATTCTCAATTCTATTGGTCTTTATGTCTATACTTATGTGACTACCACACAGTTTTGATTACTGTAGCTTTTTTCAGTACTGAGTTTTTTTTTTAACAGATGAGAGTCAGAGAGAGGGATAGATAGGAACAGGCAGACAGGAACGGAGAGAGATGAGAAGCATCAATCATCAGTTTCTAGTTGCGACACCTTAGTTGTTCATTGATTGCTTTCTCATATGTGCCTTGACCGTGGGCCTTCAGCAGACCGAGTAACCCCTTGCTCAAGCCAGCGACCTTGGCTTGAGGTCCAAGCTGGTGAGCTTTGCTCAAACCAGATGAGCCCATGCTCAAGCTGGCTACCCCGGGGTCTCAAACCTGGGTCCTTGCATCCCAGTCTGATGCTCTATCCGCTGCGCCACCGCCTGGTCAGGCTACAGAGCTTTTTATTTATTTATTGATTTTTTTGGTATTTTTCTGAAGCTGGAAACGGGGAGAGACAGTCAGACAGACTCCCGCATGCGCCCGACCGGGATCCACCCGGCACGCCCACCAGGGGCGATGCTCTGCCCCTCCGGGGTGTCGCTCTGCCGCGACCAGAGCCATTCTAGCGCCTGGGGCAGAGGCCAAGGAGCCATCCCCAGCGCCCGGGCCATCTTTGCTCCAATGGAGCCTTGGCTGCGGGAGGGGAAGAGAGAGACAGAGAGGAAGGAGGGGGTGGGGGTGGAGAAGCAAATGGGTGCTTCTCCTATGTGCCCTGGCCGGGAATCGAACCCAGGTCCCCCGCACACCAGGCCGACGCTCTACCACTGAGCCAACCGGCCAGGGCCCCGAGCTATTTTTAACACCTGAGTTTCATACACCTCAGTGCCCCTCAGTTTCCCTCAGTGCCTGGGCCAGGCTTGAACAAATCCAGCCACTGGCTGGGGATGAAGAAGAGGGGAAAGAATGGGAGGAGATGTGGGGAGAGGGGTGGAGAAGCAGATGGTCTCTTCTCCTGTTTGCCCTGACGGGAATCAAACCTCAATATCCATACACCTCCGGAGGCTCTATCCACTGAGCCACCCACCAGGACTGATTACTATAGCTTTTGTAGCAAGTCTTGAAATGAGGAAGTATGAATCCTCCAACTTCATTTTGGGTCTGGTAAATTTCCACATAAATCTAAGAATCAGCTTACAATTTCTGCAAAGAATACACCTGGGATTCTGATAAGGATTGTGCTGAATCTGTAGATCATTTTGGAAAGTACTGCCATTTTATCCGTATTAAATCCTTTGGATTTGTGAACATGTAATGTCTTTCTATTTACATATTTAGGTTGTCTTTAATTTCCTAAGAAAGCTGAGGGAAGAAAGGGAAAAAAGTGTATATGCATAATGTTATTATATTGACCTTATTTACCACATCTGGTTCTCTTCCTTTGTTCTTGTGGGTTTGAATTTTCATCTGCTGTCATTTTCTAGTCCAATACAGTTTTTTTCCCCTCAATTTTATTTATTGATTTTGGAGAAAGAGGCAGGGAGAGAGAAACATCAATTTGTTGCACTTATTTATGCATTCATTCGTTGAGTCCTGTATGTGCAGTGACCAGGGATCCAACCCACAACCTTAGTGTATCCAGACGATGCTGTAACCAACAACTACCTAGCCAGGGCTCCAATACAATTTTGTTCCCTCCAACCTCCTTTGTGCTGTTATTTGCAAGTATATCACATTTCTTTATGTTATATGCCCAACAATACAATTACATACATATTGTTTTATCTTTTTTTTTTTTTTTTTAAGACATAGAGGGACAGATAAGGAAAGACAGGAAGGGAGAGAGATGAGAAGCATCAATTCTTTGTTGCAGCACCTTAGTTGTTCATTGATTGCTTTCTCATGTGTGCCTTGACTGGGGGTGCTATAGCAGACTGAGTGACTGTTCAAGCCAGCGACATTGGGCTCAACTCAAGCTGGTGAGCCTTGCTCAAATCAGATGAGTCTGTGCTCAAGCCAATGACCTCGGGATTTTGAACTGGGTCTTCCGTGTCCCTGTCTGATGCTCTATCTACTGCGCCACTGGTTGGTCAGGCCACACATATTGTTTTAAACAATTGTTTTTTGGTTTTCTTTTTATTAAGTGAGAAGCGGGGAGGCAGAGAGACAAACTCCCACATGTGCCTGGACCAGGATCCACCTGGCAAGCCCCTACTCTGTGATGCTCTGCCCATCTGGGGCGTTGCTCTGTTTCTCAGCAACCCAGCTATTTTAGCTCCTGAGGTGAGGCCATGGAGCCATCCTCAGTGCCCCGGGTCAAGTTACTCATTCAAGCCATGGCTTCTGAGGGGAATAGAGAGAGAGAAGGAAGAGGGGGACGGGTGGAGAAGCAGATGTTCGCTTCTCCTGTGTCCTCTGACTGGAATCAAACTCGGGACTTCCACGTGCCAGGCTAACGCTCTAGTGTTGAACCAACTGGTCAAGGCCTTATACAACTGCTTTTTAAGTTAGTTAAAAGAAGAAAGGAGAAGGAATATGTATTATTTATACTGTCTTTTATATTACATAATTACCTTTACTGGTGCTCTTCATTTTTTTGATTATAATTACAGTTTGGGATCACATGATTTCAGCCTGAAGAACTTCCTTTAGTTTTTCTTGTAAAGCAGGTCTTTTGACAATTCATTCTTTCTGTTTTTGTTTATCTGGGAATGTCTTTATTTTGCCTTTACTTTTTTTTTTTTTTTTTTTTTTTTGCATTTTTCTGAAGCTGGAAACAGGGAGAGACAGTCAGACAGACTCCCGCATGCACCCGACCGGGATCCACCCGGCACGCCCACCAGGGGGCGATGCTCTGCCCATCCTGGGCGTCGCCATGTTGTGACCAGAGCCTCTCTAGCGCCTGGGGCAGAGGCCACAGAGCCATCCCCAGCGCCCGGGCCATCTTTGCTCCAATGGAGCCTTGGCTGCGGGAGGGGAAGAGAGAGACAGAGAGGAAGGCGCGGCGGAGGGGTGGAGAAGCAAATGGGCGCTTCTCCTATGTGCCCTGGCCGGGAATCGAACCCGGGTCCTCCGCACGCTAGGCCAACGCTCTACCGCTGAGCCAACCGGCCAGGGCTGCCTTTACTTTTGAAAGATAGTTTTGTTGGATATAGGATTCTTGGTTGACAAATTGCCTTCTAGCACTTAGAATATGTAATCCCGTTGCCTTCTGGCATCCATTTTTTTGTTGAGAAATCAGCAGTTAATCTTATGGGGAGGCTTGTAAGTGTTGAGTCATTTTTCCTGTGCTCAAGATTTTCTCCTTGTTTTGGTTTTCAATGCTTTTAGCATAATGTGTCTGTATGTGGATCTGTGCATTTATCCTACTTGATGTTTATTACTTCTTGGCTATATTAATGATTTTCTAAATCACATTTGGGAAGTTTTTACCCATTACGTCTTAGCATATTTTTCCTTCTCTCCTGATGCCTATGTCTGTACACTTATGTTGTCCTACATTTCTCTGTTCCCTTCATTCTTTTTTCTCTGTTTTTCAGATTGTATAATCTCTATCAATCTTATCTTCTACTGTTTAACCCCTCCAGTGAATTTTCATTTCAGTTATTACATTTTTTAACTCTACAATTTCCATTTGAATCTTTTAATAATTTCTATCTTATTAATATTCCCTATTAAGTGAGATATTGTCATGGTTTCTTTACTTTAAGCATGGTTTTCTTTAATTCTTTGAACATATTTATGGTGGCTATTTTGAAGTCTTTGTTAAATCTGACATCTGGTCTCTCTTACAGGCAGTTTCTGTTGCCTTTTTATTCCTGTGTGTAGATCACACTTTCCTGTGTCTCATAATTTTTTTGTTGAAAACTGGACATTTTATTTATTTATTTATTTATTTATTTATTTATTTTTGTATTTTTCTGAAGCTAGAAACCGGGAGAGACAGTCAGACAGACTTCCGCATGCGCCGGACTGGGATCCACCCGGCACGCCCACCGGGGGCGATGCTCTGCCCCTCCGGGGCATCGCTCTGCCACGACCAGGGCCACTCTAGCACCTGGGGCAGAGGCCAAGGAGCCATCCCCAGCGCCTGGACCATCTTTGCTCCAATGGAGCCTTGGCTGCTGGAGGGGAAGAGAGAGACAGAGAGGAAGGAGGGGGTGGGGGTGGAGAAGCAAATGGGTGCTTCTCCTGTGTGTCCTGGCCGGGAATTGAACCTGGGACTTCTACATGCCAGGCCGACGCTCTACTACTGAGCCAACCGGCCAGGGCGAAAACTGGACATTTTAGATAATATGTTTTAGTAACTGTGGATTGTATTTTGCTTAGCTAGTGACTGGCTGGGCCATTGTAGTGACATCTCTTTCTGCAATATGAAGTCCCTGATATTGCTCCTCAGAGGACCCAGCCTGGAGTACATGAGTACAGGCTTGTGGGAGCCCCTGCCTCTCTGTTGACATATGCACAACCATGGATGTTGGGGGTTTTAGGGGGTCTCTCTTTGTGCTTTCCCTGACCATAGCCACCTGCTAGGATCCCCCAGTTGCTGGCTCTCTTCTGTACTGTTTTTGTCCTGGGGAATCAAGTGCTCCATAGACTGATCTAATTAAATTTGAGCTCTTTTAACAGGGTAGCTTTTGTGTGTGTGTTTTTGTGTGTGTGTGTGTTTTTTTTTTTTTTTTTTTTTTACAGAGACAGAGTCAGAGAGAGAGAGAGAGATAGGGACAGACAGACAGGAACGGAGAGAGATGAGAAGCATTAATCATCAGTTTTTCGTTGTGACACCCTAGTTGTTCATTGATTGCTTTCTCACATGTGCCTTGACTGGGCCTTCAGCAGACCAAGTAACACCTTGCTCAAGACAGCGACCTTGGGTCCAAGCTGGTGAGCTTTGCTCAAACCAGACGGAGCCCGCGCTCAAGCAGGCACTCAAGGTCTCGAACCTGGGTCCTCTACATCCCAGTCCGACCCTCTATCCACTGTGCCACCGCCTAGTCAGGCAACAGGGTAGCTTTTGAGTTCAGTGTTTGATTTTTGTTCTGACCCCAGGAAGGCTTTTTTTTTCCCCTTCTTTTTCTTTTTTTTAAGGGAGAGGAGGTGAGAAAGCAAGACAGATTCTCACATGCGTCCCAACTGGGGTCCACCCTGCAAACCCTGTCTGGGGCCTATGCTCGAATCAACTGAGCTATCCTCAGCACCTGAAGCTGGCGCTTGGACTATCTGAGCTATACTCAACGGCTGGGCCAATGCTCAAACCAATCAAGCCACTGTCTGTGAGAGAGGAAGAGGCCAGACCGATGATCTATCCACTGAGGCAGCTGTCCAGGACCCTGAACTAATTTTTGAGAGCACCTTTAAACCTCTCATATTCTGTTTCAAATAAAGTTATATATATTTTTTCATGGAGAGCTTCAGAGCTCTCTGTTTTATTACCTGTCGTCTAGGCAGAGCAGAGACAGTTATGCCCATCTTCCTGAGTGACACTGGTGCCTCTGATGGGGACAGCAGCCTCTGACCTTCTCAGCTTGCCTCTCCCCGTGTGGAACCTCCTTCCTAGGAATGAGCTGGGGCTTGAGTGATTGGGCTGTGGCATTCCTGGCCTGCTGGATCTAATAATGCTCGTAATGCTCCTGCCTCATGAGGACGGGCTGTGGGAGGAGGGAGCCCCTGCCTCTCTGCTACGCCAAGCTGGAACTTAGCCTCTGCAACACGGGGCTGAAAGTGGAACTCCACTGCATGAGGTTCAGCTTCACAGCTTTGAAAAACAGAGCAAGAAACTTGGAATCAGACTTTTTCACTTTGGAATTAGAGATAAAGGAGTGTGTGGTCTTGTGTGTTTCCCCCTTACAGTCTTGAAGGAGATTGCACATCTTAAGATCAAATAGCAGCTGTGATAAGGCAGGGATGTATGCACAGGTGGTCTGGCTCCAGAACCTGCCTTGGGGCCTGACCTGTGGTGGCGCAGTGGATAAAGCGTCGACCTGGAAATGCTGAGGTCGCCGGTTCGAAACCCTGGGCTTGCCTGGTCAAGGCACATATGGGAGTTGATGCTTCCCACTCCTCCCCCCTTCTCTCTCTCTCTCTCTCTGTCTCTCCCTCTCCTCTCTAAAATGAATAAATTAAAAAACAAAAAACAAAAAAAACGACAGAACCTGCCTCGGTTTAATTTCTACTGGACTGTAGGAGCCCTTGGGACACGGCCCCATGCATTTCAGTTTGTTTCTATGTCCTCCACATACAGACGACTGAGCAGATATGTATATGTTTGTCCTCTGCCTTTCCCATCAGGTGCTCGTGTCCCCACGGCCTCCATGTTTAAAGCAGAACATGTGTGCAGAGTAGACGCTGCTTTCTTCCACAGCCTCTGGATCCACAGGACAAGGAGCTGTTTGAGTGGACACACTGTTTTATACTCTACCTCGGAGGGCCTCCTGTGCTGGCTATGCCAGTGCCCACAGAGGGCACCCCGCCACCCCTGAGTGGCACCCCCATCCCAGTCCCAGCCTACTTCCGCCATGCAGAACCTGGCTTTTCCCTCAAAAGGCCCAGGGGGCTTAGTCAGAGCCTTCCGCCCCGGCCCCCTGCCAAAGGCAGCATCCCCATCAGTCGCCTGTTCCCTCCTCGGACCCCTGGTTGGCACCAGCCCCAGCCCCGGAGGGTGTCCTTTCAAGGCAAAGCCTGTGAGATCCTGCAGAGCCCCAGTTATGACCAGAGCCAGCCCGAGTCCTTCTTCCGGCAGACTTTCCAGAGGCTTGGCCGCCTAGGCCATGGCTCGTACGGAGAGGTCTTCAAGGTGAGTGGAGTGATAACTCTGTGGGTCTGTCTGGGGGTGTCCCCTTGGCTCCCTCCCCTGCCTGGATAGGATAGTGTCCTGAGCAGCTTCTCTTCTCTCCTGACAGCCCACTTCTTCTGAGCTGAGAGATGCCCCTCCTCAGTGTTGGTTTGGTGCTTTCTCATACCCCCCCATACACAGGCCAGTCGGATAGCTCCCTCAGTGCACACTCTCCCCTAGTTCAGAGCCTGGTGTGCTAGCAGTGGTTCCCAGCTCCATTTCTCACCCTGGAGCCAGCTATGCTGGGGGTTTGGTTGCCTCTGTCTGGCTCCCAGAGCCAGCCCCCAGAGTGTGGTGCATACCCTGCCGCCCACCAGCCCCCAGGCCATAGGCACCTAGACTGTACTCTGTACGCCACCTTTTTTTTCTTAAAATATATTTTCCAATAATTTATATTTCCTTTAAAATGGTAGTTGTAGTTTCCCTACACGAGTACTACTAGATTAGCTCTTCCTGGGGAAACCATTGGGCTTCTTAGGTGGGCATCCTTCCTTCCAGAAATTTCTCTATATATCTCTAGAATTGACTATATAGAGAGAAACCCATTAATATTCTACACAGTGGGTCACATTGCTATACTGTTCTGTAACCAGTTTTTTACTGTAACCAGTGTTCTGAACTCACTTCAAAAAAGTCTGACCCTTTGAGTTAGTACTTAGAGGTCTACCCTCTCTCTTCCTTGGTCGGCCTCCAGTGACCCAGTGCATAGGGTGGAGGTCTTTCTGGTCTTGCTATTACATGAGGAGGGGTCTGTCTAAGGTAGATGCCATTCTGCCTCCTCTGCACGTGTGAAATCTTAATAGAATCTGCTGGATTGTTCTGCTAAATGTTGGTGCCACCTCCCACCCCACCTGCAGACACATTCTTCATTCCAGGTTCGCTCCAAGGAGGATGGCCAACTCTATGCAGTAAAGCGCTCCATATCACCATTTCGGGGCCCCAAGGACCGGGCCCGGAAGCTGGCTGAGGTCCGCGGCCATGAGAAGGTGGGGCAGCACCCGTGCTGTGTGCGGCTGGAGCAAGCCTGGGAGGAGGGCGGCATCCTGTACCTGCAGATGGAGCTGTGTGGGCCCAGCCTTCAGCAGCACTGTGAGGCCTGGGGCACTGGCCTGCCCGAGGCTGAGGTCTGGGGCTACCTGCGGGATACCCTGCTCGCTCTGGCCCACATGCATGGTCAAGGTCTGGTCCACCTTGACATCAAGCCTGCCAACATCTTCCTGGGGCCCCGAGGCCACTGCAAACTGGGTGACTTTGGGCTGCTGGTGGAGCTGGATGAGTCGGGAGCTGGTGAGGCCCAGGAGGGAGACCCCCGCTATATGGCCCCCGAGCTGCTGCAGGGCTCCTATGGGACAGCAGCTGATGTGTTCAGGTAAGGGCTGGGCTGTGGGAGGCCCCTCCCGGCTGGGGTGCAGTCAACAGGAGGGAAATGCTATCCTAGTCCCAAGTCAGGAAGATTCTGCTTCAGGCTGGAAGACTGTCCTGAGAGGATGAAGGCCAACCCTCTGGTTGAGGGGGGTCTACAGAGTCAGGGTGTTTAAGCAGCAAACCACTGGGAGCTGCTATACTAGATTCACCCATCTCCTTAGCACATTTCCACAGAGGGATTATTCCATTTACAGGGGAACGGGCGCAGTGGAGTTAAGGGACTTGTCCAAAGGCCAGTTAGCAAGTAAAGCTGGGTTCTGTGGTCTGTGCTGGTAATCATTGTTCTACCTCTAACAGTCTATCCAGCCGTATGCACAGGGCCCTGATAGTAACACTAGTAACCACAGTGCCTGTTTGGTAGGGGTGCCAGCAGGACTCACCACACTGGTGTGTAGGCTGCACTGGGCACTAGGGCAATTCTTCATAATGTGGTCCTATCACTGGCTCTGCTGGGGTCTTTTCAGAGCCTCCAGCCCCTCTTTCCCCACTTCCCTGGCTCATGGCTTTCCCACCCTCTTCTCAGGGTCCTCCTGGGGTTCTGGGGTCTGTGACCCAAGGCCAACCGTGCCTGTCTTGTATTCCTGTTTCCATTGCTCCACCCCCACCCCCCAGCCTGGGTCTCACCATCTTGGAAGTGGCGTGCAATATGGAGCTGCCCCATAGTGGAGAGGGCTGGCAGCAGCTGCGTCAGGGCTACCTGCCCCCTGAGTTCACTGCTGGTGAGTGGGGGCAAGAATGGGAGGGGACATGGTGTCACAGGGAGGGCAGACTTGTGTGGGGGACTGCTGGGCTCAGGGCTCAGTCACCCTTGACATGCCCCTGCCCCTGCCCCGTGGTCAGGCCTGTCTTCTGAGCTGCGGTCTGTCCTCATCACGATGCTGGAGCCTGATCCCAAGCTGCGGGCCACAGCTGAGGCCCTACTGGCCCTGCCTATGCTCAGGCAGCCACGGCCCTGGACTGTTTTGTGGTACATGGCTGCTGAAGCCCTGAGTCGAGGGTGGGCCCTGTGGCAGGTAAGCCTGGCAAAGGTGACAGGCTGTTCTACCCTGCTCCCTGGTCCTGGGTGCCGCCCAGCCTCCCTCGGCCCCTGTCCCCACAGGCCCTGCTCGTCCTGCTGTGCTGGCTCTGGCATGGTCTGGCTCACCCAGCCAGCTGGCTCTCCCCGCCGGGCCCTCCAGCCACCCCGCCTGGCTCACCGCCCTGCAGCTTCCTTCTGGAGAGCAGCCACTCCGGCATCTGGGATGATGACAGCATAGGGTGGGTGACAGCTCCGGAACGGGTGGGGGTGGGGAGGTGGGCTGTTGGTGGGCCGAACCCCATGTAGACGCTAGGCTCTACCCAGGAGTTAATGGTAAACAGGGACGCCTCCCACAAACCTGGCCCCCTCGTACCCTGGGCAAGGCACCAGGGCAGGTGTAAGTGCAGTCTGGCCTGGTTTGAATGCAGCTGTTTCCTTCTAAACTCAATGTGTGTGCAACGGCCACTGTGCAGAGCACAGCAGAACTGGCCACTTGACATTTAGGGTGCTGCCACAATACAGAGCAGTGGGAGAGCCATGTTCCCACTGGGAGAGGTATGTGGTACGGCTCCAACCCCATCAAAGCTGCCAATGCCCATGGACAAAGCATTGTCCTTTTTGGGGGACAGGGTTTCCAGAGCCTGGTGAGCCCCCGTCCTAGGAGGAATTCCTTAGTCCCCGGTGCCTGGTGGCCAAGTGAGAGGCTATAATTAAGAAAATGTGGCAAAGGAAAACCACATACTCTGGACACAGTTCTCAGGAGGAATCATACCGTTAATCTCTTATGAAATGTCACCCCATTGTCACAGGGACACTTTTATAGCAGACATAAAGTGCCAGATAAGCGTCATTTAACAGTTTCACTTCAAAGCCAGCTCATTTGAAGCCTGAGTGTTCTGAAAAGGGACAGGTGAGCTTTGAGTGTGTTCAAGTAGACTTTAAAAGTTGTGGAAGTGAGTCTTTCAAAGGGCACCACACTTTCATCGTCCCCAACTGTGGCCCCTGCCTGTGTCCAGCGGGCACCTGCATAGGAACAGGGTTGATCTTGCTGTCCCCACGGCCTCCTTCCTGGGCACTCCCCACCGCGTGACATCCTGTCTGTCTCGCCCACCCTGTGCAGGCGCTCGCTCTCTCCCGAGGCCATCCTGGCCAGAGCTGCCAGGAGCACCTCCACCCCCCGGAGCAGGCACACACTGAGGTGCGTAGGCCCAAGGTCAGAGGTAGAGAAGGGGTCTTTCAAGTCCCAAGTGTCATTTCTCTCTCTCTCTTCTCCCTAGGGATGCTCTGGACCTAAGCGACATTGACTATGAGCCTCCTCAGGGCTCCTTCCCCTCCTTTGAGCCTCGGAACCTCCTTGGTCTGTTTGAGGACTCAATGGGCCCAACCTGACCCAGCCCTGCCTTGGTGCTTTTAACCTTTTAGCTCCTTCCCCCATCCTCCTGAAGGCTGAGGTTTCTCTGGGAACTCCAGTGGTCCCTCCTGCCTGCCATGTCTAATAAAAGGTATCTGGATCTTGGGAGCACCCAAGCTTACTTGCATGGCAACACAGCGCTTCCTGCCCATTTTATTGACGTCGCCCTGGGAGGGGCTGAGGCTGAGTGAGCCCTGCTTCGGGGCCAGGCCAGCAGATTGCAGCTGGGAGTCCCACGCTGTGTGGAACAGAGATTTCCTGAGCAGACACATCCCCAGGAGGCAGGCTGAGCTGGCAGAGCATGGCACTCAGATGGAGGGTGGGCCCCTAGCCCAGCGGGGCCTGGGTCCAGGGCCACTCAGCTCTTTACATATTTGTGCCAGTTGCCTGGAAAAAGCAACAGCAGTTCTCTTGCCCCTTGGTCCTGGGGTAGGGAGAGTGACCTGCTGCCCAAACCCTCACTCCACAGTCTGGACAGAAGGGAGTAGGGGTAGGTGAGCCTCAGGTTGCTGGGAGGGCTGGCATGCAGGGCTGAAAGATGGGGGTCAGGAATCGTGGGCTGGTTGCTGGGCCAGCCACCCAGGAGGTACCTTATGTGAGGGTCTGAGGAGGGGCAAGGTGGGGCTTTGGCTCTGGGCTGGCAGAGTGAGATGACCCCAGAATCCCTCTGGCCCAACCCTCACAAGTCAGAAAGGGTAAGCCAAGGCCCTGAGAAGGACCATTTTCTTCCAGCCTGCACAGGAAGACAGTGCCCTAGAAAAAGGCAGGGAAGAAAGCTGGAGCTCCAAGGTGTGTGTAGTAGAGGCTCGTCCCCAGGGTAGAAGAGGTGAATAGACAGGAGCCTCCAGCCGGGAAGCATCCAGGGAGCCGGCCCCTTGCAGACCAGCAGGAGGAGGAAAGCCTGATGTTGTTGGCCCTAGAAGACTGGACAAGCTGGCATGGTGTGGGCGGTGGCTCAGTCTGGGGGGCAGGCATGGTGGGCAGCCCAGAGCAGGTCAGGCACGACGCCAGCGTGCAGCTGCAGGATGGAGCCCACACTGAGCAGGTGCATGATCTGGTGCGAGTTGCCCCAGTAGTCGAAGCGGCCTGGTCCCCAGCGCTCTGGCAGACGGGCCACGTTCACTAGTCCCCCAAGGAGTGCTAGGGCATCCATGCGAAGGTAGCAGGGCAGGGAGCCTGGAGCCCCAGAGCCTAGCCCCACGCCCCGAGCCCCAAACACCAGGAGGCGGGCACCAGCTTGCCAGCCAAAAGCTCGGAGTCGGGCACTGGTGGAGGGGGCGGTGAGGGCCCTCCAGCCAGCCACACCCGATAGCATGGTGTAGCCCACCAGGGCAGCTGGGCGCAGCCAGGGCCTGCAGGCCAGGGTGCAGTGGATGATGGGCAGGGCCCCTGCACAGAGGAGAGAGGAGAGGACACATTAGTCTGGGGGTCTGCCTGCCCTGTCTACCCAGGGCTTGTGTAAGCCTCCCAGCAGCCCCCTCCCAGTTGCCCTCCAGCTTCCATCCTTCTAGTCCCCTAGCCCATCCTCTGGCTCACCGAGGGTGTTGACGAGGCAGACCCCACACATATCCAGGGCAAGGAGCCTAGTGTACACAGGGCTACCCCCTTGGTGGCACATGAAGAGGTGGTAGAGCACAGAGCCTGCAGGTGGTGCCAGGCAGGCCACACAGTGTGTGCCCCCCAGCCAGCCATCCTTGCCCAGTTGACCCCAGGGCATGGTCATTGGCAGCAACACCAGGAAGCCTAGCAGGGCCAGCCCTGGGGAAGGGAGACAGTTATCCATCACACAGCTTCAGCACAGAGGACAGATCATGTCCTCAGGGAGTCCAGTCTAAAGAATACAAGAGGAATGAGAGCGAGACAGGCCTTGACAACAGTAACAGCTATCACCAGACCTGGGACAGTCAGGCCGTGGGCTTTTAGGAACTTTACTTACTCAGCAGAGCTCACAATAGTTCTGGAAGTAGAAGAGAGTGTCATCCCCACTCTGCAGTGGGGAAACTGTGTAACCTGTCCCAGGTGACTCCCGCAAGTAGGAGAGAGCCCAGGCAGTCTGACTCCCAAGCTGCTCTCACGCCTACAGCCATATCACTTCCTGGGGAAGCAAGGGGCCCCAAACCCCTAACCTGGCCTCTGTCAGCAGAAGCCAGAAGGAGGTGTGACTTGAGCTAAGTTCTGAAAAGAACATGTGGACAATGATACCAGGTCCCAGGGCCACTAAGCTTGTTCCTCCCAACCCTATGTCCTCTCTCCATAAGTGACCAAATGAAGGATCTGGGCCTTTCTGTCTTCCACAAGGGGCTAGGCCAGGCAGGGAAAAGGAGCCAGAAGGAACTTGTTCTTCTGCTCCCCAGGCACCACCTCTGGGAACTCCCCAGGCACCACCTCCCAGCCCAGGCGTCTTAACCTTCCCTGCTGGCACTCTGTCATTGACCTCACAGGGGTCAAAGGTGGGCACAGCAGGCTGGGGCTGCTGGCTGTCCACTATCAGCAGAGCCTAGCCAGGTCACAGTCCCCTAGTGGGGTAAGTCCCAAAGCTAGGCCCAGTCCACTCAGGGCCCCTCTCGGCCAGGGCAGGCCAAGGACGGGCAAGGCTGTGTCAGCACAGCTCCCGCGGGGCCTCGGAGGAGGGGCCCAGCTCCTGTGGGGCAGGGCGGGGGAAGAGGGGAGGAGAGCCACCAGACGGCGCCCCAACATTGGGCTGCTCCGGACCGGGGCGGCAGGGCGGCCTCGCGGAGAGGGGCTTTTCCTCCTGGACCCCTTCTCCAAGTCAACACCCAGGTCCGGGAGGGGTGCACAGGGGGCCGGGATTACGAAGAGGCTGGACACCAGGCTTCTCCCAAGGGCTCAGAGGGATTAAGCAGGCTCGGTCCACCACACCTGCCCCGGGGGCCCCGTCTGGGTAGCGGAAGCAGGCAGCGCCATCGGGACAATGGCAGCTTTGTCACCGTGGCTCCTGGCCGTACCAGGGCAGGGCAGCCCAGGACCTGGTCGCTGGGGCGCTCCTCGGCCTTCGGGAGCCCGGCCCTGAGCGGGCAAGGCTGCCGCAGATATAGGATGCGGGGCGCAGCTCACCGTGTGTGTAGATGTTGCCCAGCTCGTTGTGCAGGTAGAAGAGGCTACGCAGGCAGCCCGAGCCGCTGCTGGCTGGACGGTAGCCGGTCAACACGAACTTGTTGAACTGCAGGTGTGGCGGCGAGCTGGCCCAGTCCAGCAGGCGCGGCCCGGCTAAGAACGCCATGGCCCGGCCTGGCGCGGGCGGGCGGCCCGCGCTCCTCTTACCCACCCGGCCTCCTCCTCAGTGGGGCTGCAGCGGCTGAAGGCTCATCCCGGCGCCTGCCCACGGTCCAGTGCTCGCTTCGCGCACGCGCCGGCCCGGGGGTCCCTGCTCTCGCCTCCCCTACGCTGCGCAAGCGCGGGCCCGGAGCCCCCCGCGCAGGGGCGGAGGCTGGGAACGCTACGGCCGCGGGAGCGCAGTGCGGCCGGGCTGCCGGGGCAGGCGCGCCGCAGGGACAGTTCGCGACAACAGCAGCAGCAGCAGCCAGCAGTCTCTGAAGCCCTAAGGTCGGGTGCGGCGGGACGCTGGAGGGCACGCAAGGCTCCGCCCCAGCTGACCACCCACGCCACTCCACCAGCATTTCGCGCGCTGTGATGCAGACGTAGACGCTGCGAGGGCCAATGGGTACGGCTGGCCGGGTGGCTCCGCCCCGAGGCCCCCTCAGGCCTTTACCCTCTTAGCATACCCTACACTGGCGGTTCCAGTCTCATTTGCTTGGGGTAGCTGTGACTTGGAGCCCGACGTTCTGGGTCCCGGTGGCTTTGCCGGAGTAGCCCAGGCGCCTCGCGTCCTCCCGCAGTGCGCGCACTGGCTTTCCGCGCGACCCCCAGGTCAACGCATCCTTGGGCACCCACCCTCCCCAGCACAGCCCCACCCCTCCACCCCCACCCCCAACAGCTCGGGCTCTGTCCAAGGTGCTGGCAGCCCAGACATTCGGACAGGTCAGGTCGCCCACTGCTCCAGACTACGGGGGTGATCTCTTTACAGGCCCGGCTCCCTCGGAGCGCAGCAGGGCATGCTGAGGTGTCCAGGCCTCTTCGGGTTTGCCTGACATATCAGGCGCCCTCGCGCGAGGCCCTGCCCTTCTTTGAGTTTGAGCTCGACCAAACTCCTTCCTGTTATCGCCCACAAATTACACCTTCAGCCCCACCCCAGGGCAGGCAGGAAAGGGAGGAGAAAAGAGAGGGCAAGTAGCCAGGGGAGAAAGGTCAGTCCCCGCCTGGGTTCATACTAATGCGGGCCCAGGAAGAGGCCCTTCTTCCGTTTAACCCGGCTTACAGCCGGCCTTTTTCTCTCCCCTTCTCCAGAGCCTGGCCCACCCATCCTTCCTCCTGGGCGTTCCTCCGTCCTCAGCATTTCAGGAGGTTCCCTGAAACTGTGTGGAACGCCCTTAATTTGCATGGACATACCCAACCCTTGGCTTGAGTGTCCCCATCAACATGCTTTTCACCACTTAAGAATTTGCAGAGTCTTATACCAAAATATGTTTTTTTATTCAAAGTGGTCTTTTGACCACTTTTGTTGACTTCTCACATTTCACTTAGGGCAGCAGGCCAGGACCACCCCAAGAGGAGATCACAGATCCCTGAAATCAGAGACTGGCATGTCAAGGTCTAGGAGGAGGGAAGCTGATTTCTCTTGCCATTTGGCCTCGATCATCCGGACACCTAGAGTCAGGCCAAGTTTCCAGTAATAGTACTAGATGCTTCTTCTCTGACGTCTGGCCTCTTAGAGATGACCAGAGGCAGAGCTGCCTTTTAAAAAGTGGAAGCCATGGTAGAATGCGGCATAACATCGCAGATGTCCATCCCACTGATGGAGGATCCAGTGGACACTTGAGGTCCCGACTCAGAGAACAGAGATGAGCGAACGCAGGGAACTCTGACTGGAGGCGCTCAGGGGGCGGTAACTCGAGGCTAGACTCTCGGCCTGGGTGTCTTCGGGGGAGCAGGGCAGTGCCACCCCTCGGGGACGGCGGTACCACACGGCCCAGCTTCTCCTGGAGCCCTGGGAAGGCCTCAACGCCGGGGACCCTTTTCCCGGAGCCAGCAGACAGCTCCTAGAGAGGCAGCAGACGTCAGCCGTTCGAAACCTCAACCAGTCTCACCCCAGCATCCTGCTTCGCCCGAGTTCCCACCTGCAGTTCCCTGTGTGGACTCAACGCCTTGTCCCTCAAGAACCCAGTAGATCCAGCTCCATTCTTTTCCCGGGCCCCAGCTTCCCACCCGCCCCGGCCCCTGGGCACTGAGGCGTCAGGCACCTGGCTGCCCATCTGAGTTACCCTCAGACCTTGCCCCAGCGAGCGCACCGTTGGCGCAGCAGCGACAGCAGCAGCAGCAGCAGCAGTAGCAGCAGCAGCAGCACTGAGATGGCCATCACTGTCGAGAAGACCCGGGCTGCGGGCAAAGAGTGCAGTGAGGACAGGGCTCCAAAGGGGCTACTCCCCAAACTCCCTCCCATCTCAAGCTTCCGCCTCACCCCCTATCGCGGCCTCTGGAGCCCCAGGCCGGGGGCTGCAGCTCACATTGGTCCCGTCGGGGAGAGCTGCAGGGGTCTGGGCGGAGCCCTCGGGCATCACCGGGTTCTCTGCAGGGTCCTGCACGCCTGCGGAGAGGGGTGTGAGGCCGGGTGGCGGCGGGAAAGGGCCCAGGGGGAATGGGAATGGGGCGGGGCCGCACCGCGGTAGGTGAGCGCAAAGCCCTGCGCGTGGCCACGCTCATCGCTGCGGAAGGTGAGCAGCAGCGCAGCGGCGCTCAGGCGCAAGGTCCCAGGCGGCGGCGGGCGGGCGCCGTCGAAGGCACGGAGCAGGCTGCCGGAGGACGCGTCGCGCAGCTCCAGCCTGTCGCGTGGGTCAGCCAGCTCGAAGAGGCGGAAGGTGAGCTCCAGCGCGGCGCCCGGCGGGCCAAGCGCCCAGCTGCAGTTCTGGTCCGGCCCGTATTCGTCCGGGAAGTCCGGAGAATAGATGACACCCTGAGGTGCGGTCCAGTTCCCCTGACAGGAGCCCACAGACACTGTGGGCGGGGCTGGCGGTCAGAACCCAGAGACCCGCGGGCCCCCCTTTCGCCGGGTCCATCCCGAAGTCCCGCCCCTTTAGCTAGGGCCCGCCACCGGGCTGACCCAACAGCTTCGCCCGGCCCCTTCCATAAGGTTTTACGTCCATCGCTTCCTCAAATCCTGCTCTCAGCCCCAGACCCCGCCCTTGGCCTCCAGGTTCTGCCCGGCCCACTCTTCGGGCCGGGTCCTCAATCCAATCCCCTTCTCAGGCCCCGCCCTTAGCCGCCGGCTTCCACTTCCTACGTTTGACCCTGTCACCCAGGCCCCTCGTTCCCGCTCACTGCTCACCCTCGTAGACGCCCAGGCGCCCGTCGCCACCGCACAGTTGGCCCGGGTGGCCGAAGCAGATCTGGTCACAGTCCGTGGCCGGCGCCGGGCGTCCGCGTGTCAGGTCGCTTTCAGAGCCACAGAAGCAAGCGTATCCAGCTTCCACGCCAGCCAGCTGTGAGTATAGACGGGGTGACGCCGAGGGCAGGGTCTGGGGTAAGTAAGGGTGGGGTAGTAGGAGCCAGGGATCCGGCTCGGAAGTGGGAATCGGACTGGAAGTTTAGAAATTAGTGTCAAGGTTGGTGTCAAAATTGGGAGTTGATTTCGGTTAAGGTCAGAGGTCACTGGTCTGGGCCTATGAGCAGTACCTGGTAGCCTTTCATGCGGCAGAAGCGAAGGCACACCTGGACCGTGAGCTTCGTTGAGGTGCCACTGGGGCCGCTGAGGGCTGGGGGTGCCCCCGAGTCCACGAAGCAGCCGAGGTACCCGGGCACTGAGGAGACAAGGGAGTTGGGGTCTGTCCAATGCCTCCAAAAGTGATCTCCACTCAGGCAGCCCGGCGCTCCTACCCTCGTCCAGCTGGCTCACTCACTGTGACACGTGGGGATGTCGCAGTAGCGCCAGTAGATGCCCTCCTCCGTCTCGGCCACGTAGCACCATGGCTGCACATCACCATCTGGGTTTCTGCGGGTGGGAGAGACGTGGTCCGGATCCTGCTACCCGCAAATCCCAGGCCCTACCCCAGGGCCCACTCGCAAAAATGACCACCGCGTGTGGCACAGCTACTCCCCGTCGTAGTCTTTCGAGAGTACGGTTGGAAATCCTTAAAGGGCTCTGAGGGCTGACTTTAGGTATTCAGCTGAGGTCTTCGAGTGTTCTCTGTAGTGTTCGCCCCTCACCCCACCCTGGGCCTCAGCCGCTGGCCTTGACTCAGAACCCTGCTTTAAAGCAGAAGTGGTGACTTCTATCAGAGAAGTGCCCTCCCGCTTAGCTCGGTCCCTGCTGCTCCAGACAGCAGTTGTACTCTGTATCCCCACTCCCTTCACCAGTAAAGGCCCTTCAAAGAAGTTGTAGGGCAAGATCCCGGCCCCTCACTCCAGAGATCGCTTACTGGCCTCGCCCACACGGGCCCAGGCCTGACTTGAGGCTGTACACAAGTTGGGCGCCTAAGGCCGGAACCAAGTCGGAAAATGTTTTGAGCGCCCATCCCCGCTGCGCTCCACCCTCCCGCTGGACCCTGTGCTGGTCCAGCAGAATCCTCTGCTCCACCTACCCACAGCCCTTGCCTCCGGCCCACGCCAGCAATAGTGCGCCCAGCCCCGCCTCCAACAAGGCCCCGCCCCAATGCCCCTCCCTCAACAGACCACGCCCTGGGCCCCGCCCCTAACCGGCAGAAGTTGTGTGCTCCCAGCCCCCAGCGACCCTGGGGGTCTCTGGCGCTGCTGTAGCTGTGCTGCTGCGTCTGGTCCCAGAAGAGACAAGGGCGGCCCGCCCCGCGCGGGCCCGTGCGGTTCTGCTGGCCGCGGTAGTCTGCGCCGTTCACCTGGAAGCACTCAGACAGGCCTGCACGGCCACGGCAGGGCCATGGGAGGTTCAGAGCTTCGCTGGACATCCTCACCCCCCGACGCCAACTCTTGCCCGGCTCCCTAGCTGGTGCCCCAGGTTCCTGGGACTGCTCAGCTGCTCCCGCCACCTGCTCTGCCCCCTCCCCAGGCTCGGGACCCGGGTCTTATGCGCAGAGGAGGGGGTGGTGACCCAGGCCTAGTCGCCGGGCCAAGACTCACCTGGGCTATGCAGGCTCCCCGCGGAGGCCCCTCGTGGTGGCAGCATCGGGAGGAAGAGGAGAAGAAGGAGAAGGCTCTGCGGGGCTCGTGTCCCCATTACCCCCAACCTAGGAGAGGTCGCCCTAGCCCGTATACCACCTGTGCCACCCCCGGGGTCTCCCTGGCGACCTGGGGGGGCGTTGTCCTCTGACTGGGAACCTTCGTCCCGCTTTGGGCAGCACTCTACGTCTGGAGCGGGAAAATATCTCCCGGGGGTAGTTGCCTCCCAGAGTTTCTGCCCCTGGAGGCGTCTCCTGCCTCGTCTCTACTGGGGGTCTCCCAGGGGATCTCTGGCCAGGGGCTCCTCGTCTCTGCCTCTCGGCGCTCGGGGTCTTGCCTCGGCTTCCACGCCTGCCCCCTCCCGCCGCGCCTAGCTCTCTGAGTTTCCCTAGCCCAGGTATCTAACGTGCTGGCTTCTGCCCCTCTCGCGTCCCTATGCGGGTCCCTCCCTCTGGGATCCTCCCTCCCCACCCCCCACCCCCGAGGCCGGGAAGCCCCGCCCGAGACTGGAGCGAAGGCAGCAGGTCCAGACGCCTTCCACGCTCGCCCCGGACCCTTAGCGTCCCGGCGCGCGCCTCTCCGCCCCCTTCCCCTTTCAGGGTCGGCGCAGGTTCCAGTGGGAGCGTATGGAGGAGGAGCCTAATGGGGGAGATGCAGGACCCTCTCCCGAGGTCACACGTCCCGGGGAAACCCCGCTCCCAGGCACCTTTGAATGAAATGCACGCACGCACTCCCCATTCAGTTACCCACGCAGTGTCAGAAGCTCGCGTGCTTACCCTTTTCCAGGTCCTCACGCCCTTCGCTCCAAAGGTCCTGACACCTCTGACCTGACGGAGGAGATGCCACTCCCAGCACCCGCACCGTCGAGACAGACGGGAATGGTGAATGCTCAGTCCTGGACAGGCAGGGGCAGCTGGTGTCTGGAGAAGAAGGCAGCTGTGCCCCTGGTTCCAGCCGGTCCCTCCCTCTTCTCCCCCTTCTCTCCCTAATACCCCCCACACCCCAGCTCAGGCCCTCCAGAGCCATCGCAGAGAGATGGAATTCCCCCAGCGGTACCCCCCTGCCCTCCGCGAGGGAGAGGAGGTTAACAGGCCTGGGCAGGTGTGGGGGGAAATTCCCCGCCCCCTCCCCACGGGCCCGACTCTTCTTAGTTCTCTGATCTCCCAGCGCCGCCCGCCGGCTGCCCCGAGGGCTTGGGGGGAGGCCAGCGCAGGTGCTTAGGAGGGCGCGGGAGGGGGCTAGGGAGAGAAGGTGAGTTGTGGCCAGAGGCCCAGAACGGACCTGCCCCGCCCAGATCCCCTGCTCCTCAGTCCAGCCTCCCCACCCTTCACCAGGCCCACACCAGGCTATCCGGCCTGGAAGGACCTGTCTCCACCGTGTTAGTACCGCCCCAACCCCAAGATGGGGAGGCACAGGGAAGATTCTAGAAAGGACGAGAAGTTGCTGGCAGTAATGAGACTCAAGACCTCACAGCTAGTTCCTCACACGTAGCTTATTGGGTGGGTGGGGGGTTTACAGGGGAGCATTGGAAGGAAGAGGGCTTGCTGAGACTCAAGGCTGGCGTTGCAGTCACCTCCCGGGAAAGCCTGGTCAGTGGCCAGGCTGGCCACAGCTCACCTCTCAGTTTTCTGGCCCAGCAGAGCTCTTGACTGGAAGTTTCACCTGGTAACTGGAGACTGGGTAGCCACCCGTGTACTGGGCCCCCTTTTCCCTCCTGCACACGAGTACCGTCGCCACAGGGGCTCAGTGGGGCCCGGAGAGCATTCCTGGCTGCAGGCCTGGGCCAGGGTTTGGGTGATGGAGGTGCACAGGGGGTGCCGCACCGCCGTGAGATGGAGGACAGGGACAACCAGGCCCCCACATGTGCAACGAGCACCAGTGGGGGGCGTAGAGGAGGAACTGGCCCCTTCCCTGGAGGGAGGTTGGACTAAAAAAGACTGTCCATTTGGTTCACACATTCCCTACTCTCCACTGCCTCAGTCTACTGCAAAGGGGTGTTGGAAGAGGGAGGAGGTGCTCGTTCCAGGACTCAGGCACTGAGTTGAGAGGCAGTATCCCTATTGGCAAGCTCCAGTTCAAGGTGGTTCATGGAACCTCCAACTAAGGAAGGCCAGGGCCCATGCCCCCTGCAAAGGGGACAAACAGACTGGAGAAGTAAACAACAGAAACTTATTGTGTCATAGTCTGGAGGCTAGAAGTCTGAGATGAGGGCTGGATCCTTCTGGGAGCCGGGAGGGAGATTCTGCCCCATGCCTTTGGATTGGCTGTGGTGGTTTGCTGGCCATCACTGGCATTCCTTGGCTTGCAGAAGCATCAGTCGCCCTGATCTCAGCCTCCATCTTCACGTGGCATTCTTCCTGTGTGCACATCTGTGTCCAAATTTCCCCCTTTTATAAGGATGTCACTCAAATTAGGGCCAGGGCTCTCCTACTCCAGGATGAAGGATGACATCATCTTAACTAACTGCATCTGCTACAACCTATTTGGGTGAGTTGTATGGTATGTGGACTATATCTCAATAAAACTTTTACTAAAAAAACAACAACAACTAGGCAGCCTGACCAGGTGGTGGTGCAGTGGATAGAGCATTGGACTGGGATGTGGAGGACCCAGGTTCGAGACCCCGAGGTTGCCAGCTTGAGCGCGGGCTCATCTGGCTTGAGTGTGGGCTCACCAGCTTGAACAAGGGGTCTCTGGCTTGAGTGTGAAATCATAGACATGATTCCATGGTCTATGGTTTGAACAAGGGGTCACTCACTCTGTTGTAGTCCCCCGGTCAAGGCAAATATGAGAAAGCAATCAATGAACAACTAAGATGCTGCAACAAAGAATTGATGCTTCTCATCTCTCTCCCTTCCTGTCTGTCCCTATCTGTCCCTCTCTCTGACTCTCTCTGTCTCTGTCAAAAAAAAAAAAAAAAAAAAGAACTAGGCAAGGTGGTACTGGTGGACACCGACAATTGATGGGACATATAATGACAACCAGGCAGGGCATTGTCAAGGATGGCTCCGGGTTTCTACCTGTGCAGTGGGGCCATCGACTAGGCTGACAACAAGTAGATACTTCCATTTGCTGCCTGCATGTGGTAATCACAGGACACAGATGGCCAGGGTCCAGGGGCAGCTGGACACAGGTTTGGTTACAGAAGGGAGGGCCAGGCTGGTGATGAATCCTGAAAGTGGCTAAGCAGAAAAGGGCTGAGGTCCAGTTTCCAAAACACTAACCACATACTATATAAATCACCCGAGGGAGAGAAGGCCTATAGGTCAGGTGTTGGGGGCAAAGGTTCCTTTGAGGGAGACTGGGAGGGAATGCAGAGAGGGGTGGTGAACACAGAGGAGGGGTCAAGGGGGGGTCAATGCTAGAGGGTGATCTCTGAAAAGCATCTGCTGACTTTAGTGAAAAGGAGGTCCTTAGTTCCACCCTGCAGAAGGCTTCCTGACATGAGGACAGGAGGCAGGGCCTTGCCAGAAGGGAGAGTGGGGCCATGAGAAACATTTCTATGATGCTCACCTTACATCTTTGGGGACAGAAACTGGGGACCAATCCTCCTAAAGCCAGCCATGCTCCCCATTTTTAAACTTTGAGTTCCTTGGTTTTTATTTGTTTGTTTTATGACAGAGACACAGAGAGAGGGACAGGTAGGGATAGACATACAGGAAGGGAGGTGAGAAGCATCAATTCTTTGTTGAGGCTCCTTAGTTGTTCATTGATTGCTTTTTCACATGTGTTTTGACCGGGGGGGGGGGTGGGACTACAACAGAGTGAGTGACCCCTTGCTCAGGCCAGCGACCTTGGGCTTCAAGCCAGCGACCATGGGGTCATGTCTATGATTCCATGCTGAAGCCAGCGACCCCGCGCTCAAGCTGGTGAACTCACACTCAAGCTGAATGAGCCCGTGCTCAAGCAGGCAACCTTGGGGTTTAAAACCTGGGTCATATGCATCCTAGTCCAACACTCTATCCACTGTGCCACTGCCTGATTAGGCTTGAATTTCTTGTTGATAACTTTTGCTAATGCTTGAGAACTTTTAATTTTAAAAAATTTTCCATTGATTTGAGAAAGAGAGGAAGGAGAGAGGCAGGGCGGAGAGAGAGAAGCATGAAATTGTTCGACTTAGTTGCTCCATTTTGTTGTACACTTATTGGCTACTTCTCATATGTGTCCTGTACAAGGATTGAACCTGTGACCTTGGGATGCCAGGATGATCCAGAGATACCCAGTTAGGGCCTTAACTTTTTCTTCTTTTTTCTTTTTTTAGTGAGAGAGAGAGACAGACAGACAGGGACAGTCAGGAAGGGAGATGAGAAGTATCAGTTCTTTGTTGTGGCTCCCTAGTTGTTCATTGATTGCTTTCTCATATGCCTTGACCGGGAGACTACAGCTGAGCAAGTGACCCCTTGGTCAAGCCAGCAACCTTTAGGCTCAAGCCAGTGACCCTGTGCTCATGCTGGTGAATACACACTCAAGCCAGATAGATAAGCCTGCACTTAAGCAGTGACCTCAAGGTTTCAAATCTGGGTCCTCAGCATCCCAGGCCAACACTATCCACTGTGCCACTGCCTGGTCAGGCTGAACTTTTTATTTTAAATTTCATAGTTAAGACATTGTTGTGCACTGTCATGCAAAGGGGCACAGAGACACCACCCACATCATGTGGTGCAAACATAATAAACTAGGGTTTATTGGGGGAAACTAGCAGCAGAGTGCGAGCAGGGAAGGAAAGCATGGCCCCTCTGAGATGTCACTGTCCACAGAGGGGGCCAGCTTCCAAGAGAGGGATCCACCTGGTACACTTTGCTCTGTGAGAGTGAGGGGGCAGGGGACATCTGAACCGTGGAGGAAGACACCTCTGGAGTTCAGTAGCTGAGTGGCCATGGGGGCACCCAAAGTGATGACCGTGCCCAAATTCACATCCATCTGGGCGTCCTCAGTTCAGGCAACACAAACCAGCCATCTGGCCTCTAAGGTCAAAGCAAATGTGGAGAAGAGGGAGGGTGTGCCAGCCTCACCAGTGTGAACACCCCGGAGGAAAGAGAAGCCTGCATCCTCCTTCGAGTCTCACACTGCACTCCAACCTCTGGGTGCCTAGAGCCCGGCCAATGTGACAACCATGGGACTCGGGACTGGGAAGGTTGTTGCCGTGCAGACCATACTTGCCAGGCTGCAAAACGGGCCGACTGTGCAGGCTCTGCAGGTGGCAATGGCTGTAACTCAGTGCCTCTCACTCAGGACCTCAGGCCTACGTGAGGGTCCCCATCTTCCAGGAACTGAGCCAAACTCCATTTTAAACCACGTGCTGCTAAGACACGTGCAGCATGTGGCTTTGGGATGGCCAGCTGTTGTTGCGATTGGGATGTTGGACATACATACCAGCTCTACCTAGTGAGATGTAAAAGAAAGTTTATTGGCCCTGGCCAGGTAGCTCAATTGGTTAGAGCAGTGTCTTGATATGCCAAGGTTGCAGGTTCAATCCCTGGTCAGGGCACACATAAGAAACAATCAATGAATGCATAAATAAGTGGAACAACAAATTGGTGGCTTTTCTCTCTCTCTTTCTCTCTCTCTCTCTCTCAAATCAATAAATAAAAATAAAAAAATAAAATAAGGTTTATTGAGGGAAATGAATAAGCAAGGAAACATGGAGGCCCCTGAGATGTCACTGTTCCATAGCTGGATGGCAGGCTCCGTGGCCAACTTGCCAGGAGAGAAAGGGCCTGTCGTGTGTGTCCCCCTGCAGTTACAGGATAGGGGCAAGGAGCCTCGCTGTGGAGGATGAGGCTTTGTTAGCAAGCAGCAGCCTCTGGAGTTCCCCAGGGGACATCAGCCTGCCTGCTTCTCCTGGACCTGCCAGCTCTCTGCTGCGCTACCAGACTGGAGAAAGAGTTACACCTCTACTGCCACCCAGCTCTGCCCCTCCTCTTGCATCAGATGAACATGGGTGACCCAGGACATTGCCAGCTGCAGCCAGGTACAGTCTGCCTTATGTAGGCTTCTTGTGGACATCCAGGCTGGTTCCCACTGCCAGCAATGCCACCTGCCATGGGGCTCATGGACACTGGGTTTAAGCTGGAAAACAGCAAGGGAAAGAAAGTCTAACAGTGTATACTAGGGTTTGGCCTGCTCTGTTACTGTGAGGCACGGCTCTGCTCAGCAGCAGGTGGCCAAGGGGCACAAAGGTCCACCTGGCACCTGGCCAGAAAACACTTGAATGGCTGGAGCTAGGCAGAGCAGCTCCGCTTAGCTCCAAAAAGCAGGAAGTTCCCCAAACGTGCCCTGGCCAAAGCAGGGCCACACCCAGCTGGAAAGTCCTTGGCAAAGTCTCCTGCTCTGCAAGCAGATGGGTGTTCGTGGCTTGGGGCGGTAGAACAAGGAAGAGTGACTTTATCAAAAGATGCTTCTTCAGATCTTTGGGAGGTCAGGCCTTCCCCACATCACGCACACCTGCAAGCTGCCAGCTGCTGGCACTCGTCTTTGCCTGCATGAAGATGCCACGGTATTCCTCCTGGCCTCTTGAGGAAGTGTGAAGGCTGCTGATGCTTTGAAAGAGTGAAAAGGAGCTTTTTTCCAGCAGCAGCTAGCCAGGTGGGAAACGCCGGGGTCCTGCGTAGACGTGGAGCATGCCGGACGCTGGCGACACCTGTGGTTCCTCTGTTGGAGTCGAAGAGGAGACTGGCCTCACTGAGACTTGCTGTCAGGTCTTATATCTTTGACTTTTCTGATTACAAAGAAACACATATTCATTATAAAAACCCAAACATGGCAGAAATAGAGAACATGGAAACTTGAAGGTCCCTGTAATAGTTTTCCCTAGAGAAAACATCAACTAAATCATTCTTACATACACACATGTACATATATCAGACCAATTCCTCTAGAACAAGAGATTGCTCCATTGCCATAAAGCTTGGGAATTTTTGGCTTTCTACACCAGCATGTCCTGGGAGGAAATACCAACATGCCTGAGAAGTCCCATGTCCTGCTCCGGAAGTTGCCAGGCCTTTTCAAGATACTTTGTCGGGAAACAGAACTCTCCTTTGTTACTATGACAGGGTTAGGAATGTCCACAAATCCCGAGATATTCCTCATGCCAGGCAGAAGAACCTACATTCCTCTCCCTCGGGTGCTGTGACTGGCTTCTAAAGAACCGAGTAAAGCAGGAGTGAAGGGGTGTGACACTGGTCATAAAGCCACTCTATGGCTTCCTTCCGTATTTATTTATTTGTGCATGTGTACAAGAGAGACAGATAGGAAGGGAGAAAGATGGAAAGATGAGGATCATCAACTCGTAGTTGCAGCACTTGAGTTGTTCAGTGATTGCTTTCTTATATGTGCCTTGACTGGGGGGGGGGGGCTACAGCAGAGCGAGTGACCCCTTGCTCAAGCCAGCGACGACCTTGGGCTCAAGCCAGCATCCTTTGGACTCAAGTGGGTGAGCCTGCTCAAGCTGGAGACCTTGGGGTCTTGAACCTAGGTCCTCAGGATCCCAGGTCGACACTCTATTCACTGTGCTACCATCTGATCAGGCAAGAGATCTTTTTTTTAAATATAAGTATTTGCAGCTATAAATTTCCCTCTAAACACTGCGTGGCTGCATTTCATAAGTTTTGATATTCTGTGTTTCTGTTTTGTTCATTTCAAAGTGTTTTCAAGCCCTGGCCCAGTAGCCTCAGTTGGTTAAAGTATTGTCTCGACATGCCAATGTTGCAGGTTTCATCTCCAATCAGGGTGCAAGTAAGAATCAACCAATGGTCTGACCAGGCGGCGGTGCAGTGGATAGAGCATCAGACTGGGACACAGAAGACTCAGGTTCGAAACCCCGAAGTCACTGGTTTGAGAGTGGGCTCATCTAGCTTGAGCATGGGTTCACTAGCTTGAGCGCAGGGTCGTTGGCTTGAGCATGGGATCATAGACATGACCCCATGGTTGCTGGCTTGAGCAAGGGGTCACTCGCTCTGCTGCAGCCCTCTGGTCAAGGCACATATGAGAAAACAATCAATGAATAAACAATCATTGAACAACTAAGGTGCCGCAATGAAGAATTGATGCTTCTCATCTGTCTCCCTTCCTAGCTGTCTGTCCCTATTTGTTTCTCTCTTGTACTCTCTCTGTCAAAGAAAAAAAAAAATCATTAGCCCTGGCCGGTTGGCTGAGTGGTAGAGCGTCGGCCTGGCGTGCAGGAGTCCTGGGTTCAATTACCAGCCAGGGCACACAGGAGAAGTGCCCATCTGCTTCTCCACTCCTCCCCCTCTCCTTCCTCTCTGTCTCTCTCTTCCCCTCCCGCAGCCAAGGCTCCATTGGAGCAAAGTTGGCCTGGCGCTGAAGATTGCTCTATGGCCTCTGCCTCAGGCACTAGAATGGCTCTGGTTGCAACAGAGCAATGCCCCAGATGGGCAGAGCATCGCCCCCTGGTGGGCATGCCAGGTAGATCCTGGTCGGGCACATGCGGGAGTCTGACTGCCTCCCCGTTTCCAACTTCAGAAAAATACAAAAAAAAATAAATCATTAGAATCAACCAATGAGTGCATAAATAAGTGGAACAACAAACTGATGTTTCTCTCTCCTTCTCCCTTCCTTTCTCTAAAACCTAACTTTAAAAATATTCAAAGTGTCTTCTAATTTCCCTTGTGATTTCTTCGAGTCATTGATTATTTGGAAGTGTGTTGCTTAATGTTCACATATTTGTGAGTTTTCTAAATTTCTTCCTGTTATATTTTCTGGTTTCATTCCACTATGGTCAGATAGCACACTTTGTATAATTTTAATCCTTTTGATTTATGGAGTCTTGTTTTATGGCTCTGATAGGGTCTACCTGGAGAATGTTCTACGTGCACTTGAGAACAATACGGCCTCTGTTATTGTTGGTGGGTTTCTTCTTGCTCTGCTCTCTTGTTTCGGGGAAGATAGTGTCATGTTTGAGGACACTCAAGCAGCCCTAAGGAAGGGTCCATACGGTGAGAAACTGAGTCCTCCAGCCTAGAGCCAAGAAGCTACAGCCAAGAAGTGAACAGGTCATTCTGGAACCACTTCTTCCAGCCCCTCAAGCCTTCAGAGGACTGCCACCCTGGCTGACACCTTTCCTTCAGCCTTCTGGGAGACTCTGATCCAGAACCACCCAGCCCAACCACTCCTGAAATCCTGACCCAAAAAATGCGGGAGACAGTAAATATAATATTTATCACTTTAAGGCACGAAATTTTGGTATAATCTGTGACACAGCATTAGCTAACTAATACAATTACCCATTAATCTGCTGGCTTTCAGTACACAACTCTTAAAGCACAGTTGAACATTAGACAGAAGTTTTATCTTTTCTGAGAAAAAGAATTAAAAACCTGGATTAATAATTCTTTTCTTGTTGAAGGTGCTAGAGCCAATGACACACACCTTGTAATGATAACCTCAAGGCCTGAATATAGAAAACCAGGTAGAATGATGCTGATTTGGGGAGTTTTGGGAAGCCCCAAACTACCTGTGTCTAGCAAAAGAAGCTGTTTGAGATCCTAAGAGTCAGTCTGTAGCCCTTGTCATCAAAAAGATTGGGAATGCCTGACTGGTTGTGATGCAGTGGATAGAGTGTCAACCCGGGACATTGAGGTCCCAGATTCAAAACCGAGGTGGCCAGCTTCCAAGCAAGGTCGCTGGCTTGAGTGTGGGCTCTTTGACATGATCCTACGGAGACTGGCTTGAAGCCCAAGGTCACTGGCTCCACTTGAGTCCCCCCGTCAAGATACATATGAGAAGCACTCAGTGAACAACTGTAGTGCTGCAACTATGAACTGTTGCTTCTCATCTCTCTCCCTTCCTGTCTGTCTGTCTGTCTCTCTCTCACCAAAAGAGAAAAGAAGGAAGAGAAAAAGAGATTGGGAATCAACCAGCCATCAAAGATGATCCAGCCTTTGCCATACCAAAGACACTCCACAACACCCACTTCCTGTTTAAACCAAACAATGGCTTTCTCTTGGAAATCCCTTTGTGTTCTAGGCAGAAATCAAGTTTCTTTTGGTTGCTTTATACAAAATGGATTCATTTCTATATTTTATAAGATGTGGCCCTTAATATTTACATGAATTAATATGAGACACACAATGCTTTCTAAAGACTGGTTTTATGTTCTGTTTATGTGACAAGAACCCATTTTGTTCAACATAGCTAATTATTTGCACCACTTCACACGTGTGTGTGCGTGAGCATGTGTACTCACATTAATATATTCTTCTGGGGGCCCTGGCCGGTTGGCTCAGCGGTAGAGCGTCGGCCTAGCGTGCAGAGGACCCGGGTTCGATTCCCGGCCAGGGCACACAGGAGAAGCGCCCATTTGCTTCTCCACCCCTCCGCCGCGCTTTCCTCTCTGTCTCTCTCTTCCCCTCCCGCATGCGGGAGTCTGTCTGACTGTCTCTCCCTGTTTCCAGCTTCAGAAAAATGAAAAAAAATATATATATATATATTCTTCTGGGTAGTCTCTATATTTTCTTCAGATGTTCAAAAGAGACTACAATCGGTAAAAAGTTAAGACCTCTTAGAATAAAAGAAAGAGAAAATGGTAGTTTGTTCTGAAGGATGGGACAGATTTAGGTGTTTTCAGGTTCAGGAGAAGAAACCAGTAGAGAGGACAGACAGAAGACTGTGAAAAGGCAGAAAGGCCAGGGCACAAGGCTCCCCAGACAGTGCTGACCGCGAGGAGTCTGAACCTTGGGCTGCAGGAGACCAAGTCCCCACAGGTCTTTTGTATCCCACCTCTACCCCCATCCCTGTCTGTACCTGGGTCCTCCTGCTGGGCTGCGCTGGGGAGCCGCTCCCGCTGCCTCAGGGCCTCCAGGCCCACCAGGTCAGGCAGGTGGCAGTGGCTACGCATCACAGTCACCTGCTGACCCTGGGTGATGGCCCGGCTGCGGCAGCCCAGCCGGGCCTGGTCTCGGCACATCCAGTACACCTTCTCACCGGCAGCCTTCTCCTTCCTATAGAGGAAGGACTCGTGCACCAGGAACCTCCCTCCGAGGGAAGTCCTCAGGAATTCCAGAGGCTGGAGGGTGCCTAGAAGAAATATAACAGTGTGAGTGGGGGGCCTGGGCCAAGCCCTGGAGGCAGGAGATGGAGCCTGGGTACCGGGGATGGAGGCTGTTTCCTGTTTCCCACCAGCCTGCTCCAACCAGGAAACCCTCATCCCCCACAGGACTCACTCTGGCCCCTGCCCTCTACCCCTGTCTGTGCCTCAGAGCCCTGGGACCATTGCCCTGACTCCCTCCAGTGGAGACTGGCTGTCTCTAGGGCCCTGGTGCTGCCTGGGGCGCTTGGCTCTGCAGCCACCCAAACCCTGAGTTCCCTGCAGGCCTCTCCTGACTTGGCTTGGACTCCACACTTGCTGGCAAGCGCCCCAGGGCAGGGGCTGAGCTGGAACATTCTGGGAGGCTCATGGCTGGTCTGAACTGTGAGCACCAGGGGCCTCAGCCTCTCAGCAGTCCGTCCACCCTCCCCTCGGCCAGCTGGCAACCAATCAACTCTCTCTCTTGAGACTTTTAAGTACCTTAACTGAAAGGTCATGCAATGTCGGGGCTGGTGTGGCCAGAGAGAAGTGAGGTAATGTGGCAGGGGAAAGGGAGAGAGAAGACAGAGGAAAACAGATACCAGAGAGACCAGGAGAGTGCAAGCAGAGGGTCCCCAATGTTCAGGCGCATTGCCCCATACATGGATGCTGAGCACTTCCTGTAGCCGCTAATAATGCCCCCTGGCCACACCCCCTTTGCTCCAGTGGTCTGAGTGGGTTTCTCCCACTGACAGCCCATCCCAGCCTGGGACCAGCACCATGAGTGTGGAGCCCAGACGCAGCCTATGCCCCCAGGAAACTCAGAGCCCAGGAAGACAGACTGACATGCATGACTGAACCCCAGTGGACGCGGGCCATGGATAGGAAGTCTTAGCAGGAAGCCTCTAGACAGTGTTTTGGCCCCAGGGGCTGCTGAGGCAGCAGGGAGACCAGGGCCCAGCGCCTGCCCACACCTGAACCTTCCCTCTGGGCTGGGCAGGGGAACTGCTCGCGTTGCCTCAGGGCCTCCAGGCCCCCCAGGTCCGGCGGGTGGCAGTGCCTGCGCATTACCATCACCCGCTGGCCCTGGGTGATGGCCCGGCTGCGGCAGCCCATGCGGGCCTGGTCCCGGCACGTCCAGTACACCTTCTCGCCGGCGGCCTTCTCCCGCCTATAGAGGAAGGACTCGTGCACCAGGAAGCTGCCCCCCAGAGGGGTCCTCAGGAACTCAGGGCCTCCTGGGGAGAAACGGGGGAAGCAGTCAGGGGAGGGAAAGCCTGGAGCCTAGGCCTTGCAGCAGAGCAGGGAGGTGGGCGGTGGCCGTGCTCTCAGAGCCGGAGCAGCGGGACTCTTGGAGTGACCTCCACAAACCCCACCCCAAGCTGCAACACCTCCTCACAACAAGAGGGCCCTGGTGCCCAGGACACAGACACCCCCTCCCCACCAGCAGCTTCAAAACCAGCCTAGCCTCAGCTCCTGGAGCCTGGCAGGGAGGGGAGATGGGAGACTGGTGAGGTGGAGGCCCCTGAAGACAGAGGGCTGTGCCCCCATCTCATGGTGCCCAGAGGAAGTGGGCATCTTTGCTACATCCACTCGCTTATCCAGGTGCCTATAAAGGGTTGCTACCCAGGCCTTTGGGTCCCTGCTGAGTTGGAGGGCCCCTTCTGGGGAATAAGTAGTCAGGAGTGAAAAGGGCGTTTTGTGTGGCACAGAATGGGCTATAGATGAGCCGAGTTCCCAGGGAACCAGGATTTGATCTGAGGGCAGAGGGGGAGGCAAGCAATAGTATAGTCCATGTGTCAGGAGGAGGGAGGAGAGTGAACCCTTCTGCCCAAAGGACTCCCTTCCCTCCATTCAGGCACAGGGACCAGGCAGAGGAGCTGCGGACAGACTAGGAGTCTGTCTCCCCACAGCAGAGAGCAGCGAAAACCAGGGGGGGTGAAAATGGCCTGGAGAGGGTGAGTGTTGGGGTGTCTGGATGTAGGATGGAGCTAGGTGACCTCAGGGCATGTTTCTGATTCCCTGGCACCTGATGAGAATGTCCCCTGAGGAACGAAGGCACAGAACACCAGGCCAGAAATCTGGAGAGGGGAGGGGAGGACAGCAGAGCAGAGATGCTGACAGAATGGTGCAGGCTGCGGGTGTGTGAGGGCATATGGTCACAGACTTGGCAGACCAGCCTGGAGGGGAATCACTGGGAACAGCAGAGCCCAGTGGCCAAGTCGGGAAGGCTAGAGGCCCTGGCCAGTGCTGCACACGGGACCTGGGTGTGGGCTGCCTGTATGAAGAGCAGGGATGTGTCTGTGCCTGGGGGAGGAAGAGTCTTTGGGGTGGGGAGGGAGGAAGTAGAAGTCTGCATCTGGAATGGGACACTTCTCGCTCATTTTCTCGCACAAGACTCAGAATGCCGGCAGTCACTGTGGGAAGTTCCTCCTGTGGGCACTGACCAGCCCAGGCATGGAGAGACGACCCTAAAACTTCAAGCCAAGACCCATCACTTGCATAGGATCAGTCCTCAGAAAGCTGCAGGTCATTCAAGAACAGAGACCAGGCAACCACGGAAGGATTTACAACCTGGAGCTGGGCTAACAGCTACTCTCTCCATCCAGACACCTTCAGACACGCATGGTCTCAACAGTGTGGCCACCAGGGACCCTTGCTAGGGTAGTGACGAGAAAAGGGACTCCCAAAGACAAGGGGGTAAACCAAGCCAGAGAGAGACCTCGAGATGAGGGTGCACTAGGGCAGTGGTTCCCAACTCCCGGGCCGCGGACCTGTACTGGTCCGTGGGCCATTTGGTACCGGTTCGCAGAGAAAGAATAAATAATTCACATTATTTCTGTTTTATTTATATTTAAGTCTGAACGATGTTTTATTTTTAAAAAATGACCAGATTCCCTCTGTACATCTGTCTAAGACTCACTCTCGACACTTGTCTCGGTCACATGATATATTTATCCGTCCCACCCTAAAGGCCGGTCTGTGAAAATATTTTCTGACATTAAACTGGTCCGTGGCCCAGAAAAGGTTGGGGACCACTACTCTAGGGCACCCCGGGAGATGGAGAGGCAGGGCCTCACTCAGACTGGAGCGAAAAGCCTGGAGCTGTCCTCTGCTGGCTGAGGAAGAGAGGCGATGGGCACAGCCCACTGGCGGACAAGTAAAGCGGCTGCTGGACTGCCCAGAAAACAATGAGCTGTGTGAGCAGGAAACAGTCGCAGTGTGTTCCCTGCAGAGCGTGAACAGATTTATATACTAAAGCAAAACTAAAAACTGCAGTAACTGCATTGAAAGGACGGGGCACCAGGTAGCAGCTGAACCCTCACTTCTCTCGCTGGAAGTCAACAGAGATCGAAGAAGCAGTTGATAGCAGCAGAAGAAAGTTTCAAGCAAAAGGGCAGCAGACACTCTAAAAAGGGAAGAAGCTCACAATGGTTCTTCTGGGTGGGAAGTGGAGGTAAGATGGGGCGGGGCTGCTGTGTGCTTTGTAGGTTTGTCTCCATGTACACAAGTTACATGGAAATGGAATAAATAGAGAGTCAGAAAGAAATACAGTCAGAGATCTCAAGTTTGAGAGAACTTTAAGGTCAAAAGTCTCACCTGACCAGGCAGTGGCACAGTGGATAGATAGAGCGTCGGACTGGGATGCAGAGGACCCAGGTTCCAAGCCCCGAGGTTGCCAGCTTGAGCGCGGGCTCACCAGCTTGAGCCCAAGGTCGCTGGCTTGAGCCCAAGGTCACTGGCTTGAGCAAGGGGTCACTCGCTCTGCTGCAGCCCCCCCTCTGGTCAAGGCACATATAAGAAAGCAATCAATGAACAACTAAGGAGACTATGGAGCCACAATGAAGAATTGATGCTTCTCATCTCTCTCCTTTCCTGTCTGTCTGTCTCTATCTGTCCCTCTCTATGTTTCTGTCCCCCCCTCAAAAAAAAGTCTCTAAAGGTGACTCAGATGACTCAGAAAACTATACAACTGGTAACCCCTGAAGGAGAGGCAGGCTTCTCTCAGGCATGAGTGAAGAGCTGGGTAAGTAGAACAGGCTAAGCCGAAGCCGTACTTCTTAACAAGATGAGGACAGGAACATTTACATCATTGTGACCGTGAGAGTCCACAAACACTAGGCCCTGTGGGGTGCCCAAGTGGACAAAGATGAAAAGAGAGGGGCTGTGACCCTCGTCGATGGCTCCCTTGGGCCAATGATAGAGAGTTATGGAGAAGAGGTGGAGGAGAGAAGGAGTTGATTAGTTTCATGAAAATATCACCTTTTGCCCTTTAACCACTTGGTCTGTAGGACGTGCTTGTTTCTAGGCACCATATTATCCGTTCACACCGTAAAAATGAGAAACTGGCTATTTGCAATTAGCTCCCTCTAAAAATCATATAATTTCTGCCTGACCAGGCAGTGGCGCAGTGGATAGAGCGTTGGACTGGGATGCAGAGGACCCAGGTTTGAGACTCCGAGGTCACCAGCTTGAGCACAGGCTCATCTGGTTTGAGCAAAAGCCTACCAGCTTGAACCCAAGGTCACTGGGTTCAACAAGGGGTTACTCAGTCTGCTGAAGGCCTGCGGTCAAGGCACATATGAGAAAGCAATCAATGAACAACTAAGGTGTTGCAACGCGCAATGAAAAACTAATGATTGATGCTTCTCATCTCTCTCCGTTCCTGTCTGTCCCTGTCTATCCCTCTCTCTGACTCACTCTCTGTCTCTGTAAAAAAGACATATATAAATAAATAAATAAATAAATAAATAAAAATCATATAATTTCTTAAGAAATAAAGGGCAGAGGAAGACAAGAAAGAGCCTGGGATGAGCATGTGCTATAGAGTTTCAGGGCAGGTTGGACTGGTCTGAGTGTGAAGAGGGTGAGGAATAAAACCTGAGCGAGTGGGACCTCCCGGAGTCACCTCGAGTCCCATGGGGGAATGAGGTGGGGTGATGGCCGAGGAGTGGAAGCGAGGAAAAGGTGAGTGAGGTGAGAGGGCTGTAACTCCTTCCAGAGTGCCCCTAGTAAGGAATGGGAGGGTGCGTGCTAGGGGACATGGTGGTTCAAGAGAGAAAGGCTGGCTGGTGGGGTCTCCCGCCTGTCCCCAGGCCTGTCCCCTAGCCGCCTTACCTGAACTCCCCCGCTGGGCCGCACCAGGACATTTCTCCCGCTGCCTCAGGGCCTCCAGACCCAACAGGTCAGGCGGGTGGCAGTGGCCTCGCATCACAGTCACCCGCTGGCCCTGGGTGATGGCCCGGCTGCGGCAGCCCATGCGGGCCTGGTCCCGGCACGTCCAGTACACCTTCTCGCCGGCGGCCTTCTCCCGCCTATAGAGGAAGGACTCGTGCACCAGGAAGCTGCCCCCCAGAGGGGTCTTCAGGAACTCGGGGCCTCCTGGGGAGCAATGGAGAAGGTGGTCAGTAGACTGGGCCACCCACTCCTGCCCCCCAGGCCCTCAGGAGTAAGACGTGAGGGGCCCCAGCTCTGGCCAGTGGGAATGGAGAACTCACCCGGGCCTGTGTCCTGGTCCTCGGTGGAGGATCCCTGCACGGCCTGGGGCTTCATGTGCTTTCTGGGACGGGGTTTAGTGAGAGTCAGGGTGCTGGGCCCCCTGCGATACAGCAGGCTGTCTACACCTTGGAGCAGCTTGTCCACTTGGCCCCCGGGGCCGCCTGCCCTGGCCCGCAGAGTCTCCTTGGCCTTCTCCTGCTGCCGCCGGGCCTGCAGGCCCTCCATGTCAGGCGGGTGGCAGTGCCCACGCATCACAGTCACTCGCTGGCCCTGGGTGATGACGCGGCTACGACAGCTACGTAGTGTGTGGTCCCGGCACGTCCAGTACACTTTGTCCCCCACGGCCTTCTCGCGCTTGTACAGGAAGGACTTGTGCACCAGGAAGCTGCCCCCATAGCAGGTCCTCAGGAACTCCAAGGGCGGGCGCACTCCTGGAGGAGGAACCGGCAGTCACCTGGGCTGAAGGGGACGCGGCTGCGCAGTGTGGCTAGAGGAATGCGCGGCCGGGGGTGCTGCTCCAAATGCATCCCACGGACCCTGCACCCACTGACCCAGGAGAGAGCTGCAGCTCCTCTCCTGGTGGTCAGAGAGGAGGCCACGTCGGAGATCACGCACCACAAAGGGCCACGCTGATTCCTACTCCACATCCTCAGTGCTTCCTCTTTCCAGGGCATGATTTTTTCTTAGGGTTTGTTTAAAAATGTCATCTAATTTTTGAGTAATGCTTGCACATGCCATAAAATACAAATGGTACCAAGAGGATACACAGTGTGAAACAAGTCCCTCTGCCTTGCCCTGGCACCCAGTACCCGGCACAGAAGCTGCCTTCGGTCCTTCCCAGGTCAGGAAGCACCCAGCCTTGGGACCAAGCCCACCTCCCAGTTACAGGTACTAAACAATGCACAGAAATTCCACCTGCAAGTTACCCAGCGCCATCGCATGCTGGGCCCTGTTGAGTACTTCCCCCGTGTCAACTGCTGAGTCTCCCTGGCATGGAGGCTACCACCCATCTTCCGACAAAGCTCCCCACACTCCTGAAGTCCAGGGACTGTTCTGAGGCTACCCAGCTACATGAGGTGGTGCTGGAACTTGAAACTGGGACCCGTGGCTCAAAATTTTCCCACCAGGCCAAACTTCCCAAACTGCATGGGTTCCCAGAATCACATGGAGCCACTGAGACTTGTTTTTTTCTGGGCCCCACATAGACCCGGCTGCATTAGAAAGTTCCAGAAGGACCTGGGACCTCTGGTTCAGACGTTCTAGTTCTATCCTATGGGCTTAATGAATACTGGGACGATATTTTTACAAGTCATTTTGACTCTGAGCACCCTATTTTTAAAACACGTAGAAACCCACATTTCTATTTTGGCATAAGAAAGGGCCCACGGGTTCATGTCTGTCCGAGTGGAGATGACGTGGGGAGGCACTCACCGATCCCCAGGGTTGGGCGTTTCTTAGGGGGCAAGCTCAGCACTGACAGTGCTCGCAGTCCCTCTGTCTCTTCTGGGGCCGGCTTGCTCAGCTCCAGCCCCGGGGCAGGCTCTGGCTCCTGAGGACACAGCCATGGGCCCACCCCCTTGAGTGGCTCTTCCACCTGGGCTCTGAGGACCTCAGGACCCCCCTGGCTTTCCGGCAGGGGTGCGCTGGGCTGCTTCTGTTTCTGGCGCCGGGCCTCCAGGCCCTCCTCATCAGGGGAGTGGCAGTGGCCTCGCATCACCGTGGCGCGCGGGCCTCGGGTGATGGCCCGGCCCCGGCAGCCCAGCTCAGTGTGCTCTCGGCACTTCCAGTACACTTTGTCCCCCACGGCCTTCTCCTGCTTGTACAGGAAGGACTCGAGCACCAGGAGGCGGCCCCCAAACGGGGTCCTCAGGAACTCCAGGGGCTTGGGGGCTGCTAAGGGCAAGGAGAGGGCCAGGTTAGCTGACACGGAGCAAACATGAGGCCAGGGCTGTGGACAGGAGGGATGGGACTGGGAGTGGAGAGGGAGGAGGGCCGTCACACCAGCCTGGGGCAGGTTTGTCGTTAGAGACAAGGAGGCTTGACTTGGAGCAGGGATGGGACAGCCGAAGTCACGCACGGGGAGAGAGGGTGCACAGGGAGCTCACTTCTGATCATGCAGTCAGGGGCAACAGGCCCAGAACTCACCTATGTCTGGCTTACTGCATTTTGGCTCGAGGACCTGGGAGCTTGGCTGGACTGGCACTCCATGCTCCTCTGCTGGCAAGATCTGAAGGGTCCTGGCCAGGGTGTCGGGGCCAGACATCTCCAAGGACATGATGCAGTGCACTGCTCCAGGCTGGGAGCATACCCCATCCCCATTCTCAGTGGAGGCTGTTAGCAGGACCAGATTGGGGAATTCCTTGGGCTTTGTGGGGACTGTGGGGACGACATCTGTGCCAGTCTCAGGGGACGGCTCCTGGCCAGCCTTCACGTTCTCTCCCTCTTGCTCACTGGCCTCAGGCAGGGGCATTCTGGGACCAACAGCCTGTCTGCCCCCAGTTCACACTCAGGTCCCAGTAGATGGATTTCTCCTCCTCCTCCTCCTCCTCCCTGGCTAGGAACCAGGCAGTCCAGGGGCTCGGGCCTAAGGAAGGAGGCAAACGGCCATCAGTGGAGAAGCCTGGGGCTCAGGAGAATGGACCTGGGCTGCAGGTTGGGCAGACAGGGAACTAGGCTAGGCAAGGACCTGAATGGAGCCAGAGAAACCCAGGCTGGTGCTTCTGTTTGGCCAGTTCCTTTCTTGGCAGCAGTGAGTAAGTCGCCTCCCCCCATTTAAATCTCACTTCCCCATGTGTAAAATGGGCCAAATATAAGGCTCTTTGGTTCAGGGTGGGGGCTGTTGGGGTTTAAGGTACTGGTGACTGTGAGTTGACTATGAATCAAGCCTGAGAGTGCGGAGCACAGGTCCAAGTATTTCATGTCTTTTTTCCATTTAACCTCCCAGCCCAAGTCATGAAAGGTCATCATTCTTACTGACCCAGCTTCCAGATGAGCGCACTGAGGCACACCAGGGCAACCACACTCCCACAGCGGCAGAGCTGGGAGTCTAGGTGAGAGAGATCTGGAGCTCACCCCCAAACGGCACCCGGTGTACCCTGTCCAGGTAACAGTCACTGGTGTTCCTGAGCTCCAAGCATCTGAGACAAGCACTGGGGACAGGAGCTCAGACTTCCTGGTGACCTTTCACCCTGACACTCTGCAGGCCACAGAGGAAACCTGACCCTGAGGGCAGAACTCTCTGCACTCCAACTAGACCCTGCCCCCACCCTAGACAGGAGGTTGGGGCCACCCAGAGCTCAGGAGGTACCAGGACCCCATGGGAGCAGCGACCTTGTGCCTGAGCTGGTGCTGGCGCTGCCTCAGCTGGGAGGGGACGAGGCTGTGGAGTTGTCTGGAGAATCCCTGGTCACTGAGGGCTCCCTGGCTTCTGGCCTGGAGAAGCAGAAAGAATAGACTCTGGGGGCAGGCTGTCCTGGAGACCTGCATCCAGGGACATCAGTTTGGGGTGGGCTTTCTGTCATCTTGGTGGACTGGGTGGCGGGCAGATTATGGGATCCTCCTATCTCTCTGTAATAGCCCAGAAACGAGACTGTACCTCCCCTCACATTTCACTGTGAGCTGTCACTCCCACTCCAAGTTCTGCAGTTCTGATTTCTCCTGGTCCCCCACTCTTAACTCATAAGTTCTCTGGGTGGGGGCCCACAGTCAGCTCCCCGGGGCCTGGTTGGCCCAAGTGCGGGACCCCAGGGTCCCAGCATCCTTGACAGCGTCCCGCAGAAGTCCCTGGGCTACGCACTTGCCCAGTCCTGAGGGGTGAGACCCAAAGAAATCCTCCAGGTACCAGGACATCTGGTTTGGAGTCCTCACCCAACCTTTTGCGTCATTCTCCACTCACCCCAGACCAACTAGCAGACAAGCCAATGTATGGTCCTCCTGTGCGGACCCTCTTTGCCCTGCCCAACCCGCCCCACAAGGCGATGTGGGCCAGACGGGACCCGGGGACACCTTCGCCAGCAGCAAGATACCGTGAGTACCTCCTTAGGTAGAGCCCCTCTGGGCAGGAATGGGTTACAGCTGAGGCCCCGCCCACAGGCCACCCAGCTTCCCGCATTGACTGGGGCCTCCTGCACTGTCCCGCCACCCCCACGGGCAGTCCGCCCCTCCGGCTCACGGTCTCTGGGGCAAGGGCGGTGTGTGGAGGGAGGTCAAAGGTTGGGGGGAGTCATGAACGAAAGAAAGTGGTGGGTCCCGGATGCTGTGTCCTCCACGCGATCCTGCCTTCCCTTGCCTCTCCCGCGGCTTCCACTGACAGGTGGTAAAAACACTGAGAACCTGGCTCTCCAGTTCACAGGCCTTTCAGCCAACGCAGGCCACCCAAAGTGGTGTGTGTGGTCACTGTCCAGCCAGCATGCACGTTCCTACAGAATCAGGCAGTCGTCTGCACCACACAGCGGGAGAGTAGCGAGGCTGCAAGGACCCCCCCACCCCACCCCCATCAACAGCCTCAGCCTCAGTCTGTCAGACGCCAAAGCCTAGCCTCCTCCAAGGTCAGCTGGGGTGGACATGGCCAACCATGGCCAACAGAGGTCAGCATGGCAAAGACCTCATATTTCCTTGGAACTGTATGCCGAGTCACAGGGACCCTGAGTCAGGAGACACTGCCATCCTCTCAACTAAAATTACTGTTGAAATTCAAGATTCATGTGCCTCCAAGGATATGGAAAAGGTTCCAGTACCACAAAAGACCTTGGACTACAGCTGACCACCATCTGTCAAAAGGTCCGGGTACCTCAATAGACTAGAATTTGGATTCGACTGATAGTTCCCATTCTCAGCCACTAATAGGCCTTAAAGTGGTAGATCATTTAATTAATGACCACAAATTCTTCCGTAAAGTATGCAGGCCCCTTTGTACTGGGGTCTTGGATCAAGACTGGCCTCCATCCTGGATTGGTCAGTTGCGGTGTGACTTGTTGAGTGTGCAAGAAACACACTGTGGGGGTTTGGAAGTCCTTGCTCTCATGGTACATGGCCCTGAGACCGCCAGGGAAGAAGGCTGTACAGGAAGCCACAGGCAGGGGACAGAGGCTCTGCCAGGCGTGAAGGAAGACAATTTTGCACTGTCCAGACCAGCAGACCCTCCAGCGAGGCGCAGCCACGTGAAGGTGCCTGAGACAGCCAGCAGAGAAATAGCCCCGCCACCCCATGAAAACCTGACCAATAAAAAACTACTGGTATTTAATTAAGCCAGTAAGATCAGGGATCATTTATTGCACAGCTGTTCTTGGCAAGTGACTTAACCTCGTGGGTTTTGGCTTTCTGACGAATGGAATAATACTAATAGTTCTGAAATATCCAACATCAAAGTGCTTTTGAACTCCAGGTGCCACGCTACATAAATGTTAAATCCCTAAGATTAAAAGTCTGATAATCTAGTGCAAAAAACAAAAATATTAAGTATAAAGGATGGCAAATGAGAATTACATATTGAAAAAGTCTGTAAGCAAGTCACAAAAGAGTAAATATTCCACTCACATGATGTAGCTGTAATGATCAAATTCAGAGTCAGAAAGTAAAAGGGCAGTTGCCAGGGGCGGAGTGAAGGAGGATGGGAAACTGTTGCATAATACAGTAAGACATAGGGATGATGAAAATATGGATGGTGGTGATAGTTGCACAACACTGTGAATGCACTTAATGCCACTGAACTGTACACTTTAAAATGATTTAAGCCTGGCCTGTGGTGGGGCAGTGGGTAGAGCGTCAACCTGGAATGCTGAGGTTGCCAGTTCAAAACCCCAGGCTTGCCTGGTCAAGGCACATGGGAAAAGCAACTACTATGAGTTATTGCTTCCCTCTCCTCTCCATTCCCCTTTCTCTCCTCCAAAATCAAAATATTTTTAAAAATGATATAAGTTGTTAATTTTTGTGTATATTTTACCATACATGCAAAAAAAAAAGAAAATCTGTAACAAACTATATCAGTAATGCATCATTTACCTAACATCTGTTTAACTAAAGGTATCCCTCCATGATTCAGAATTTTACAATTTTGTCTGTTTCACAATTTATCCATTTGGGATAGAAATCTTGATAAGATCTTATCATGCCTTGTTTTTCTGGATAAAGAGGGCACACCTATTTTATCTTTAGAAAATAAAGTGTCTTCGTTCCTGGTCAGGGCACACAGGAGAAGCACCCATCTGCTTCTCCACCCTTCCCCCTCTCCTTTCTCTCTGTCTCTCTCTTCCCCTTCCACAGCCAAAGCTCTACTGAAGCAAAGTTGGCCGGGGCGCTGAGGATGGCTCCATGGCCTCTGCCTCAGGTGCTAGAATGGCTCCGGTTGCAGCAGAGCAATACCCCAGATGGGCTGAGCATTGCCCCCTGGTGGGCATGCCGGGTGGATCCCAGTTGGGCGCATGCGGGAGTCTGCTGCCCCCAACTTCTCACTTCAGAAAAATACAAAAAAAAAAAAAGGAAAAAAAGAAAAGAAAATGAAGTGTCTCCATCCATTCCCCCTGGCACATCTCCCTTCCCTCCAGGGGGGGGCCCTTCTCCGCCATTCAGGCCCTGCTCTCTTCTGATCACCAAACCTCTGTGCCTCCACTGGTTGTCTGTATTTGGATAATCAAGGTTTTTAGGTCTCCTGTATTCTAAAACAAAACCTAACAAGAAACCCTCCTTCCCTTAATGGTTTAATTCTGCAAGAACAGCCCATATCCCTTCCTTCCCACCCTGGTCATCTGGCAGCTGCCCCTTAACACTGCAGGCGCCACTCTCCTCGCTGGCCTCCATGCGGGGTCAGCACCGCTGAGTAGGCCCACAAACCACGTTCCCCTCTGAAACACTTGCCCGTGACGGTGTGTGGTCAATCTGTACAATGGAATTTATTCAGCACTAGAGGGATGAAGTTCTGGCACGTTACAATGTGGATGAACCTTGAAAACATGAAGCTCAGCGAAAAAAGCCAGAAATAAAAGGTCATACATTGTGTGATTCATTTATAGGAAACGTCCAGAAAAGGCGGATCCATGGAGGCAGAACGCAGATTAGTGGTTTCATTGAACTGGGCAGCTGCTAAGGGGGGGTTCTTTGGAGGGTGATAAAAATATAAAACTGATTGTGGTGATGGCTGTATAACTCTACGAATACACTAAAAACACTGAATTATATACTTTAGATGGGGGAATTGTATGGTATATAAATCATATCTTAATAAAGCTGTTTAAAAATCCCTATAGGCATGGCTCCGGTCCCCAGGGTCACTTGAATGAAAACCCAGTTTTCTACAGCATAAACAGGCTTCTGACTCCTGGGTGTGGTTTTCTCATCAAAGGAGAGGGGTGAACTAAATTATGTATTGATATATTTTATAAGTTGCTAATATTATATTGTAAAAACTATAGAGAAAACATTTTTAAAATGTTAAGAACAGGTTCTAGCTGGCGACTCAGTTGGTTAGTGTCATCACAACACACAAGGGTTGCTGGTTCAATCCTGGGTCAGGGCACATGCAACTATCAACCAATGAATGCATAAATAAGTGCAACGACATATTGATGTCTGCCCCCATCTCTCTCCCCCTTCCTCTCTCTCTCTCTCTAAAATCGGTCAATTAAAAAATGTTAGCCTGGGCCCTGGCCGGTTGGCTCAGTGGTGGAGCGTCGGCCTGGTGTGCGGGAGTCCCAGGTTCGATTCCCGGCCAGGGCACACTGGAGAAGTGCCCATCTGCTTCTCCACGCCCCCCCTCTCCTTCCTCTCTGTCTCTCTCTTCCCCTCCCGCAGCCAAGGTTCCATTGGAGCAAAGATGGCCCGGGCGCTGGGGATGGCTCCTTGGCCTCTGCCCCAGGCACTAGAATGGCTCTGGTCGCGGCAGAGCAACGCCCCGGAGGGGCAGAGCATCGCCCCCTGGTGGGCAGAGCGTCGCCCCTGGTGGGCATGCCGGGTTGATTCCGGTCAGGCGCGTGCGGGAGTCTGTCTGACTGTCTCTCCCCGTTTCCAGCTTATATTAAGAAGTAAAAAAAACCCAAAAAACTGTTAGTTTGACCAGGTGGTAGCACAGTGGATAGAGTGTCGGACTGGGATGCAGAGAACCCTGGTTCGAGACCCTGAGGTCACCAGCTTGAGTGCGGGCTCATCTGGTTTGAGCAAAAGCTCAACAGCTTGGACCCAACGTCATTGGCTTGAGCAAGGGGTTACTCGGTCTGCTGAAGGCCCATGGTCAAGGCACGTATGAGAAAGCAACCAATGAACAACTAAGGTGTTGCAACAAAAAAACTAATGATTGATGCTTCTCATCTCTCTCTGTTCCTGTCTGTCTGCCCCTGTCTATCCCTCTCTCTTACTCTCTATTTCTGAAAAAAAAAAAAAAAAAGTTAGGGCCTGACCTATGGTGACGCAGTAGATAAAGTATCGACCTGGAACATGGAGGTTGCTGGTTTGAAACCCCAGGCTTGCCCTGTCAAAGCACGTGAGAAGCAACTATGAGCTGATGCTTCCCATTAAGTCCCTCCTCCACACCTTTCTCTCTCTCTCTCCTCTCTCTAAAATCAATAAATAAAATCTCCTAAAAAAATGTTAAGAACAAAATATTAGCAAATCGCCCATAATCCTACTTGCATGCAGCTATTTACATTCATGTATCTATACCATTAACATTTTATTTTCTGTTGCACACACATTGTATACTGCTATTATATACTATGTTAGAATGAGCAGACAAGATAGCGAGAGACCTTGTAAAGGAGCAAAGCAGTATGTAATGTAGGCCCATTAAACAGTTATGAATACGCAAATCTAAATCCTCAGCAGTAATACTGTAGAAGACCACAAGATAGCGATGTTGCCCATTAAAAGTGAACGTACTTCATCTTTGGTAAAAATTAAATGCAGGAACAATGTTTCCACAAGAATTTGGAAGTTTGAAAGCGTCACAAAAATAATTCAAGAATAATTCCGAAATATTTATATTTACAAAACTTGTTAGAAAGCAGAATCCAATTAACAAATTCAGTAAAGACTATTTTTTATAAGCTCAATCCATTTTTCTTCTCTTTTTGACTCCAGTCATATTTTCTATTTAGTGACTAATTTTATTTTATGTACTTGTGATTTTAAAAATACCTTAAAGAACCAGGGAGAAATATCTCAAAATGTTAATAGTAGTAAGAACAGTGATTTATTTTTCCTTACATTTCTTCTGTTGTTTTCAAAATTGTTTACAATGTGCATAAATTCTTTTTACAGTGGGAAAATATTACATGCTCTAAAGATAAGCTGTTTCTCCTTGCTTGGTAATTTTTTTTTCTTTAACTCTGTAACTGAGAAAAAGAAGGGAACATTCCTTTGTGACATGATAGCATACAAGAAAATAAAGAGTGATGTAAAATAATAGAGCAGAGAAATGAATAAAAATCTAGTATATTGAAATCCCTGTTGTGGATTTCCGTAGCCTCAAAGATATCTCCCCGGCCCTGGCCAGTTGGCTCAGCGGTAGAGCGTCGGCCTGGAGTGCGGGGGACACGGGTTCGATTCCCGGCCAGGGCACATAGGAGAAGCGCCCATTTGCTTCTCCACCCCCCCTCCTTCCTGTCTCTCTCTTCCCCTCCTGCAGCCAAGGCTCCATTGGAGCAAAGATGGCCTGGGCGCTGGGGATGGCTCCTTGGCCTCTGCCCCAGGCGCTAGAGTGGCTCTGGTCACGGCAGAGCGACGCCCTGGAGGGGCAGAGCATCGCCCCCTGGTGGGCAGAGCATCGCCCCTGGTGGGCGTGCCGGGTGGATCCTGGTCGGGCGCATGCGGAAGTCTGTCTCTCCCCGTTTTCAGTTTCAGAAAAATACAAAAAAAAAAAAAAAAAAAAAAAAAAAAAAAGATATCTCCCCTCAAATATTTATTATATAGGGAAAGATAGTAACTTGGCAGTGAAGAAATCCCACAGACACCCCTTTAAGTGAGCAAGGTCAACTTCATCAGTAAACAGACACACTAACTCAGTGACCTCCTTGATAAAAGTCACTGAGAAGGACACATCATCTCTGTAACAGTCCTGCCTAAAACATGCACCCCTATTCTAGTCAGACAAGCCACATAGAGGGACGGTCTACAAAACAACTGACCAGGACACTTCAAAACGGTTAAGGTCACTGAGGACAAGGAAAGGCTGAGGACCTGTCCCAGACCGGCTCAGACTGAGAAGATGTGACATCTAAATGTAACCTGGGATCCTGGAACAGAAAAAGGATGCTAGGTGAAGAGCTGCTAAGATCTGAGCAAGGTCAGTGGTTCAGGTTCATAGTATTGTACTGATGTTGATTTTCTGGATTTGATCATCGTACAATGTTAGTTAAGTAAGATGCTGACATTCAGGGAGACCGGGTGATGGGTTACGGGAATTCTTTGTACTATTTTTGCAATTTTTTAAAAGTCTAAAATTAAGTCAAAAGAAAGGGTTTTTGAAAACTCAAGTTTCAAACTTATGGACACAATGAAAGTTGACAGAGAAAATAAGTCACTCAGAGACTCCCTGGGTGGAAGGGACGAAGAGAGGATTAAAGTGAGAACCACCAGTTACAGAGGAAACTGAGGCACAGAGTTGCAGCCGGACCTTCAGAGTAAGTTGTCAGCGGCATGATGCGTCCCTACAAGACCAAATATTTTACGGTTTAGCACAGTGGCGTCCAGCTGATCTGGCCAATGGGAGGTACCGTGGGAGACTGGAGGGTGAGTAAGGAGGGTGTCTCCCCAGTTACATGCCCAGTGTGGTCCAACCAGTGCTGTCTGCTCCAGCTTTGCAGGGTTCCCCGCCTGGCACCCTGGGTCCCTGGCCTGGCTGTGGTGGCACCATCTAGCCACTGCTAATCTCTGGGGTGCTAGTCATTCTTGTTTGGCTTCTCAGCTCTTCCACCACCAGGGAGAGCAATGAAATTCCTAGCTGGAATCTTACAGTAGTTTCTGTTTTCCCAGTTGGATTCTGACCAATAATAAATCCTTCACGAGTCTGAAGGACTGTGATTCCAACATTAATTATTTACCAAATAGCAGTTTTGTGCCTGGCACTAAGCTAAGGACTTTGCAGGCGTGATTTCATACCACCTTCCAAACAGCATCATCAAGTAGAGTGTACTGCTCCTTGACATTACAGAAGAGGAACATAGGCTTAATTTTAGGTTTCTGAGACCAACAGCCAGGTCAACAAAGGACAGACAAGAGTCAGTATTCAAAACTCCTGGGTCTGCCTTTAGGGCCTAAACCCTTAAAATGGGTTAAAATAGTTCCCACCATAGGTATCAATCAATGTAGTGGGTTAGGACTGGTGGCTCTCAGTCAGGGTAATCTGCCCCACAGGCAACATTTGGCAATGTCCGGAGACATCCTTGGTTGTCACAACTGGGGGGCAGGGCATGCTACTAGTATCTAGTGGTTAGGGGCCAAACAGATTACTTCTACTCATCCCACAGTGCCCAGAGCAGCCTCTCCACCCCACCCACCTCAAGGAAGGAACTAGTTTAAAATGCCAACAGTGCCAAGACTGAGATACCCTGCTTAAGACCAGTGTTTAAAAAATGAAATAGAGAGTATCCATATCATGAAGCTCACTATAGTTTTATCTTTAATTAAAAAATTTTTTTTTAAATTTATTGAGTTTAGAGAGTGAGGGAAAGAGAGAGATAGAAACATCAATTTGTTGTTTCATTTTCTCATGCATTTATTGGTTGATTCTGACCAGAGGTGGAACTGGCAATGTTGGCATATCATCAGGTCAATGCTCTAACCAACTGGACTACCCAGCCAGGGATAGTTTTCCTTCTTTCTTTTTCTTTTTAATATTTTATTTATTGATTTTTATGGAGAGGTGCCTAGATTTTACACTCAAAATTCTAGAGAGGGACTCAAGAATCTAGATTTGATATCAGTGGGAAAGTCATGATTTTATCTTTTTTGAAATGATCCTTTAACAATTTAACAAATTTCAGACTCTGGGGTATCGTGGGAACCTCAAGAAGACAGGGACTGGAATAAATTTATAAGTGGCACACGTAAGATCTGGTGGAGAGAGCTTCCTGGCCATGGCTTCTATACCTCAGGAGAGCAAATGCTGGACTTCAAAATTAAATCTGAGATTCCTTATAAAGCCTTCCAGCAAAACTAACTCAAAAAAGCCTATATGGTGAATGAACACACTTGTTGCACCTAGGCAAAAAATCAAGGCCAAATCTAATGAGACCAGCCTTACTTCATGATCAAAAATATCTTTCATTGGCCTGACCAGGCGGTGACACAGTGGATAGAGCGTCGGATTGGGATGCAGAGGACCCAGGTTTGAAACCCCAAGGTCGCCAGTTTGAACGTGGGCTCATCTGGTTTGAGCAAGGCTCAACACCTTGAGCCCCAAGGTCACTGGCTTGAGCAAGGGGTCACTCAGTCTGCTGTAGCCCCCCCAGTCAAGGCACATATGAGAAAGCAATCACTGAGAAACTAAGGTGCTGCAACAAAGAATTGATGCTTCTCATCTCTCTCCCTTCCAGTCTGTCTGTTTCTCTCTGTCTGTCACAAAAATAAATAAATAAATAAAATAAATAATCTTTCATTGAGATGATCAGATTGTAAGAAAATTTGTTCAATGGAAAATTAGAGAATTGATAACAATGCAAAATAATCCAGTCTACAGACAATAAATTCTCTCTTTCCATGTAGATAAAGACATGTAGATGATTATTCTGGCTGGAAAAAGCCAGTTTTTTAAAACCGAATATAATTTTTTTTTTTTAATTTCTTATTTATTTATTCATTTTAGAGAGGAGGGGAGAGAGAGAGAGAGAGAGAGAGAGAGAGAAGGGGGAGGAGCAGGAAACATCAACTCCTATATGTGCCTTGACTAGGCAAGCCAGGGTTCTGAACCGGCAACCTCAGTATTTCCAGGTTGACACTTTATCCACTGCGCCACCACAGGTCAGGCCCGAATATAATTTTTTAAGTTGAATTTATTATGGTGACATTAGTTAACATAATTATACAGGTTTCAGGGGCCCAATTCTACAACACCTCTCTGTATACCATATTGGGCGTTCACCCCCAGAAGAAGCCAGTTTTACTTCCATCTGCACATTTCAACATTCCTGACCTATACCCTTCTAGAATCTTCTTTGGGTTCTCTTGCAAAGTGGTTGTAAGATCTTACCGGTTTCTTGATTCATGAATTGTATAAAAGCTTTCACGTGTGTTCATTTTATATTATTTCCACTCTTTTGGTCTAAGGCTCTGCTTTTCATTGGTCCTATCATCATTGGGTTCCAGTCAATAATTTAAAAAATTGCATCAGCTATACCAGAGGTCCCCAAACTATGGCCCGCGGGCCACATGCGGCCCCCTGAGGCCATTTATCCGGCCCCCGCCGCACTTCCAGAAGGAGCACTTCTTTCATTGGTGGTCAGTGAGAGGAGCATAGTTCCCATTGAAATACTGGTCAGTTTGTTGATTTAAATTTACTTGTTCTTTATTTTAAATATTGTATCATAGTTTTTTTTATAGTCTGGCCCTCCAACAGTCTGAGGGACAGTGAACTGGCCCCCTGTGTAAAAAGTTTGGGGACCCCTGAGCTATACCAATCTCTAGTGCATGTAATAAAAGTGAGTGTTATCATATGAAATCTTATTTGTTATACATATGTAAATTCTACATGGATTTGAATTTTTTATTTTGGATGGTCATTGTTTTGAGGTAAATCCTTGGGCCCTAATGTATTTATTTTATAACATTTAATTTTTACTCAATAAAGATTTCTTGAGTGTCTGAAGTGTTTTTAAGTCAGGCAGATATAAATGGAAAGTTTAAGAGCTTCAGTTACGGCTGGTCACTCTCTTATCCTCTCTCCCCTTCCCCCAAAACTGAGGGATAGGGTAATTTGAGGGCAGTATTCAGACTACCTGCCCCGATAATGGGGTCTGATAATGTTGGTGGTTCCAAAGGGCTCAGTATAAACTCAACACCCAGGAGACAGCCCTGGGTCCAAGCCCTAATCAGTAAGATCCTGAAAAGCAGAGCCTGGCTCAGCAGCTTGTGGTGGGTCAACAGAATTACCTTCATACAAGAGAGCAACAACCACCATCGTCAGGTGCCAACACCCAGGTCCTTTGTGATGGTTTGCTGGGTGGGGGGCCTGGGGTAAATCCCACCACCTCTCTGGGCTGGTTTCACCTGCGAACCAGGAAAAGTAGCAAATAAGATATTGTATGTAAAATTCTTCCATAAACTGTAAAGCATCACATAAGAACAAGGAATCTAGGCCCCAATAGAGGTCCTGAAGAGTGAGAGAAGAGAATATCATGATGTCTGAAAAAGCTCCTGGATTATTCAAACTGCCGTCTTCCACCCTCCCCCACTAATGAGCTACGTGGGTTAGAGGTACATTGTCAGGGGCCCATGAAACCTTCTAGGATTCTATGCACTAGTCTGAGTGTGTATACAGACACTATTCTTGGAAAAATTTGAAGGTGGTAGTGATCAAGATTAAGAACTGCTATTCTAAAGTAGTGCTTCTCAAAATCAGCACCACTGCATTTTGCACCAGCTAATTCTTTGTTGTGGGGCTGTCCTGTGCGATGAAGGATGTTTACCAGCATCCTTGGCCTCTGCCTGCTAGATGCCAGGAGCAGCCCCCAAGTCCTGACAACCAACACTATGAATGTCCCTGAAAACCACTGCTCCAAAACAATTTAGAGATGAACTCCAGAAAGAGATTACAGCCAATGGAACTCCTCACCCCCAAGCCCCCAACCCCCCTATTTTTACTCCTCCCTTACCAGGACTAATGTATTCTCAAATCTCATTCTCACTACACCTGATCCTATCATCTTCCATGCCTTCCACTGAAGTCCACATCACCTCAGCACTTCAATCCCCACCACCTCCCTAAATGGTCTTCCCTTCTAGCGCCCAATCCTCCCAATTCTCCCTATATAATGCAGTACTGACAGGTTAATCTCCCTCAAGTTCAACTTTAATCATTTCTCTCTCCAATAAAAATGATCTCTATCTCTGTTATAAAAGCTCCACAATCTAGCCCCAACTTCATACACTATCTCTTCCCCTAGTTTTACTAGGAGCTTCTGGAAGGGAAACAAGAGAAACCTGATTGAATTAAACCAGAAAATTCAAATCAAGTCCTGGAAATGGTTTTATCCCTGAAACACAGAAATGTCAAAATAATATATATACCTTTTAGAAGGTTACAAGTGATTCTCTGATTATTGGAGCTCAGCATCCTCCAAAGACAAGGAGTAAAAAAAGCAAAAGACTGATGGTTAAAGCAAGCCTTAGGAACTACGGTCATACCAATTAGGCCCTGAAATAAATTTCACGGGTTAGCAATAAACTTGTTGTGGAAAGAATAGAATAGGATAGGATAGGATAGGATAGAATAGGCTGGGTTAGAATGGAACAGAACGGAGTTTATTAGGTGCGTCATGTGAAGTTAGGGTAGTATCTTCTTTTCATTAATCCATATCTACAGGCACAGGGTTTACATGCAAAATATATTTCTTTATGTAAACTGAAAAAAAAAGTTTGAAAGCCACAACGGACAATCTACATACGCAGAAGTGGAAGGAGGGATGTAACAAAAGCAGAAAGTGCAAGGTCACTGATACCTCCAGAGCCACAAAGATGGGTACCAGGGTGGAGGCAGTATGCGGTAGGTTGGACACCCCCGAGGAAGAAGGGCCAATGCAGGGCTCCCTGATTTGGGGTGTCAGGGGGTCAGTCCCAGGGTGGGTGGGGTAGGGTGGGATGGGAGAAAGAGGGGCGAGGAGAAAGGAGGTCAATCTCGGGTGAAGGACAAGGAGGCGGCCTAGGCACCGGGACCCAGAGTCTGGGGACCATCCGTCTCTCAGCATCAGCAGCCCTTGGGACAGCTGGGAGAGTCGCGTCCACGCCATGGGACCCGGGACCATCACCACCCACTGGGACCTGTCCTTACCGGGCACCGGCCGACTGGCGACGGCAACGGGGCGCTTCCTTTTCGGTGACCGAGCCGCTGCACGTCTTCCGGCCTCGGCCACTGCAGCAACAGGCATCAACCTTGCGACCCAGGGCCCTCAGGCCACCGCTGCTGGAGCTCCCGATTCCCGCCCCCCACATACTCCCTCGGGAGCGAGCCCCGTGCCCGCGCGCGCCGTCCCACGGGTTGTCGGGAGCGCGCACCACCCCGTTGGGATGCCGGCCTCCCGGAACGCCTAAGCGAGCTCCTGGTGAGCATGCGCAGCAGAGCCCATTTAGGGGGACGAGCTCCGCTTCTCCGGGTCTTTCCTATGCCGCGCGGAGCTGGAAGCCGGACCAATAGGTGCGGAGAGGTGGGGGTAGGGCTCGCAAAAGAGGCGGGGAAATTCCAGGATTGGGTGGCGGCGTCCCGAGCGGAGCCTCAGTAGGACCTGTGGCTTGGGCTGGGGGTCGCGAACCCGTAGTTGTCAGACAAGTGGGGGTTAGGGGGTTTAATTGGGAGCCACAGACCTGCTCCAGGATTTGACTCCGCGTTTACCAAGCGGGAGCATTTGTTTAAATGCATCATTAGGCCCATCACTTTCCTTAGCCAGGAGAAGGAATTTTCTTATGCACCTCATTGAAACCTTAAATGACCCCACCCCAAGCGGGGTCAATTTGAGATTCAAAATAAATAATTATAATGGATTATAACCCTGAATAAAATAAGAATTCTTGAGTCGGCCCTGGCCAGGTAGCTCAGTTGGTTAGAGCGTTACCCTGATATGCCAAAGCCATGCGTTCGATCTCCGGATCAAGGCACACACAAGAATCAACCAGTGAGCCCTGGCTAGTGGCGCAGTGGATAAAGAATGATCCAGGAGCTGAGGTTGCGACTCAATCCCGGGGTCGCCGGCTCGAGCTAAGGTCAGGGCACGAATGGAAGCCATCAATAGGTACACAGCTAAGAGGAGCAACAGTTGATGCTTCTCTCTATCTCCCTCCTCCCCCAGCCCCCCAAAAGAATTAACCAATGCATGCATAAATAAATGAACAAATAGATATATTTCTCTCTCTCTCTCACTTCCTCTCTCTCGAAAAATCCATTTAAAAAAACCATGTCAATACTGATGTAAATAGCCTGACCTGTGGTGGCACAGTGGATAAAGTGTCAACCTGGAAACGCTGAGGTTGCCGGTTCAAAACCCTGGGCTTGCCTGGTCAAGGCACATATGGGAGTTGATGCTTTCTGCTCCTCCCCCCTTCTCTCTCTCTCTCTCTCTCTCCCCTCTCTATAATGAATAAAAAAAAAATACTGATGTAAATAAGTAAATGGGGTAGAAGGGAAAGCATTTTCTTACAATAGAAAAGACACATAAGCTTATTTTATATATATATGATTGCCTTTTCCTATTGGACATTTCGTTTCTAAACCTATTATTAATATTGCTGCTGTGGCTGGCATCATTCCTAATATTTGGAGAATATGGATGAAAAATACATAAGAATCATTTATATACTTCTTGCAACTTTTCTGTAGGTGTGAAATTATGTCAAAATAAAACGTCGGAAAAACAAAACTATCCGCCACTTTGGCATTCTGGGGAGGAAAGACATCTTTTTCGCATTGGTCCCTCCCTCGTCCATGAGTCCAGCCTTGGCCCATTGGTCCCGACCATGTCCTTCGGTCCATCAGTCGCTCTTTGCACAGCCACATGACACTTATTATTATCATTCAATCACCCTGTGCGGTGGCGCGGAGAGTTGCGGGGTCTCGGTACTGCTTTCCTAGACACTTGGCGGTGGCGGCAGGAGCTGCCCCAAACGCTAAACACCTGCATGTTGCCGGGATGCCTCGCTTCCCCTTCCTCCCGCTCAGCGACCTGGGACCTCGCTCACCAAGACGATCCCCAGCCCTGTGGGACCGCTTTCTCCATCCGCTCCCCTTCGCCCGGCAGGGCCCCTAGTCTTCTGGCTGAGCGTCCTCAGCCTCGGAGTTTGCAGAGTAAAGACGCCGCTGCTTCTCTTCAGGAAACTCCACGCTCCGCAGACACCCCTCCCCTCCGCCTCCCTCCGGTTGCTCTAAAGCAGCTGCTGGAAGCGCCCCCTGGCTCTACGAAGGTGCATGTCTAGGTCCCCTGGGGCCCTCCCGCTAGCTCCTTGGTTCTAAATTCTCCACTTGCTCTATCGAGTCTCTTACCCGCCTTCTCCCGCACCCTTTCCCACGCTCTGCTCCCTGCCTGCATCCTCCACGTCTTCCTCTCACACTTACGCTCCGCCCAACCCCGAACCCCAGCCCTCCACCGGTGCTCTGTGTCCTGTAGCCCTTTCTCACCCCTGCACCTCGCTGTGCTCCACGCCCCATACCGCAGGGACCGACATCGACAAAGCTCCCGGCCCTGGTGATGCTGAGTTTCTGTTATGCGAGGCAGGGCAGGAAGCAATAGATAAAAACACTGAGTTACTGGTCTGTTGGAAGTAGTACGTTCTTATTGAATATAAACTGTAATTGAAAAATAAAATTTAAATTAAGAAAACGAACTGCTATCGATAAAAAAAATGGAGGACATGTGGCTGCAACTTGTGCTAGACTTTAAGTTGGAAGACGACAAGGAGTAAGACTCTCACCCGCATTCTCTCGGTAGTGGGCCATCTCTGCCTGCCAATCGCCCGCCTCCTCCCCATGCAGAAGGCACCTTAGAGCCGGTGCCCGATCCTTAAGATGCTTGGATGAGTGTCTTGAGTCTGTAGCGTAGGAAAGACGGAGACTGCGTTAGAAAAAATGGCACTCTGGAGGCCCTCAAGGCCTAGGTTTTGGGGAGGTGCCTGAATCGCGGCTGAGTACGCCAGCACCCCCTCCGGCTGCCAGGACCATCAGCCACACTCACAGAGTCGCCGCGGGTGGAGAACCTGGAGTCCCATGACGAGCTCTCCAAAGCAACCAAGGGAAATGCAACTCTCCAGAGAAAACACGCACTAAGTTGTGCACTCAAGAAGGAAGTGGAGGGTGCTGTTATTATTATTATTTTCTAACGATAGCACCGGCTGTTGGCAAGGATATCTGAGAGCCCAGTATTCACAGGCACTCTCACTTCTAGAGCTTTGTTCTAGAAAAGCCAAATGCTGTTTAAAACAGCGATTTTCAACCGCTGTGTGGCAAGAATCTTTAAAACATGCTAATCTGACTATTGAGTCAGGAGCACTGAATTCTTTTTAGTTTAAAAAAAAAAAAAAAAAAAAAAAAAAAAAAGATGCCTGACCAGGCGGTGGCGCAGTGGATAGAGCATCGGACTGGGATGCAGAGGACCCGCGTTCGAGACCCTGAGGTCGCCAGCTTGAGTGCGGGCTCACCTGGTTTGAGGAAAAGCCCACCAGCTTGAACCCAGGGTCGCTGGCTCCAGTAAGGGCTTACTTGGTCTGCTGAAGGCCCGCGGTCAAGGCACATATGAGAAAGCAATCAATGAACAACTAAGGTGTTGTAATGTGCAATGAGAAACTGATGATTGATGCTTCTCATCTCTCTCCATTCCTGTCTGTCTATCCCTCTCTCTGACTCACTCTCTGTCTCTGTAAAAAAATAAATAAAAAAAATTAAAAAAAAAAAAAAGACAACACAACAATACAATAGCTGTCCGATGTGAATGAATAAAGAGTATACTTTTTTTTTTTTTTTTTTGTCAGGTCACCAAATAATATATTTTTTGGTGTGCTGCAGAATTTTAGTAATTAGTTCATGCGTGCCTGCTCCGGGAAGACATTAAGGTCCCCAAGAAGTGAAGGAGCAAGGAAGTGGCAGGAGGAAGAGGGAAAAGATTAGAGATGAGAGTGAATCTAGGTGAGAGTTACACCATGTTTCCTGCACTGTTCCTTCAATTTTTCTGTGAATTTGAAATGTTTCAAAATAAGGAATATGTTGACATCGCTGGCCCCAGTGTGTGGATTCCCGGCTTGGCTCAGTGATGGTTTCCTGTCCCATGGTCCTGAACACCTTCCAGGCAGATGATGGGCACCACCTGCCATGCAGGAGGAAGACAGGCCCTGGCTGTGCCCTCAAGCAGCTTCCAGCAGCCACCAAGACAGCCAGGCCCCCTTGGAACATGAGTGCCCATCCGGCCTGCAGCTTTCCTGGCAGCAACAGGAGGGGTCAGTAATGCCACACTAAGGTTTGGGAAGAGGCTCTGGTGGGTTGGCTCAGTGGTAGAGCATTGGACCCATGTGTGGTTGTCCCGGGTTTGATTCCTGGTCAGGGCACATAGGAGAAGTGACACTGTTTCTCCAATCCTCCTCCTCCCTTCTCTCTCCTTTTCTCTCTCTTCCCATGCCGTAGCCATGACTCGGTTGGAGCAAGTTGGCCCTGGGTGCTGAGGATGGCTCCATGACCTGCCTTAAGTGCTAAAGTAGCTTGGTTGCTGAGCAACAGAGCAACAGCCTCAGATAAGCAGAGCATAGGGGGCTTGCCAGGTGGATTCCAGTCAGGGCACATGTAGGAGTCTGTCTCTCTGCCTCCCCACTTCTCACTTAAGAAAAATTTTAAAATAGATAAAGTCCAGGAAGTGGGTAGGCCTGGGTTAATCCTCTGACCTGCCCTGGAGGGACTGCCTGTACGTCCGACTGAGTGGCATGAAGTCACACCTTGCCTGCCCCACTCCTCACTTCTTCACTGCTGCTTCCCTGGTGGCACTCTACCACCATCAGACCCCGAGTAACTCCTCCTGCAGTCTTACTATCAGAAAAAAAACATCCCACCAGAAGATGACTTAGAACTGAGGAAAGGAAAAATTGGTGAGTAAGGGGAATCTATTTAAATATGGAATTAAGACAAAAGAACATCTCAAATTATGGTTACAGAATATAAACGTTACACACATGCTGTGAAAATAAAATAGCAAAGTGGAGAGCTGGCAAGAAAAACATGCTGAGTAACTCACTCTCCTAAGAGGAAGTCAATAAATACTGATTACATTTGGGAAATGTTATTTTAAAACATAAGACCTCTAAACTCTGCACATTAAAAATAAGCCATTTCCTTGTGCCCAGTGGCAGTTTTCAAAGAATGAAGACTACATGCGGTGAAGCAACTGAGGCTGAAACCTTTCCAGTGGGGACCTTTATGGGATGCTGACTTCCCATAAAGGGAGGGGAACGGTGTGTTTCTTCACCTCCTCCTTCAAACGGGGAAGAACCCAGGGTCTGGGAAGGGGCTCAGGTTCCTGGTCATCTATCTCAGACCCCAAACCACCTGGAAGAAACATCACAGGAGCATCACATACTTCTGTCAGGGTCCCCACTTCCAGACTGCAGTCCCATCCCCTCCTCAGCACAACTGGTCTGCCATGATGGCAGGGTCTCTCTGCAGGGGGCTCTCAGGCCCTTGAGGCTGCCTGGATGACCTGAGCCTCGAGGGGGTCCAGCAGGAGCAGGCTGAGGCTCCAGCACGGGATGGGCTCTGGAGAGAGAGTCAGGGAGGGGTTGAATCAGCTTCCTAGGAGGTCAGGGCTGGAGGTCCACTGCCACCTTTCAGACCAAGGCAGCAGGAAAGCGAACCTCAGAGACCCACCTAGCCTCTGGGCCAGGGGCTACTTTTCCAGGCTGAGGGCCTCTAGGGGTGTGAGGTCCTAGGGTATGGAGGCCCCCAAGAGCCCCCTTTCCCAGGTCTGAGACATAGCCCAGGCCAGGCAGCCCCGAGGAAGGGCCCGGTGAGGGCTGGCGTGGTGAGGGCTCCAGGTATGTTGGGGGGTTGGAGATGGACCTCAAAGGACCCAGAATCCTGGAATTTTTACAACCTGTTCCTGATGAGATCTAGCATATAGCTTATTTTATTCTGTTACGATTTATTTTTCTGCTTACAAAAGTAACTTACACTTGAGCTGAAAACCATTACACAACGTTGAAAGTGAAAATCAGCTGGGGACTGGGCCCCAGGTAGAAGTAGTCACAGCCAAGTTCACTGACCCATCAAGGACATTGTGTCTGCAGTTGTCAGGGTTACGGGGCCTTGCTGGGCCCCACAGAGGATTCCTTCCCGCCTGCTGCGGCACTGGGGGCCGGTCTTCCCGCCAACTTTTCATCTTCTTTTTCTTCTGGAAGACAAGGGGGTGGGTCAGGCTGGTGTCAGGAGAAGGGAAGAGCAGGGACTGGGCCCGGAGCACTCGGCCCACCAGGGGATGTCCTGGGGCACCACTGACCAACTTAGAGAAGTCATTGCCAACTCCAGGGAGATGCCCCCAAAGGCCACAGAGGCTGCTGAAGTCATTTTCAGGAAACTCTGGGCTATATTTGGGCTGAGTACTTGGGAAGCTGGAAGCTGCTGCTATTTCCACTGCCAGGCTTGGGACGAAGCAAGAGGTCGGGAAGTTGTAGATCAGGTATAGCGGGAAAGACAGGGGGGGGGGTGTTGACTGCCGGAGTGCCTGCCTTAGGGAGTCTGTAGGGCTGAGAGGCAGTCCTTGCTCTGCTCTCTCTCTCCCTCTGAGGAAGGGTGGCTTGGTCCTAATTCTCACAGCACTGTGCGGTGGGGCCCACCTGGGCAGATGCCTAAGCAGAGGTCTCAGACAGAGCGGAAAAGACCTCAGAGATGATCCAACCCACTGAGTTGAGTGGGAAGAACAGGCTCTGAGCTCGATGTCCCCCCTTCACCCTCTGCAGTGATCAGCTGCTGGTCTCACGGTGCTAACTCGGCCTCTCAGCTCTGCTTCCCAACAGGTCATGGGACAGCACCCTCTACCCCCTGGGCTGGCAGGAGTTAGCAGTTAGACACATGGAGGCACCTGAACCAGAGCTGGCTGGTAGAGGTGCTCACAGGGTGAGTTGGGCATGCTGCAGAGGAGTCTCCAGGCTCTGGGGAGAGGGGGACAGAGAGCAAGGGGTAACGCAGGTCCCCTGTGAGCTCCAGGCCTGTAGCTAGGGATGCCCCAATCTCAGGGGCCCTGAAGTCTCAGCCTTGGGGAAGCAGTAGGGCCGCCCCATGACTTCAGATTACTCACCACTAAACTTTCATCGATTGGGAGGGGTCCCCTGCACTGTCCAGCTACCAGAGGAAAACCAAGAGGCTTTGCTTTCCCTTCCCTGAGGCTGACTGCAAGGCCGAGTGCACTGACTGACTGACTCCAAGGGGCGCCTGTCCAGAGGCAGCAAACAGGGCCAATTGCTGTGCCTTTTATTTGTTCTATCTTCTTAGGGCACGACAGACCCCACCTCCCGCTGGGGAAAACCCCCCAGCTCATCTCCTTCCCAGACACTAGGCCTTCCCTTCCCTGGGCATCCCTCAGGATTCCAAGTTCCTCTCACCTGCACCGAGCCTAGTGGAGGTGGGGGTGGGGGGGTCTACTTGGGGCCTCAAACAGATTCTGGCACAGACACATGCACACACAGACCCCCAAACACATAAGAGCTGACATGGACAGAAATAGGCCCAGGGACGAGGACATACAAGGACACACACATAGACACCCCTTCCCAGGCAAATCCAGATGTAGACATAGAATGGATACACACGTGTGGAGGCTACAAACACGCAGAGATTTACACTGAGGTGTAACGTGGAGAGAGAGAATACAACCAGACATGTTCACAGCACAGGCACACTCTTTCCAGACCCAGCCTAGCCTGTGTCCCCTTGGCTGCCCAGGTATCAGGGGACTTCCAGCCCCAGGAAGACTTGCTCACAACTTTGCTTGCAGGGGCCAGGGCCTCACCTGTGTCCAGCTTCCTGCGTTTCTGTTCAGGCTCCTGGGGGGGTGCCTCAATGGCACGCTGGGCCTCAGGGTGGATCTTGAGGAGGGCCTTGGCCAGGGTGGTGGGACCGGGCACACCCAGAGACATGATGCAGTGCACTCCTCTGCGCTTGGCTGCGGCCACTTTGGCACTGTCTTTGGAGGCTGTCAGCAGGACCAGTTTGGAGAACTTCTTTGGCTTGCTGGGGGCTGCTAGGATGACATCTGTGCCTGGCTCAGGGGACTCAGGGGACGGCTCCTGGCCGGCCTTCACACTCTCACCCTCCTGTTCACTGGCCTCAGGCAGGGGCATGCTGGCACAGAAAGCCAGACCACAGTAGATGGATTTCTCCTCCTCTTCCCTGGCAAAGAACCTGGCAGTCCAAGGGCTCTATCCTATGAAAGGAAGCAAACCCCCATCAGGAAAGCCTGAACTCAGAACAGATCTGAGGTGCAGGTTGGGTAGATGAGGCACCAGAATGAGCAAGGACCTGAATAAAGCTGGAGCATCAGCCCAGGTGCTGAGGATAGCTCGGATGGTCCGAGTGTCAGCCTCAGGTGCTGAAGATAGCTCAGTTGATTCCAGCATCAGCCCCAGAAGGGAGTTGCCTGATGGATCCCATTCAGGGCGCATGTGGGAGTCTTTCTCTCCATAATCTCTCCTCTCACATAAATAATAATAATAATAATAATAAGTATATATATAAGAAAGAAAACAAGGTCCTCATTCATATGCAACATAATATCACATAAGAAAATAAAGATTAATATAAGCCTAGGTAGGCCTGACCAGGTGTTGGCACAGTGGACAGAGTGTTGGCCTGGGATGCAGAGGACCCAGGTTCAAAACCCTGAGGTCACTGGCTTGAGTGAGGGCTCCTGGCTTGAGTGCAGGCTCACCAGTTTGAGCATGGGGTCACCGGCTTGAGTGAAGGATCAGACATGATCCCACGATCGCTGGATTGCACCCAAAGGTTGCTGGCTTTTGAAGCCCAAGGTTGTTGGCTAGAGCCCAAGGTTGCTGGCTTGAGCAAGAGGTCACTTGGTCTGCTGTAGCCCCCGGGGTCAAGACACATATGAGAAAGCAATCAATGAACAACTAAGGTGCTGCAACGAAGAAGAACTGATGTTTCTCATCTCTCTCCCTTCCTGTCTGTCTGTCCCTATCTGCCCCTCTCTCTGTCTCTCTCAGTCCTGTCTTGGCAGCAGTAAGTCACCTCTCTCATTCAGCCCTCACTTTCCTTCCATGTAAAGTGTGCCCCCAAACAGAGCTCTTGGGGAGTTGATGGAGCATTAAGACACTGATAACTGAGTTACTACAAACCAAGGACCGTGGGTGCTCAGCACAGGGCAAAGTGTTTCATGGGTTTTTCCATTTAACCTCCCAGCCCAAGTCATGAAAGGTCATCATTCTTACTGACCCGGCTTCCAGATGAGCGCACTGAGGCACACCAGGGCAACCACACTCCCACAGCGGCAGAGCTGGGAGTCTAGGTGAGAGAGATCTGGAGCTCACCTCCAAACGGCACCCGGTGTACCCTGTCCAGGTAACAGTCACTGGTGTTCCTGAGCTCCAAGCATCTGAGACAAGCACTGGGGACAGGAGCTCTGACTTCCTGGTGACCTTTCACCCTGACACTCTGCAGGCCACAGAGGGAACCAACCCTGAGGGCGGGACTCTGTGCACTCCAACTAGACCCTGCCCCCCCACCTTAGACCGTAGGTTGGGGCCACCCAGAGCTCAGGAGGTACCCCATGGGAGCAGCGACCTTGTGCCTGAGCTGGTGCTGGCGCTGCCTCCGCTGGGAGGGGACGAGGCTGTGGAGTTGTCTGGAGAATCTGTGGTCACTGAGGGCTCCCTGGCTTCTGATCTAAAGAAGCAGAAAGGCTGTCTGGTTAGCTCAGTCATTTAAGAGTGTCATCCCAAAACAACAAGGTTGTGAGTTCGATCCTCAGTCAGAGCACACACCAGAAGGAACCAAAAAATGCTCAACTAAGTGGAACAACAAATGCTTCCCTTCCCCCTACCCTCTCCCTCCATTCCTCTCTTTGTCTCTCTAACAATTAATAAAAATTAAGCCCTGGCTGAATAGCTTGGTTGGTTGGAGCGTCATCCCAGAACATGGAAATTGCTGGTTTGATTTGTCTTTCTGTCTCTCTGCCTCTCTCAAAATAAAAAAAAAGGAGCAGCAAGGACAGACACTGGGGCGAACTGGTCTGAATAGCAAGGCCCTGAGGCATGAGCTTTGAGTGGTCTTTTTTGTTTAGGGTCAACTGGGTGGTAGACAAATGGCAGATCTTCCCAGTTTACAGTGTTAACCCAGAAACAAGGCTGCAGCCTGGGGAGACATCTTGTCTGCCCTGTCCATGACCCAGGAAGCAGTAAGGCCCACAGATGTTTACTTGCATCCCTGGACCTGTTTCTTCAGCTGGCTTTGTGGTTATCACTGTTTCCTTCTTCCTGTGTCCTCACAGGTCTTCCCTGTGTGTACCTCTGTCCTGGTATCTTCTTGTGAGGACTCTGACCATACTGGGTCAGGGCCTACCCAATATAACACGATTTACCCTTAATTACCTCTTTTTTTTTTTTTAAAGAGACAGAGAGAGAGTCAGAGAGAGGGATACACAGGGACAGACAGACAGAAAAAAACGAATAAAGCATCAATCATTAGTTTTTCGTTGAGCATTGCGACACCTTAGTTGTTCATTGATTGCTTTCTCATATGTGCCTTGACCGCAGGCCTTCAGCAGACTGAGTAACCCGTTGCTTGAGCCAGCGACCTTGGGTCCCAGCCGGTGAGCTTTTGCTCAAACCAGATGAGCCAGCGCTCAAGCTGGCAACCTCGGGGTCTCGAACCTGGGTCCTCGGCATCCCAGTCCAACGCTCTATCCACTGTGCCACCGCCTGGTCAGGCCGTAATTACCTCTTTAAATGCTTTGTCTCCAATACAGTCAGAATCTGAGGTTCTGAGGGTTAGGACTTCAACATATAAATTTGGAGGCAGGCACAATTCAGCACACAACAACATAGAACATGGTAAATGCCCAAGAAATCATAGCTCGTGGTATCTCTCCATCTTGATCCCAAACTTCCTAGCACATTCAAAGCATGAGTATGCTCCCAGGGGGTGAGAGCACGCAGGGCCCGCACATGAGACCAGGGGCTATCTGCTCTGTAAGAAGCCCTCATGCCAGCTGGATCTTAGCACCAATGCCATACAGCTCCAAAGGTTCTGCCTGTCAGCCAGGGGAGCCAGAACAGGCTTATATGGATTTTCTTCCCCTTTGATCATAATCCAAAAAAGTGAAAAATGCTTATAGAAACCACCTTCATCCAGGAGCTACCAGTTTGAAAACACATTCCTGCACAATAAACAGCTTCCCACACAGCTGAGACCCCACGCTTAAGTTCTCGGGATTTGGTTTTCTAACCAAAGAAAAGCAAGACATAGATTATTGAAAGTTTTTGAAATATTCAACTGAAAAAAGGTTATATAAAATACATTAAACAATAATTGTAAATCCACATAGTCCCAGCATCTATCACAAACTGCTTTCATTTATGCAGTTTCATACATATATTTTTTTCATAGTTACAAGCAGTGGTGGGATTCAGCCAGTTCATACCAGTTCGGCAGAACCGATACCTATTTTTTTTTTTTTTTTAGTTCGGCGAACCAGTTGTTAAAATGGCACTTATTATTTTTTTAAAGACTTTATTCATTTTAAAGAGAAGAGAGAGAGAGAGAGAGAGAGAAGGGAAGAGGAGCAGGAAGCATCAACTCCCATATATGCCAAGCTAGGGTTTCGAACTGGCGACCTCCGCATTCCAGGTTGATGCTTTATCCACTGTGCCACCACAGGTCAGGCCACCAAAATGGCACTTATAATTAGGGTTCTCTCTAAGGTGGGCACCTGAGCAGCTGCCCAATGTGGAAATCACAAATTTACATTCCTTACTCTTTTTTAACATTCATCTGTGCAACAGCATATTCTAAGTGTCCGTAGTGATGTTCATTCCATCCAGAGGTGAAAAAACTGCAAGTGAGGATGCCAATCAAGAAGCAATATGAGGCCCTGACCAGTTGGCTCAGTGGTAGAGCATTGGCCTGATATGTGGATGTTCTGGGTTCAATTCCGGGTTAGGGCACACAGGAAAAGGGCTCATCTGCTTTTCCACCCCTCCTCCTATTGCTTCTCTCTCTCTCTCTCTTCTCCTCCCCTCCTGCAGCTAAGGAACAATTGGAGCAAGTGGGCCTCTGGCACTGAGGACAGCTCCATGGCCTCCACTTCAGGTGCTAAGAAGATCTCGGTTGCTGAGCAACAGAGCTATGCCCCAGATGGGCAGAACACCACCCTCTAGTGGGCTTGCTGGGTAGATCCCTGTGTGGGTACATGCGGGAGTCTGTCTTGGCTTCCCCTCCTGTTACTAAAATTAAAAAACAAAAACAAAATAAAAAACAGCCCTGGCTGATAGACTCAGCAGTAGAGCATTGGCCTGGTGTGTGGATGTCCTGGGTACAATTCCCAGCCAGGGCACACAGGAGAAGCACCCATCTGTTTCTCTCCCCTCCCCCCTCTCTTTTCTTTCTATCTCTCTCTTCCCCTCCCCCAGCCAAGGCTCCATCGGAGCAAAGTTGGCCCAGGCGCTGAGGATGGCCCCATTGGCCTCTGCCTCAGGTGCTAGAATGGCTCCAGCTGCAATGAAACAACGCCCCAGATGGGCAGAGCATCACCTCCTGGTGGGTATGCCGGGTGGATCCCAGTCAGGCTCATGTGGGAGTCTGTCTCTCTGCCTCCCCACATCTCACTTCAGAAAAATACAAAAACAAAACAAAACAAAAACAAACAAACAAAAAACAAGATGCAATACAGAAATATCTTAACAGTTTTATTATCTTTTGTCAGGTATTATTTAATATTTTTAATTAATATTTTAAAACTCTTCCTTATAACGTAATCTAGTTCTGTGAACCTCTTTTGTTCTTATTTAAGTATTAAATATATGAAATAATAAACTACCTTTCAGTGTATCTTTTTTATAGTACTTAAAATGGTCATTAGGACAGAGAACCGGTTGTTAAATTATTTGAATCCCATCACTGATTACAAGCAAAACTTTCAAATAATTGTGTTTCCCGTTTTTTTCCACTTATAAAAGTAGACATCACCAGCTTACGGACCAGATGCAAAGGCCTTTTTTTTTATTTTAATTTTATTTTATTTATTCATTTTAGAGAGAAAGAGAGCGAGAGAGAGAGAAAGGGAGGAGCAGGAAGCATCAACTTCCATATGTGCCTTGACCAGGCAAGCCCAGGGTTTCGAACCAGCAACCTCAGCGTTCCAGTTCGATATTTTATCCACTGCGCCACCACAGGTCAGGCCGCAAAGGCCTTTATAAAGTGCCTGAGCACAACTTAATTCACCCCTGTAGTTGTGGAAAATTCAATTTAAAACTTAGGCAATGTATTCTGGAAGGCCACAAGATGAAGACATTGCTCCTTAAAATAAACCATTTTTCCAACAGAGAGAGAGAGAGAAAGCAAGAGGTAAAAAGGGATATAAGAAAGCTTTAAAGTGTTTATATTTGGTTTACACAAAAGCATTGTTAGAAAGTCCAACGAATGCTCTCTTCCGCAGCCCATACACTGTCAAGTCCAATGAACACCTTTAGCTGATCTTTTCTAGGCTAAACTATGCATTTCCCCAAAAAAAGACCAAGAACTTTGGTCCCTCTCCTGTGTCTTTCTCAAGCCCTTGTCTTTCCTTTCCTTTATTCTCTATTCCAGGCATATTTGTCATGCATTTACTAATTTTGTTTGACCCTGTACTTAACTTCAGAAGCGGGTGCTTTCTAGTCTGTTCTCAAAGAATTATAGAAAAAGACACTAAAGCCTACTAAGAAGTAATTTATCAAAATATTAGCAGAGGGGGAAATCAGGGATTTCATTTTTTGCTAATTTTCTTTTTAATTTAATTTATTTTTTTTTATTTTATTTTTCATTTTTCTGAAGCTGGAAACAGGGAGAGACAGTCAGACAGACTCTCGCATGCGCCCGGCCGGGATCCACCCGGCACGCCCACCAGGGGCAACGCTCTGCCCACCAGGGGGCGATGCTCTGCCCATCCTGGGTGTCGCCATGTTGCGACCAGAGCCACTCTAGCGCCTGAGGCAGAGGCCACAGAGCCATCCCCAGCGCCCAGGCCATCTTTGCTCCAATGGAGCCTTGGCTGCAGGAGGGGAAGAGAGAGACAGAGAGGAAAGCGCGGTGGAGGGGTGGAGAAGCAAATGGGCGCTTCTCCTGTGTGCCCTGGCCGGGAATCGAGCCCGGGTCCTCCACATGCTAGGCGGACGCTCTACCGCTGAGCCAACCGGCCAGGGCCTAATTTTATATTTTTTTAAAAGACTTTATTCAGTGGCCCTGGCCGGTTGGCTCAGTAGTAGAGTGTCGGCCTGGTGTGCAGAGGTCCCGGGTTCGATTCCCGGCCAGAGCACACAGGAGAAGCGCCCATCTGCTTCTCCACCCCTCCCCCCTCCTTCCTCTCTGTCTCTTTCTTCCCCTCCCGCAGCCGAGGCTCCATTGGAGCAAAGATGGCCCGGGCGCTGGGGATGACTCCTTGGCCTCTGCCCCAGGCGCTAGAGTGGCTCTGGTTGCAACTGAGCGACGCCCCAGAGGGGCAGAGCATTGCCCCCTGGTGGGCAGAGCGTGGCCCCTGGTGAGCGTGCTGGGTGGATCCCAGTTGGGCACGTGTGGGAGTCTGTGTGACTGCCTCCCCGTTTCCAACTTCAGAAAAATACAAAAAATAATAATAATAAATAAATAAAAATGACATGTTTACTGAGACGGTAATTTTCTTTTTAGTCCACTACTTAAAAACCAAGGTTCCAGATCTGGCCAGTTGGTTCAGTGGATAGAGTGGCCTGGCATGCGGACGTCCTGGGTTTGATCCCTGGTCAGGACACACATGAGAATGGACTGTCTGCTTCTCTTCCCCTCTTCCTCCCCCAGCTCTCCCTCTAACCCTCTCGCAGTAAGTGGTTTGACTGATTTGAGCATCAGCATACCACCCCCCCCCCCGGGGTGCTGAGGATAGCTTAATTGATTCCATCATCAGCCCCAGGCAGGTGCCAGGTGAATCCTGGTCCGGGCACATGCAGGAGTCTGTCTCTCTATCTCCCCTCCTCTCACATAAAATAATAATTAATAATAAGAAAACATGTTCCCCATTCTTACGCAACATAATGTCACATAAGAAAATAAAGATTAATATAATCAACTAAAATTTTAAATGAGTAAAATTAACTAGAGAGAGAGAGAGTGAGAACACTCTCTGCCCCTCTGGAACTCCTGTCCAGGATCAACATTAAAGTAACCTGCCCAGCCTGACCTGTGGTGGCGCAGTGAATAAAGCATCAACCTGGAACGCTGAGGTCACCAGTTCAAAACCCCGGGTTCGCCTGGCAAGGCACATACGGGAATTGATGCTTCTTGTTCCTCCCCCATTTCTCTCTGTCTCTCTATCTCTATCTCTTTCCTCTGTAAAATGAATAACTAAAAAAAAAAAATCTTTAAAAACAAAATTAAAAAAAAATAAAGTAACCTGCCTAGAGCTATGTCATTGGTCCTCAAGCTGGGACCTGAGTCAGGAACAATAATCCTATGACATCAGCCCATACCTCCAGAACTATATACCCCAACAACCTTCCTTCCAGGTATCACCATCAACCCGGCTCTGACCCTGGGAAGACTGAGGTTTGGAAAATTAAGTAAGTGGTCCGGGACAGCAGAGCTAGCGGGAGCCAAAACTTGAGCCCAGGCCAGGCTGGTCCAGAGCCAACGTTCCTTCCTTCGCCCTGAGCAGCTGAGGCTTCAAGTGAGAAACGCCAGTTCCAGTGGAAACAGCATCCAGGACTTGAGAGTAAGTCCCCAGGAAATAACCCAAAGAATAAAACACATACTTGTAAGTCCGCACTCACACAATAATTGAATGAATAAGTAAATAAATGGGGGAAGGCCTGACTAGGCAATGGCGCAGTGGATAGAGCATCGGACTAGAATGCGGAGGACCCAGGTTCGAGACCCCAAGGTCGCCAGCTTGAGCATGGGCTCATCTGGTTTGAGCAAAGCTCACCAGCTTGGACCCAAGGTCGCTGCCTTGAGCAAGGGGTTACTTGGTCTGCTGTAGCCCCATGGTCAAGGCACATATGAGAAAGCAATCAATGAAAAACTAAAGTGCCACAACAAAAAACTGATGATTGATGCTTCTCATCTCTCTGTGTTCCTGTCTGTCTATCCCTATCTATCCCTCTCTCTGACTCTTGCTCTGTCTCTGGAATAAGTAAATAAATAAATAAATGGGGGAGAAGGGACAAGTCATTCTTATGAAGAATTCCATAAAGTAATGACTTCCCCCTTCAGGAGGTGAACATTAAGTCTGACCCTTGCTGGGGGGAAAAGAATAGACTTTTCAACAAATGTTGAATGCTGAGACAACTAGATATCAAATACAAAGGAACAAAGATGAACCTGCTCCTCACATCATACACAAAAATTAACTCCAAATATCATAGACTTAACTGTAAGAGCTAGTTGTATAACTATTATTTATTTTTATTTTTTTATTAAGTGAGAGGCAGGAGGCAAGAAGGCAGTAACAGACTCCCACATGTGCCCTGCCTGGGATCTACCCAGCAAGGCCCCTACAGTGGGGTGCTCTGTCCATCTGGGGCCACTGCTACATTGCTCTGCAACTGGGCTATTTCAGCACCTGAGGTGAGGCCATGGAGCCATCCTCAGCACCCGGGATCAAACTGCTGGAACCATTCAAGCCATGGCTGCAGGAGGGATGGGGAAGAGGAGGGGAGAGGGGTGGAGAAGCAGATAATTGCTTCTGCTGTGTGCCCTGGCTGGGAATTGAACCCAGGAATTCCACATGCCAGGCAGATGCTCTACTGCTGAGCCAACCAGCCAGTGCTGTAAAACTCTTTTTTAAAAAAGGTAGCAGTCTGACCAGGTGGTGGTGCAGTGGATACAGCATTGGACTGGGCTGCAGAGGACCCAGGTTCAAAACCCCGAGGTCACCAGTTTGAGCACAGGCTCATCTGGTTTGAGCAAGGCTAATCGGCTTGAGCCCAAGGTCACTGGCTTGAGCAAGGGGTCACTCGGTCTGCTTCAGCCACCCAGTCAATAGCCCCCCACCCGTCAAGGCACATATGAGAAAGCAATCAATGAACAACTAAGGTGCCGCAACGAAGAATTGATGCTTCTCATCTCTCTCCCTTCCTGTCTGTCTGTCCCTATCTGTCCCTCTTTCTGTCTCTGTCACACACACAAAAAAAGGTAGCAGTAAATCTTCATGACCTTGGATTAGGCAAAGCTTTCTTCAAAATATAAGCAACCAAAAAAGAAACAGATAAATTGGAAAAAAATTTAAACTTTTGTAAATCAAAAGATACCATCCAGCCTGACATGTGGTGGCGCAGTGGATAAAGCTTCGACCTGGAAATGCTGAGGTCGCCAGTTCGAAACCCTGGGCTTGCCTGATCAAGGCACATATGGGAGTTGATGCTTCCAGCTCCTCCCCTCTTCTCTCTCTCTGTCTCTCCTCTCTCTCTCTATCTCTCTTTCTCTCCCTCTCCTCTCTAAAATGAAAAAATAAATAAATAAAGAAAGAACCAGCTCCTGGTTTTAAAGAAAAAAAAAAAAAAGATAGCATCCAGAAAGTGAAAAGATAACCCACAGAGCTCTGGCTGGGTGGCTCAGTTGGTTAGAGCATCGACCTGATAAATCAGGTTATAGGTTTGATCCTCTGTAAGGGCACAAAAAGAATCAAACAATAAATGCCTAAATAAGTGGAACAACAAATAAGTTTCACTCTTTCTCTCTATCTCTGTCTCCTTTTCTCCCTTCT